>NC_061517.1:26060000-26408750 GCF_022379125.1 Scophthalmus maximus
CTTGCAAAATGACAGAGTCGCCCTCCTCCGGGACGAGGGCGCCGCGCGCTGGGTGGCTTCGCCTTCACGGAACGTGCTATTAACACCGTTCGTCCCCGTTAACTGTTTAGACAAAGTGGAAATGTTTCATTGGAGTAATTAAACACTTGAGCAGCACAGTTTAAGTCAAAGTCCAGGCGACTTCATGTGTGGGCTCTGACACACCGGTCACCTCCTCCTCCTCATCGCGGTGGTGGGAACATTAAAAACCTTCATATGTCCATCAACCAAAACAATAAATGTGGCACGTAATCCTAAAAGACAATAAAGACTATGCTTGTGATGATGAATATGTGTAAATGGCAGCAATACCATGGAGCTGCATATGGTTAGAGAATCAGGAACCTTGGATATACAATATACAAACTGCACATCACTGTCGATATTTCACAAAGATTCAAAGCACGCTGTTATGAGACGTCATGTAACTCACGCTGACACAGTTAATAGATCCAAGAGTCCATGAGAAAAGGAACCGACAGTTTTTCATATTGAATCCATGGTTTTTTGCTGCTTCCAGCTTTGCAGACGAAGAGGATTTGCTGCTTGTCGGGGTCATTTTATTGTCAAATTGAATATAACTAAGTTATAAAGTGTCCAAACTTCAGGACATTGTCCTTGTGACGGGCACTTTTTTCACTAGTTTATGATGCATGAACTCAAAGTAGGTTTTCTGTTTTCCTCTGGTTCCCAGCTGAAGTTAGTTTTATTCATCTAATTAAGAAACAGTGGGAAAATATTAACTCGGCATATTCCCGCGCTGTCGGCTTCGCTACCCCGCCGGCTTGTTGCTGTGAATTTCTGTTTTTTAAATCATTCAGATTAATGTGAGGCCGTAAACAGCTTGAACGTTGAACTGGCCGAAATGAATTTTTTACTCATGGCTCGGAAAAGTGCTGCGTGAATAACGTTGAACCGATTTCATCAGACGAATCGGTGAACTAGTCAAAAGACGTAACACACACGTGACAGATAATACATAAAGGCGTTATGGAGAATCAGCAAGGTCAATGTGAAGAGACGCAGCGAGCGAAAATAATGAACCGATGTGATCCGGCGGGCGCGTCGGATTCAACGCCAGAGCCTTCGCAGGCACGAAACCTCGTCCGACCAAACCGGCAGGTAGATTTCATCCGACATGTCTTTTTTTTTCTCCTAATGCGTCTGGAATAAAGACTGTCTGAGCGTGGGGGAGGATCTGTGGGACGTGATGTCGGCCACGGCGCTCAGCGGTGGAACGTGACACGGAGCGGGCAGGGAAAGTCCCGTCCCGGTTTCCCTCTTTGGTCAAAAGGGGAGTTGCTTGTTTGACAGGCCGAGTGAGTAAGTTGCACGTCTTTTTTTCGGAGCCTCAAGACCTTTTCAGTCTGCTGAGGGTGTCGGTGAGGACAGAACTCCCGCCCCAGGACCTGGAAGGGAGCCTCTATTATTTTTGGCACACACACAGTATATGAACACGGCCCCTTCTGTTCTCAGTCTGTTCCAGCCGACTGCGAGGGCTTTCCTCCCGTGACGTTGGGCGACCCGGCCTCTCGCTCGCCACCCCTGTTCGTCCCAGAGATGATGGACGGGGTCAGAGGTGCAGTCTGCGCAGGCCGGTCGACTTCTAGGTCAGACTCGGGAGAACCATTTCTTCTCTGGGCTGCTTTCGTCCCGTTGAAACACGGACGAGCCTTCCCCGTGCTGTGACCACATGGTTGTTCGAAAAAATGATGCTTCGCTCGGTGGAGAGGTTTCCTGCCCAAACTAGGACAAATCCTCTCAGAGCAACGTGTCGAACTAACGGGCGACTGAGAAGGAAAACGATCACACAGGCCAGAAAACATCACCAAAAGATGATGCATGACAGAGGTCCATGACTTTAATCAAATCAAATAAATGTCAGGACAATGGTGAGTGTCTGCCCCGAACCTGCCTCTACCGTTAATGTGCGCCTGAAAATCTCATCACACGGAGCGATTTCCAGCGGCGACCTCACCTCTTGTTTGAAGGCCTTCCTGAATCCCGTCATGGACGCCGGGGCGAAGGCCCGGCCGGGCACGCAGCTCACCACCACGGGCAGCCCCTCAGCACAGGTGCCGTTGGTCTTCAGCTCCGCGGCCCGGCCCAGTTTGCAGTTGGACAAATGGGCTTCGTTGCCGGTGCAGTTGACGGCGAAGTCCCAGTACGTGGGCTTCCTCCTGCGAGCGAACATTCTGGACGGAATGGAGGAGAGAGAGGGGGGTCTCGTGAAACTCTTTGGGGGGGACGTCATTGATTCGTGGATCAAACAGACAAGATGGTGGTTTTCAACAGGTAACACGTTCTCCTACAGAGCATATATGTCTCAAAGCATCTCATCCCTGCTTTCAGATGCACGTTTGACACCTCTGACAAACTGACTGTAAACCACCCGCCTTCACCAATCAACACGCAGGCGGAGACCAATATTCTACTTTCAGTATATTTGTCAAATCCCCAGATACATGAAAATCCAAATGAAGGCTAATGTTGCTCCATGTCTGCCGAATGTGTAAACAGGAATCTTTCTTTTTGCTCAAACTTTTACAATCACATCTTGTTGGGCTTTACATCAATTCATAAGTGATGTTCAGCTTGTAGATAACGATATGATGGTTTATGTGTAACTATGTCTGCTCCCTTCTCTTAATTCATGGTAATACAATTCTCCATGTCAGGGGAGCAATCTGAAATGCATGAGGAGCATGGGAGGAGGCACACGGGACTTCATTAACCCGCTCAAGGCCAAAGGACTGGAAACTCCCCAAATGCCAGCGCACCAATATATTTAATATATTGATTAATATATTCATCGAGACTAAATTATTGGTCTGATATCAGAATGGCATATCTTGACACCATGAACGTGGTCCCTGCTAATTGCATTAGCATATTGGGTTATTAGAAGCAAAAGCAAAGGTTAGCTAGGAGCTAGAGCAAACCAGGGTTAATGACACTGCTGCGCTTATCCCCTCCTCATTTATTACTGAGCCCGGATTCTGTGTTTAACGGGCCTCGTCTGCAGATCGGTTCCCTTCCTCGTATCTCGTCTCTGAGGTGAGGAGCGTGACGAAAGGGGTCGAACGGGGACAGGCCGCATTTGCTTTTCATTTGGGAGTTGGCGAGCGGGAAGCTGCAGACTGAAAGCTGTCCGAGGCCGATGGTCGGAGCCAGAGGACCGGCTCTGCTGCCTCCTCTGTGATCCGAACACAGGACATCAGGACTGTTCACTGAAGAATCAAGAGCGTGTTATGGTCCCTCAGGCCTGTGTTCCCTCGGCCCTATGTTCCCTCAGGCCTGTGTTCCCTCGGCCCTGTGTTCCCTCTGTCCTGTGTTCCCTCGTTTCTGTGTTCCCTCGGTCCTGTGTTTCCTCTGTCCTATGTTCCCTCTGCCCTGTGTTCCCTCTGTCCTGTGTTCCTTCTGTCCTATGTTCCACCGGTCCTATGTTCCCTCGGTCCTGTGTTCCCTCTGTCCTATGTTCCACCGGTCCTATGTTCCCTCTGTCCTATGTTCCCTCGGTCCTATGTTCCCTCTGTCCTATGTTCCACCGGTCCTATGTTCCCTCTGTCCTATGTTCCCTCGGTCCTATGTTCCACCGGTCCTATGTTCCCTCTGTCCTATGTTCCCTCGGTCCTATGTTCCCCCTCTGCCCTATGTTCCCTCTGTCCTGTGTTCCATCAGTCCTATGTTCCCTCGGTCCTGTGTTCCCTCTGTCCTATGTTCCACCGGTCCTATGTTCCCTCTGTCCTATGTTCCCTCGGTCCTATGTTCCCCCTCTGCCCTATGTTCCCTCTGTCCTGTGTTCCCTCTGTCCTATGTTCCACCGGTCCTATGTTCCCTCTGTCCTATGTTCCCTCTGTCCTATGTTCCCTCGGTCCTATGTTCCCTCGGTCCTATGTTTCCTCTGTCCTATGTTCCACCGGTCCTATGTTCCCTCGGTCCTGTGTTCCCTCTGTCCTATGTTCCCTCGGTCCTATGTTCCCTCGGTCCTATGTTCCCTCTGTCCTGTGTTCCCTCTGTCCTATGTTCCACCGGTCCTATGTTCCCTCGGTTCTGTGTTCCCTCGGTCATATGTCCCCTCAACCCTGACCAAACCCACAGAATTACTTAATGGTAAGTAAAGGCGGTCTGTCGAAACATTTAGTGAAAGTGAAAGTGAAAGTACACTCTACTTCTGCTGGTCCAAGTCAAAGAAATGATCTGTTATTTTTTAAATACATTTCATTTTAGATGGTGAGAAAAAATCGTGAAGATCATGGATCGTGATTCTATCCTGAAAGATCGTCACATGATCTTTTGGCCACACCGCCCACCCCCCTACACTCACCACCAGCAGAATGAACCTGAAAATAACCCATAAAGATGTCACCAGGGTTATGGACTGTGCATAAGTCTGAGGGAGGGGGAGTTTGAATGAGGGGTTCATTCACCCCGACTTTGACCAGGCATTTCCTATGCAAGGAGGCTCTAAGGAAAGAGTCGCAGGATCTTTTGGGAGCTGGATCCTGAAACAAGTCTTCCTCTGACAGCAAACCTAATTTCAACACTTGCTGCTCATCTGTCGAGTAATTTGCATAAAAAAAACAACAAATCCAGGCCAACGCACGCTTGAATGCATGTTAGGGTTTGGGCTGACTGGTTTACTTGTAATCACCAATTTGTGGGCGTGTTGAGGAAATGAGGGAGAACAGGGTCAGAGTTGAGCAGCTGCCCAGAGACGGATTTTGTCATTATCCAACACACAGCTGCTCTCTGCAGTGAGTCGGTGGCCACATTGATGTTCCACAATACTTTATAATATCATGGATTTGTCCGTGGCCACGACAGAATGAAATCTGCTGTCCTCTCTGAGTTACCCAGGACCACACACGGCCCGACGGGGCGGCGCCGGAGTACTCACTTGTAGACCCTGGCGTTGTACTTCCTCTCCCCGGGGAAGCCAAACATGCCACAGATGACCCTGCTGTTGAACTGGGTCCACTCGGTGTTGCAGATCTGCTTCCACTTGCCGCCATCCTTGACCTCCACGTAGCCCTCCGTCACCGGGATGCGCTTGCGGTACGACGACAGGATGGGTCGTATGCGCGCGTCCTCCACTTGAATGTCGAGGTTCTGTGGACGACACATTGAGAAATGGTTCAAGAAATGTAATCGCACTAAAGTAAAACTGTTTTCTTTAACATGTAACTTGTCAGTGAAAGTACACTATGTCCTTGTGCTTCTGTGTAATTGACATATAGTCTATTGTTGATTTGATAAAATATGTCTCAGAGAACATTCATGTTATGCTTAGGCAGACCACTGAAATCTGATCTAAACTCTCTATACATAACATCTGCGTGGCACTTCCTGTGTTACATAACATGCAGTCAAAGACACTGAGCGTGTGTGTGTCTGGTCCAGACTGTAACACAGCAGCTCAGCTGCCTGTAAATCTGTTTTTTTTTTTTGTTTTTTTTACAGCGAATCACCTTATTAATGCTAAACGCTGTGACCCGCCTGCCCTCGTACCTGCTCTTGGCTTTTAAAAAGCCAGAGGCATCAACAGGCTTTCCATCGCATTATGCGCGGCACGTTTTTCACTGTGGTGAAGCAGTTCAGAGAAGATCAGGGAAAGAAATGCACAAACGCAGCGTCGTGAGCACACATGCAGCAGGAGCTCGTTGCGAAACGGCCTTTTCTTTTTTCTCCGAAAGCCTCGTGTCTACATCGGCGCATGGCTCGGAGACAGTTGCACAATCGCTTCGACCGAAAACAACAAAGTTGTTTTTCGTCAGCGTGAATAAAAGTTCCACTTTCGTGAGTACGAGTAGATTGTGACACGTGGGGACTTAGACACACATTTAGGGTCGGAGTTACAAAAGAGCTGAACAGAAAACAGTCAGCAGGGCCACGGCAGCAGCGTGGCTCGCGGAGGCTTTAAATAAAAAGGACGGTCATTTAAATCTTAGATTGCACAAGCGTCATTATCATTGGCTGCAAAAGGAATAAAGGGCCCCTGAGTGCAGGATGAGTCATCAAACGGTACCAATTGACACAGAGACAAAGGATTAAACCTGAGAAAAACGTATTTTTCGTATCGTGGGGCCTCTGAGAGGAGCCCCCGTCCTCCCCTGGGCCTCTGGGTTCCTCAGGGTTTCCCCTTACGCTCTGTGGTGCACATGTTTCTACAGCTACTGTACACATGTCGCCCATAATGTGTTTGCATTAGAGGCGCGAGGAGGATCTTTGGGGTCGGCAATTCTGATTCGGCAACTTTCCATCTTAGTTTGTAACTTCAAAAACAGTCAGAGTCAAGAAAAGTCATCTGAGCATCTACAGTGAAACTCAGTCAGAGTAGTGTCAAAAAGAAAATCCCCGACCTTTTTCCTCTCAGACTCTTTCAGGGATTAAATAAACATTTTCTTCTCCTATAAACCAAACCCACATTCTTGTGCTACGTGACCGCGCAGGCTGAAGGGAGGTGGGGGGGGGGGGGGGGGGGGGGCTCTGGCTCGGAAGGGGGCACGCGTCGCTTCGCTCGACAGATGGGCCGGTGCACACCAAGACGAAAAACGCAGGCGTCAAATAATGAGAAAGGAGGGTTTCCTAAATTCGGCACTGGCGCGAAAACTGTCCGTCCTCGGTCTTTCCTGACCTCTGCTATTTTTCTCCCGAGGGTGACCACATGAATCGCTCTGGTCAGAAGCGGCGAGGTCTGGACTGCAGTGGATACACAAAACTGTACACGGGGTGAAATCATGGAACATGATAATGAGTGGAAATGTGGCGGTCTTGTGTGGGTTTACTGGATATACAGTACACGACTCCACGGCAGACATGCGGGAAAAAAAGCCAGCTGGAGTCAGACTGAAGTCTGTACGTTCAACCAAACAGGAGACTGAGGCTCTGACACATTGCTATGTGCTCTACTGTCAAGACATAATGTCGGATAAACACGGACACAAAACAACACACAACGAGAGCTTAGGGACAGATATAAAAATCTGAAGTAAACAAACTGCACCTATAACCCCTAACCCTTTTTTTATGGCCTTAATGTTTCTGTTTGCGCAAAAGAATTAAGTTTCGATCACGCGTGCCCTGTTTTGTCCGACTCTGGGCCCCCCTGAGGCGTCGCTTGCTCCGGGGGGCAGATGGAAAAGCCATTGGTGGGGTTGAGTCGTGCAGCAGAAGGTGAGAGGGCCTCAATCTGTCGCAACTCCACTCCGGTTCACAGAGGCCACTTCCGGGTTTTCTAACTGTTTTGTTTTGTTTCCGTCTCAATGGCTCCGTCATTGCTTCGAACCGTGATTTCTCAACTCGTGAGTACCGCTTCGCTGCGCTCACGTAATCTCTTTCGATAAAGACTAAATACTCAACTTCCCCGTGTGGGCAGGAAGCCAAAGGTTACAGCAGCAAACCATTCTTTCCTGAAACACTGCCGCTGTCGTGAAAACATTCTAGTTATGAACGGAATGGATTTGAGATCTCTGTAGTACGAGGAGTGTGTAGTTACACTTACTGTGTGTTCAAGTTGCAGTGAGTAATTCTTTGACCACTCAAGGGCAAAACAACAAGCTGGACATTATGTAGTCGCATAATATGTCGGTATTCATCTGGACTCGTGCTCCAGCAGACGAATGTGAGGCCAGTATTCTTCTTTGAGCTCCGTTTTGGTCTCCAGCAACTTCTCCACAGAGAGATAATCAACCCAACCATCTATGAGAACATACACACTCTGCACAGAAAGGCCGCAGGCGCCTGCAAAGTCGGAACCAGAAGCGTTTCGCAGTGAGTGGCCAGTACTTTTGAATGTGTCATAAGTGGGTTACACATATATTTATTTATTTATTTAAAAAATAATATAATATTCATTCTTTCTGCGATCTGTGAAATCTGAGGAAACCCCGCTGACACAGCCGAGAGCAAACCGGATTGATGAGCGCATCCAAAATATTCTAAGTCTAAAACTGCACATGTAGCTCGTGAGCTGACGCCACTCACATCGAACAGAATGACACCATCTTTATCTGCGAACACTAAAAAAAAACACGGCACACCAGTGATCAGAGGACCAGCTCAGGCAAACTCATTGGAACCACATGAGTTCCTCTCACTGAAGTCGGGACATAAATATGAAGACAGCTACAGCAGCTATGAATCACATCACAGCAGGGGAGTCGCCACGAGTGAGTGAAGTCTTTCCTGATCAAAGAGTACAAACAACTCAATCAATCACATGTTGCTTCACTGACAATCCTACACAGTAATAACTTATATTTTTCATCTTTTTTATTTAATGCAAGGTGACGATACAAGTTTGTTGTTTGGTGGTAGAGTTGCAAACCGCAAACCAACTGAGCGACCGACAGGGGACACTTTATGGTGGCGCACCGCCGATTCCATTTCCAGCAGGGTTTGAAAATTCAACGTGACGTATTCTGGAGCGTTTAGTTCAACAACCGTATTCAACACGACATAGAAACATGGAGACTCACACGGAGGTCGGGTCCACCTCATGGAACTATATTTAACTCATTCAAAGTTGATTATACAGATATGAACACATAGGTATGGACGACATTTTCAATTTCTGTGAATAAGTTCTTCTGAATATTACACACTGTGGCTTTAAGAATAACGTACACCATATGTTAAACTGTATGTCCCCACAATCCTGCTTCCTGTGCTTGGACCATAGACTGTATACGACAGCTCCCAACAGTGAAGCCAAATCCTCTTGATCGCCCCCTGGTGGCTGGCTGCAGAACAGGTCATAAACCCCGCCTCCACCATGTCATGGACCAAACTAAAAAGCCAAAAGAGCACGTTAAATACATTTTTCTCAGAGATGGTTTCTGTCATTAAAGCTATTAAAGGAAATGTTACAACATGATAAGGGGTATATTGTTATAACAGGAACATATATTACCATTTATAATTAACTATAAACCATTCATGTTCCAAGTGGAACATTTCATACCATTAATGTGATACTGACCAATTTTTCTTTTTCTGGAATGGCAGCAATATGCTTCCATACAAAACGCACAAGTATAAGTTGCATGAATATCAAACTCAGCCCATTCGTCTGAACCACTAGTTATGGTTCCTCTCAGGTGGAATAATAACACGTTCATATCAGGAACCTGTTTGTGTTAAACGAAAACACCATTTTCCTCAGGAGGAAACGGTTCCAAAATGGCCCTGGTAACGACCAGTAACGACCACGCTCGCCAGCAAAAAATGAAAGTGCATGGAGCTTAGGAACATATGGTTCCAATAGGGGACAGCAGAATAACACACTGGGTTCACATGCACTGTGCCATGGATTCGCAAGCCTCTCTCTGAGAATTTTATCGAGCCCCCCCCCCCAGTATCCAGACATGAAAAACACCTCTAATTAATATCCCGTCCTTCTCCAGCGCTCACGTGTCTCCGCACGCTGTTTGCACAACGCAGAGAACGCCGTGTGGCGGTGTGCATTTGCTCCCTGAGAGTCCATTTAAAAAAAGGCCCTTTTGGGAGAACAAACTGAAAACAGATGCCTCGCGGAGTCGTGACGAACCCCCGAGCCGATGTGTGACCTGCGAGGACGGCGACGATTGAACGGGAATGAACTGCTTTTATATGGACATTAAAGCTGGAGGGGCATAAAAAAACATGTGGAAGATGAAGACACGTTTGGGACCGACGCCTGCCAGGGTGCGAGGATCTGGATTAGTGGCACGGCTGCTCTCCTTATGTACTTCAGAGGAGACGCATTAATCAGTGTTGACGGCAGAGTAAAATCGAATTGTTCGAGCTGACACAGTTTACAGTGAGACACGGACTCGATGCACAACAGCTGTTTGAACCGATCATTGTTCAGAAGTGAATCCACACAGCTGTTCACACAGAGCCCAGACACAAAACCTAAGGTGTGCACACTCGCAGATAGTACTACCCGCAGGTAGTATTTGTCCTTTCGAATGTCATTTCTGACTTAAGCAAATAAACTGTTCAGCTGACAGTTTTATAGGTGTGCAGTCATAAACCTAAGTATTTCACAAACAGATTTTTGATCGGATGATGGTGCCAGAGGATGAAAAGTCCGGGTCTCGCCAAAGCAGTTGGAACATTTCGTCTCTGAGCCATTCGTCGCCTCGGGGTTTGTGCAAATGTATTTTTGCAAAAAACGGCAGAAAAAGTGGAGCTGATGGATTCACTCCAGGAAGTGTCAGCGGATCAACAAAGTCTTTATGATTCAGCCTGTATTTGCTTCATTGCAATCGATCCACGGTTCCGTGTGCAAGATGTAGTGGCGTTAGGTTGGTTGTGGATTGCAACCCAACCTCTGTGGCCTGCAGGTAACGTCAAAATGTGAAAGGACATGGATTAAAACATAATTATGAAAATGATTCTCCATTTCTGCTGGTAGATCCCCCCTGAATCCTACACCCTGGGCCCCCGAGACACTTTCTCCCCATTGGGGCTGATGGGAATTTCTTTAGTTTTGCAAGGATCTGATCATCGACCAAAGTACTGCGCATATTAAAGTTTTGACCTGGAGGTGGCACAAAATGAAAAGTCGAGGGATCACAGAAGTTATTACAATTCTCCCTCGACAGGATATGAATGTGTCTGAATGTTATGACCCCACTGGTCCGCTGCAGGAACAGAGGGGAACCTGCAGGAACCTTTTAGTTCCTTGAAAAGAGTTCAGAAAGCCGCGTTTCCACCGCAGGCACTAGACCCAGGAACGAGGAACTTTAGGAGGTACTCTGTGCGTTTCGACCGCAGGAACCACAGCCTAAATTTAGTTTCTGGGTAATTTATTTACCCTCGAGAAAGACCCTGCCCGGGAGGGAGTACTGACTGAAGGCTCAGGAACTATGGGGGCGGGGCTACAGTGCTGAAGAACTGTGATTGGTGGGGTCGCTCGCCGCATTTTACTTCACCCGCCGTGTTTGAAAGCCGGTGCGCAGCTGCAAGCTCACTACTGTTTAGTTTCTCCGACGCGCATTCGTCATGGACACGCAGGAGAGAAGCTACGATAGGCGGGCGACGGCGAGGTGCAGGCCCTGCTGAGCACTTTTGCCGAGGACGATATCCAGCGGGAGCTGGAAATGGCACAACAATGGGCCACATTTTAGTTCCTGGAAGTAACAGTTCCTGGTACTTTTGGTGGAAACGCGAGTCATGATTGAGTTTTTCAGGGCTTAACACGCTGGGAAGTAGTAGTATGACAAAACTGACTAACCCTGAATTCGGGCCAGATTATTACATCACATATTACATTGCGTGTGTTCTTCTGCCCCTGACACACGTTAGAGAAAAGATGAGCAGCTGTTCAGAGGTTGTTCTCCTCTTCAACTCCACGGCCGATTGACGGATCAACCAAATCTGATCTGCACATGACTACAGAACATACAGTCAGAAAAATCAAAGGCATGGCTCGTCTGTCTGGGCACAAATAAGACCCTGAAAACTCAAGTTTCGTAAAAAAATAAATAAAACATCCAAATGAGCATGTTCTGCAATGTTTGTGATATGATATTCACACTGGTCTCAGATCAGGCGCTTGATTTTAGAATCCCCAGGGGCTAAATATCTGCCCGCGTCGCACTGTGGGAATGTGATGCCTCTGGGTGAAGACTTTTACCTCGCGACAGAAACACCTACCAGCTATGATGGGAAAAAAATACTTCAGTAGCATTTTAAGAATGCGACATTAAGGGCAGCCAGGTTTCCACGGCGCAGACCTGCTGAAGGGCTGGGAGTTACTGCAGCCACACCGCAGCATGATTGGAGGTTTTAACGGGGAGGAAAAGTGGAAGAGTTGACTTGAAGGCCTCGCGGGGAAAAGATGACTAAAGAGAGGAAAGTGGGAGTTGTTAGCTTGACTTGGTGGGACACGCAGGAAGAGAGAGAGAGGGGCAGGAGGGACGGGAAGAAACCAGATAACGAGGACACGTCTGGTTCTGTTGATCCCCGCAGTGAGATTTCATCCCGACCTGTTGTGACACAACACCCACAGAAGAGTTGTCAGGACAGGCGAGACGGAGGCTGACGAGAGGGAAAGGGAGCCGGGCAGCATGGGACGGGGCCCGCGGGGCGTCTGTCATCACCAGGATCTCCCGCCCGCTTTCCAAAACGGTTCACGATGAGCGGCGAGCACATGTTGTGAACGTCTTTGTGTGAGAGGTGCACGGGTGTAGGGTTTCTAATTACTGACGCAAGTTACACATTTTTTTATGAAACTGGCCTTTGTGGCTATAAGTGAAAACCAGGATGCAGAAGGCAGAGAGACCAAATCTAAACATTCGAGGTGTGGCATGTTTATATATGATACATTATAATTATTATTATTATTATACACTATATACAGTATATCCGCCCTGCCACTGTTTCATAATGATAAAAAAAACATAGAAGATCTCTAACTTAGGTTTTGCGTCATCGCTTCATTGTGGAGCTGTGTGCAGCGCTCTTTTCCCCGGGTGTCGCTCTCTTTTGCTCTCTCTCTCCCTCTCTCCCTCCCACACAAACACACTGACCGTCCGTCACAGTCAGACTGAACATCTGCAGCATCGCGCCGTCGTCCCGTTAAAACCTCCGTGAAGTTTTTTTACCGTCGTCGGCAGCAGGCAGGACTCAGCACACACTTGGGTGGATCCAAGTTTTATGCGACGAGTGTACAATCCTCCGCTGTGTCCGGAGCCGAGGGGTTATGATTATTATCTGTGGATTTGTATCTTTGAGTATCAGCTTTTAAATTCCCGGACCAATGTACATATTAAAACAGTGCAGCTTTAGCTGTAAATTTCGCGTCGAGGAGTCAAAGGTTTAAACAGCCTGGATGTGGCCTGAGAAACTAAATATAGATATACTAAAAATCATTTTCACTTAATCAATTCATCAACTGTCACAGCTATAAAATGTACCTGAAAAAGGAGTTGTTAGTTAGTTATCAATCATCAAAACCGATATCAAATGTAGCGACCCACTGGTTGAATGGTATAAGTGACCGTTCCCTAACCACCACATCTTGATCAGCGAGTACCGGCTCCGACTCCTGCCCGGCCGGTGTCATTCACCTACCCTCTCTGCCTGGTTCCTGTCTCACCTTCACACTGCGACTTTAAAAAAAAGATGACAATTGATTTCCTGTCGGACTAATGGATTAACGCTGTTTGAAGCAGAGTTGCAAAAAGCGACGGGGACACGTTCCCAAGTGGGAAATACTGTCGGTGAAATATATTCCGAAAAAGGCCGACCGCGCCGGTTCGTTAGTGTGACATCATCACCCTTCTCTCTCCCTTTTTCCAAAAGCTTTTGATGACTTATAATTGAGGAGGCAGTGGCTACAGCAAATACGACACTCAGCCTAATTACATGTCTCCGGACCGTCTGCACTGCTGACGGACAGCTCCGCCATGCTCCTTTGTGCAGCCGGTCTACACACGGGTTGTCATTAGCACACGGCGTCAAGCGGCTCGGCGTGTCTCCCGCTTTCACTCCTCAAACGTTCCTGACTGCCGCCTCTGTCCCGCTCCAGAGCGCCCACCAGAATAACTGAGAAGTGACGGAATCGCTGTTCACATCATTTGGATACATGGGGCGGCCTTGTTGGACCATTGTGGAAACGGGGCACTGCCAAACATCCCATTTCATAAAGTCAGTTTGAAACGGAATGCGCCGCTGTGTGTGTGTGTGTGTGTGTGTGTGTGTGTGTGTGTGTGTGTGTGTGTGTGTGTGTGTGTGTGTGTGTGTGTGTGTGTGTGTGCATGTGTGTGTGATCACAGGTCAGACCTCGGGGAAACTCTCCGCAGCCACTTCTGTATGAACTGAAACGCTGACGGGCGAGGTGGCGGACCTTCCTCCCGGCGCTGCAGGAGCGTACAGCGAAGACAAACACCGGCGGGACGCCCAGCGATGCAGAGCTGAACACCGGGTGTCAACCCGCGTTGTTGGACTGTCCAGCTGACCGGGGACACGGATCAGAATCCGAAGTCACCGGAATCCGTGCGAAACTCTCCTAAACACTCATGGACCAAGACAGAGACGCTCAAAAAAATGCAACACCTCCTCTTTTGGTTTTTAACAATGCGAGCAGACAGAGTGGAACCAAGGCGCACGTGTCAAAGGTCAGCGACGTGTGCACGCGAAGGTTAATGTTTCACCTCCCTCTTAGCTCACTCTCTGGGAATGTCCTCTGCGGGCCGACCGGCCGGCCGCTGCACTGCGGTTACCATCACCTGTGGTGCCGCCACGTTCGGGCTCCTTGGCACTCGGAAAAGCCTACTAATCATCCCGCACCACAAAAACCCCCATCGACATGTCGTCATGGCTGCCATTACGCTCCAGCATGTGCCCGGGGGTGACTCACCAGATTACCACTTCCAGATGATAAGACCACGGGCGTCTTTTAGTGAATGGAAAAGCTGAGTCTGATTCTTTTCTAACCCAGCGAGACTCCAGACGTCTAGACCTCTCCAGACCCGCTCTCTGGAGAATCATAATCTTTGCCTTTTGTCTCTGTAAACCTCGGAGCAGGAAGTCAGCTAAACATGTCCACTCTGTGCAGCTGTAAGATTACACTGCATATGTGGAAAACATTTGGGTTGGGGGGGGGGAGACTCCCGGGGGGAAAAGAAGGGAGTTAAGCAGACCTCTGCAGCCCACTCCCCATCTCTGCTTGAGGCTACTCAATAGGCTGTAGCATAATATACCTGTTCATTCGACGAGCTGGTGGCGGTACAGTTGCATTGTGGGTAACGTGGGCGCCAGGTTCTGACAATAAGGAACTGCATGACATGAAAGCGACAACATCTTTGGCTCTCCTGCACCGATGTTCATAAGTTTTTAAGTCATAAGGCAGATTTTTTTTTGCAATAACTGATTTTTTTCAGCACTGTGGAATCAAGTAGGGAACACAACTTGGACATATCAATATCTTTTATGTTGACAGCGCAAAGTTGTTATCAGACAGTTGCTCATTTTAGTCCAACCTGTTCAGACTGCACCTTACTCCCTGAACTTATTATTTTAAATTTTTTTTGCCTATTTGATAAATGTTTATGTACTCGATCCCAATAGATTCTTGCACTTTTTGGTAACATCCTTATGGTTGAAAGCACTTATTGTAAGTCGCTTTGGACGAAAGCGTCTGCTACATTTATGTAATGTGATACATAATGCAAATGAGTGAAATGAAAACAGACCCTCGTCCATTGTCAGACAAAAACATCAGATCTGTGGGAAGCGTAACCTTGATCCTCAAATGAACACAAAGAAACAGAGATTGCTTCAATGTCCTGTTTCCATCCATGTTCTCTACATTAGCACTTTAATGGCAACTGACCGGAAAAATGAGCGCCACCAAATCAACTAACTTCTTATATTCACACAACAATAGGGGATGAAAGCATTTCGTATTGTCTTTTGCAAATTTACCTGAATAATTGCAATACATTTAGACCCTGCTACTGCCACATTACTGTTATTATAGAAATATAAATTATGGCCACTGTGACTCGAGTTTTTCGACTCAAGCTGACCACGACAACATCGGAATCGTACCAGTCGCGTCTGGAAGAGCTCAGCCGAGCTGTCCGCACGTGTTTTTAGGGCATTATGAAAAATGCTGTGTTAGTTTTCATACTCTCGTGGTCAGAGGGCGAGAGAGAGAGCGAGAGAGGGAGAGAGAGCTCTGGTGTGCATTTTGCTCATAGCGTTGGAATGTGGATTCATGAGGCCTGCCCAGAGAGCAGAAAGATAACATTCTGCTTTCTGGTGGCCCTTAAAGGTCCGTCAGCTCCAGACAACTCCGACAGTTACGAGTGCGACACCCAATCATTACCAGTTTAACTTCACCTGCACTGACACACTTTCACTGTCGGCCCTTTGGAAAAGGAGCGTTGTTAAAACGCAGAGTCGGGGCGGGTTATCGACTTTACGTGTGCGGAGCGGCCTTCCGCTCAAATACCAGGGGAGGTTTACGATTCAAGGGAGATATTACGAGTCGGGCTGAGCCCGTGAAAACGATTGCACGGTGTTCTCTGTGACTCCGGAATGGAGCGTCGTCAAAGTGTGGAAGAAGAACTCGAGTGATGCCGCCAGAGTTATCGGGGCCGGAGCTCAATGCACAGCGCACAAATGTTTTGTAGAAGGAGGGTGTAACCAAAAGACGCAATTAAGTTGCTTCATGGGTTTAGTTGGATCCAGCAGGTTTTGGAACTTGACCCACACCAGGGACCGAGACTGAGATCTCAGCCTTTGCTGCTTCAATTTAACAACAGTACTTGAACAGTACATTTCAACAGTTCTTCTTTCAACACCAACTATTAAATTCACACATTAATGCTGAAGCGTACCACTGCACAGGGATCTGTCTCTTGAGAAGAATGATTTAAAGATCTATTAAAATGAATAAATGTGTTGCTCCTTGACTAGTCATACATATCTTTTTCCAGTCTTGTGTTCAAAAGGTGTAACTTTTGTAAGTTTTCCCCTCATGGTGCCATTGATGTTAAAAAAGGGAAACAAAACTCCCCCCGCAACAATAATAATAATGAAGTCTGTCGGAGGAGTTCGTTGAAGTATGACGTGCGAAGAAATGTCCAAATTTGCACACTAAAATCAAAATGGTGGACTTCCTGTTGGTCAGAGATAATGGCGACCTTTTATTTTTTGTAGGTCTTGATGTGATACACGTGCCTACCGAATTTCGTTTATCTACATTAAATGTAAACCATTCAGTTATTTTGACACGCCCGTGCCAGAGACCCCTAAATTGTCAATGTCTGATGCGTGTGCAAAGTTTTGGGCAGGACGGAGCACATTAAGTGCCTCCAATTAGCGATTCATTTGGCGGAATAATAATAATAATAATTAAAATATGGCCTCGCTCTGACTTTGTCAGTGGAGCTCGGGCCCTAATAATCATAACAGCCCTGTGTTTCTTATGACAGCTGCATGGAGGAAAATTGTGAATAATCAGCTTATACTTGACATGACATAGACTCGGTTTGAAAGGCAAACCCATTACATTAACCGACAGAAGTAGGCAGTGGTGTCACATGTTCCACCGTCTGAACGGGGCTTTTGGTTCTTATGTCGAGTTTGACCAGAACAACTAAAATCAAAAACAGATGATGGCGCCCCGCTGTCACCACGCGAGCTGACAAGGTGTCAGCAAACAGACGTCCTCTGGGCAGGTGGTACATTACAAAGGGCTTTCAGGCTGAAGCGTGTGCGAGGTTTCAGTAAGTGCAGGTTTACCTCCACGTGGTTGGGCAAGGTGTTGACAAACTTGAAGCCCGGTATCCTCTTGTCGCTGCACACCACGCCCACGTCTTCGCTGTGCTTGCAGTCCGAGACGCCGATCCCGTTGGACGGACACAGCGACAGGGTCTTTTCTTTGCCGGTGCAGTGGAGATTGTCGAACCAGATGGGTCCTGAGGGGAAAAAGAGAAGAAAAGAGAGAGAGTGAGAGAGAGAGTCGTCCATGCGTCAGGATTTCTTTTCCATTCAGTGGCGGATAAAAGGAAACTCTGGAAAAATAGATTCCTTTTGAATTCTAAGCGTTTACGTCATAAAATGAAAGATCATCCACAGTCAATAATATGTCCAGCCAGTGTTAGCCTTAGAGTAAAAATCAGATGTAATATATAATATGAGGAATATGATGATATTCAATGTGTGTTTCTGTTTTCACTGCTTCGCCCACCTTCTCCTTTCCCATACTTCGAGGAGGGCGACCACGAGACGGCCTCCAGGTAGCCCAGCTCCCGGCACACCACCTGGGCGGCGTGGATCGTGAAGTCGTCGTCGCAGACGGTTCCCCACTCGCCGTTGTAGAACACCTCCACGCGGCCCTCGTTGTGCTTCCGCTTATCCCCGGCCAGTCGGAGCTGGATCCTGGGCGTGTCCGGCGTCAGCTGCGGGGCGGTGTACTGCTCCTGCTCCTGGTCGCCGTAGCCCGGCGGGTAGCCCAGATGCTCGTACTGGGCAAGCGTGAGCTTCGACAGCACCAACAGAACGATGGCGCAGCAGGGCAGGAACTGGGCGGCCGGCATTTTATTTGGCACTGTTGAAAAAGATAGAGAGAGAGAGAGAGAACGAGCTGCGTGTTACAACGGAATCAGACACGAGAACAAGGATGGGCGACGTTTAAGGGGAAACTTTCTCAGTCTGAGAAAACAGCTCGTAATAATGTCATTTGGATTTCTGGGCTTGGTGACTTCAAATCTGTGATAGAAAACCTGTGTTATACAAAATGTGGGCAATGTGGGGTTCGGGAATGAGCACTGAGCCGACAAGGAGGCCTAACAAAAAACATGCAATCCACTGGCATAGTGGGAAATTCAGGGTCCAGTGTCAAGAAAATCTCTGTTGCTGCTTTGGTTGAGACTATTATTTTGAATGTCTTTTGTCAGACCCCCAGGTGTATGAAAGTGCAATTCTACATCGTTTTACCAGCCAGTCATCCATAATGGTCTTCGACATGAGATATTAAAGCTGCTCTGATCAATGTGTTGACAATGATTAAAAGTGACATAATATGCCAAAATCGTTTTTTGGGAGCTGGCTAAACCCTACAGCCTGGCTCTGAACAGCTGGTTCAGATCTCTCTCCCACTGTGATGTCACAGTTGGACTCTTTGGGGGGCAACCCCGCCTGCAATCTGAGCATCTCCACTTCTCTGGTGAAGGGGCGTGACGTTTCCCACACATTTTGAAATCTGTTCACCAATCGCAACAGACTGGTGCCAGCTGGCCAATCAGAGGAGCTATCGGGAGGCGGGGCTAAAAGAAATCCAGGCCTTTTATACAGAGGGTGAAAAGAGGAGCTGCAGGAATGGGCAGTATGAGAACACTGATGTCTTTTCTGAACATAAGGGCATGTCAACCTTTTCATGTGGTAACACAAATTAAAAGCATGAACCTGAATATGAGCATAATATGTCGCCTTTAAATGACTATGTGATGTGAGACATCATCATCCGACACTGCAGCTTCCTCCTGCACCATGTGGCATTTTAGTTCTATATATGTTCTCTAGTGCGCCGGACGACATTGCCCTGATGGTTTCACTAGGGGCATCGCATTACAACATGGCGACGGGACTACAGACACGAGTTAAGACAAGTTTGCTATCTGGCATGGACTCTGTTTTTCACATTGTCAAACACCAGCCTAACCACACACAGCATTCAGGTGTCCATGCTTGTTGTGCCACTGTGGTATCGGCCAGTTTCAAACTGCATATTTTGCATATTAATATATTGCTCAATTCAAAATGTCCCCAGGAAGCTGATACCCTCAGTATTTTGTTTTTTCTGAATCTGGAGACCACAACAAAGCTAAAACACGATATTTCACTTCCACAACTCCAAAATAATACTGCTACTGGTCTATGTCTGCTCGAATTTGTAGAATAGCGATGGCTCGAGGACCTGTTTGCATTTTTACAAGATGATGATGTGTTAATATTTACACCAAGTGGGGGAAAAAAGTCAGTTATTGCAGCTTTAAAGTTATAATCCACAACATCTTTATATTTGTCGATTTTTGTGATATGTGTGGTTTGTATTTAATATGTTGTCACTGTGGTCTTTCGCATTTTCATTAAAGCCAATTTATTATTATTATTATTATTATCATTATTACTAGCAATATTATTAGATTGAGTGCTATCATTACTTTCTATTCAGTAGAACCTTCAAAACAGCAAATGGCAACATTTCCATATCAAATGTTGCCATTTGCTGACGCTTCAGTTATTACATTGACATATCAAGAAATGATATGAAGTAGCTCGACGAGAAAAGCTGGACTCAAGCGTGACACAGACGAGCGGCAGGGTGACGTCGTGCCTAACTTCTCACAGAGAGAACCACCGATATACGACCAGCGCTCCCGTCTGCCTCTGAAGAATGAACCAGAAAATCCAAATCAAAGAGTGACGTCAGCAAGGGTCCGTCGTCGGACAAACGCACGGATCCATAACAAAAGCCCCAGAATCCCCCGCTGCCTCGTCGATGCGCCTGCCTTTCTCCTGCAAACCAGCCGAGTGTCAAAAGAAGCTGAAACTTTTTCCTGCTTTTTGCGCGAAAAAACATCTGGCAGATGCTCGTTGGACTCCCATCACTGTAACGTGGCAGTGGTTGCACAAGCTTCTCACGCAACAAAGAGGGAGCGGAGGTAAAAGGAAAACCCTCGGCCTCTGGGTCTGCTCCCACACACACACACACACACACACACACACACTGAGAGGTTCAACTGAGTGTATGTACGTCTAACTGGGAGACGCTCGTTCCTGAAAGTTTTCCACTCCGAGTCCAGAAAACAAATGCTCTCCTTCACGGTTCCTCTGGGCGAGGGGGGGGGGGGGGGGGGGGGGGTCGGAAGTTCAGAAGTTCTGCGGCCGCTTGACAACATCCAATCAATCAGGACAACATATCCAGGATGACCCCCACCTCCCACCCGTGAAATCTGAAACATCTGCTCTCTTCAGCCTCAGACACGCTGACAGATGTTTTATGGCCAAATAAATTATTATCACTATGAAGTCTTTTGAAATGAATGCTCTTAAAAAAGAAAAGAAACACGTCTGCACTGCTGTGTTTTAACAAAAAGGTTGATATTCTGTGGCCCGCTCGCTTTCACCTCCACGGGAGTCGGACGTGTGTCCCACCTGCGGCTGGAGGGGACGGGCATCGGCCCGAGAGGTCAAAATGTCAGTTTGCAAGAATGCCGGCCGCCTCTTCGCTGCACGTGCATACGTACGTGCAGGAAAAAAGAAAGTGCAAATCCTCGATTGCAAATGATCCTATGACACTGGCAGTTTTCAGAATCATATAACAGAAAACCAAAGGGCCTCCTTCGTAGGAGGAGAAGAGTTGTATAAACCTGGTGGTTGGTGCCAGTATCGCTGATAATCTAACCAGGCCTGAAGTTAATGGGCCTTTTGTTACTGTTGGTTCATCTGCGGGTTATTCCTCAGATGAGTCTGTTTCAAGTTCGGTCAATAAAATGCTGAAAAGAAGAGCTCACGGTGACACATTGTCGGATCAACAACTAAAAAACCCAAGTGTGTTCAATTTACAGAGAAACACGGGGGAAAGCAGGAACATTCTCAGAAGCCGGCCACAAATTATCAATAACCAAATGTTGTAATCTGATAGTCAACAGATGAATCGACTGTTTAAGCTCCAAATACAACAGACATGATGTGAATCATGTGTAAAAATTCACTGCAATTCCTAAAAAAAACATCCTAACCCAACACACACACACACACACACACACACACCATCATGACAGTGAAAAGCCTGCAGTAACATTACAGTGCATTAAAAACACCATCACACACACACACACACACACACACACACACACACACAACAGAGTTATGAGGCTGCAGCTGTAACCGCTCCGGGGGAACTCACTCGTTCTCGTCGCTGCTCGGGACCGTCCTGTCTGGGACGGTGCGCTCCTGCGGTCCAGTGTGTTCGGACCAGAGCTCGGAGTCAGCTGTCTCTCCCCCCTCCCTCCCCTCTCCCTCCCCCTTCAGGCTTTGGGTGGCCCCGCCCAGCTGCCGCCCACCTTTAAACGATGACCTCACTGCGCATGGCACGGGACGTGGAAACAGCGGATCCGACCGACGGATGTCCATTACGCATCCATGACCCTGAACGCAGCGCGGAGTTACGCGCAGCTACACGGCGCTGCTTTCAAAGAATGTCGGAAAAAATAGGGGGACGTAGGTGATTATCAAACAACTTTTGGATTCTAGAGAGAGAGAGAAGGGGGGTATTTTATTATTTGGTGGTAAAAACAAAAATCATCACACAAAAAAATCATAACAAGTAATAGTAACAGTAAACTGAAGATGTGCCTTAATCTTACAGAACAGTAAGTGAATGTCTCTCAGGAAAAATTCCAACCAAAGTAGATATGAAATGAAATATCCAATCTGCAGCTTCATAACTTCACTATGTGCAAAAAGGGGAAATGCCTAAACTCATAACAGTGTTTGGTTTGACAGCTCCATTCTAAAGAAACACAACTATATTTATTCCTCACCGCTTGTATTACTAGCACCCAAAAAAAAAGATCACTTCCTGTCCTTCCATGGAAATATGATAGGCCTGCCATCACTAATTCAACATTATGGAATAGTATTTACATTTTTTACTCCAACAAAAAAAGTGTTTAAGAGAAAATCCCCCGCGGCCATTTTGCCCCAAAGCTGCATCTTGTCACATAAGAAAAAAAGACACAAAAGAAGAAATTTCATAACAATTAATTTCATATTTCGTTCCAGCCAAATGAGTGATTCCATCACTCGATTTAACTTTTTTCCACTTTGCATTTCCATATTGTATTTATTTGGTATTTAAACCAGCTTGGCAATACCAGTAGTAAGATACTGTACTATGAATTTTGTCATTTCAACAGTCTATTCAACAGAAAAACATATAAGGAGTATTATCATTTTTTGTTCTCCCTGAAATGTATCTCTATTCCCTCAAAAAGTAAGCTGATCTCAATATGCTTTGTTGGATTTTCGAGTGCTTTTGGATAGGAGATGATTAACAATGACAATTAAGGTAATTGGATGTGCTCTTATTTTGAATTCTGCCTCATTTTATGAATCAGAGATGCACTGCACGTGTGGTCAAATTGACAAATCAATTTTACGGACTGTGAATTACATGCGGCACGGCAGAGGAGCATATACCGCAGTTAACATTGTTAACCTATAAAATTCATGTCATTGTAGTTGGAGAACATATACCTGCAAAACCTCTTCACTCTTTGACAGCAGGTGGGTAAGTGACTCTCTGCTGCCCCCTTGTGTTGAACACGACAGAGTTTTTTTCTTTTCTTTCAGTGTTGGGCTTCACAATTTGAGCTAAGTGGAGAACAAAAAGATACAATTCATTATGCACTTTTTTTTTTACGCGAGCCAAGTTGATTAAATAGCACAACTCATACACAGTGGCAATTCACAGTGCTTCACAAACGAGCAGGTAAAAGAAAAAGGACAAATAATACATTCAATTAAAAGGTGAAGTGCATGAGAGGAAGTTAAAACAATTAAAAGGTGAAGTGCATGAGAGGAAGTTAAAACAAAGGCAATAGAAGTATATGAAATAGAATGGTATATATTAAATTAAGGGAAATTAGAATAAAGACAATGTAACTTTGTTAATGTCGCCGTATAACCAATGTACCTTTCTTAGTGGAGGACAGTCCTTCACTTTTAGAAAGGGATGTGTTCAGGTCTTGAGATGTGTCTCGTCTCCTTCTCTTCCCAGATTCCTTCCACACAGCATAAGTCAGGCAGCTCATCACTGTGGCGCAGACTTGGCAGTGTGTGTGTGTGTGTGTGTGTGTGTGTGTGTGTTTGTGTGTGTGTGTGTGCGTTGAGGACAGCTGCTGCCGCCGTCGTTGTCGGACACGACGCAAACTGGATGTGAACGGCAGAGAAGTTACTTGGTGTTGCTTGAAATCCCCTCTGTCTCTGAAAAACTCTGGCGTGAAGAGCCTTGAATTAGAGAAGAGAGGAGTCTTCCACCCGTGTTTTTTCTCCCCAAACAAGGCCGACTTTCAGCAGGTGGCCGCAAATCTGACGAGAGGCACTTTGACAGATTATCTTTTCTGTACGTGAACTTCTGATGATTTATTAATCATCTGTAAACGGGTTTGTTCTGGAAAGAAACAGTGTGACGAATCCCTTTGAGGAGAGCAGGGTATCTGGGGTTTTTTTCTGCAGCCGCTCAGCCGTCTGCAGAATACAGAATCACGCCGCATAAGAATATTTGACCGGAGGATGCGGCTTCGCGGCCGGAGCAGAGGCGTCTCCAAAATCACTCACTGCCCCTTTAAGTGCAGTGTCACAAACTTAAGTAAGTGGACCCAGCAACAGCCCCACTGTACGAAGTGAAAGTTACAATCGGAGAGTAACGTGAACGTACTTTTATTTTTTCTTTGAGCAAAAACAAAAAGCGACATTAAACATCATTTCAAAATAAATACATAGAGCTGCATATCATTGTTACACACTCCGGGCACCTCATCACCCTTTTACAGGAGAACATTCTGCGTCTCGGAGATCTGCGTTGGGCTGGAACAGAGCTTGTCTGGGCAGGTTTTGATGCGGTGTGAGCACTTTAGACATTTTCCTTCATTCATGAAGTTTCTTCCTGAAACAACGGCTGTGGAAGAGAGCGGATTAGGATTATTACCAAACCGCCTTAACCAAATGAAACCCCCCTCTCGCCTCTTTGCGCTCTCACCGTGTAGGACGCGTCCTCGGGCCGGGAGTCCGGCCGCTGCCAGTCACGGTTGGACAAAATCTTCAGGACAACCAATCCGAAGGCCACTATCAAAACGCCTAGAGAGTTCCCCAACAGAGCCTCGGGCGGGAGGCTGGAGTACGGCTGGGTTCCATTCGCCGTTCCCTTACTGTGGGGAAAAGGAAGGCGGAGAACGCTTGCACGCTGTGCCAGATCGAAAAACGTATGTTCGTAAACAACACGACACTCACAGAGAAAAGAAGAGTTTCTCGTTGATTCCGGAGATGCAGGCGGCGATGCTGAGCGTCAGGATGCCCGCTCCCATCCACGCGTGGACGGGTTTCAGGAGCCTGCGCAGTGAGCCGGGGGCGCAGGGCAGGAGGAAGCCCGCCGCGCCCACCGCCCACTAGAACGGACGGACATCCACAGGGTGAGCGAGCAGGGGAAAACGACCCCCGATGAATGTCGGCGGGTCAGTTTAAAGGAACGTACCTGCGCGGCGAAAAGAGCGGTGGCAGCGATTCCGATCCAGCTGTGCAAGGAGTAGAGGTTGGCGATGTTTTTGGCGTTGTGGAAGCCGAACACGGCACAGAGTCCCACGATGGACAGGACCAGGGCGCTGAGCATCAGTGCGGCGTGGAGCAGCTTCCAGGGGAGTTTGTTGTGACCCCAGGTCAGCGGGACGCGGTACAACACAGCTCCTGTGGGGCAGAGACGCAACGAGTGGGCGGGGCTTGTATCAGTTCAGCGCTGAGGGCCACAATATGGGAGGCGTGGAGGTAGGACGACAAGGAAAGATGCACTGTGTTGCATTATGGGAAATGTGGGATCTGAGATATCAGCTTTTTTTTAATTTGAATTGATTAGAACATTTTAATGAAATGTGCAGGAGGAGCCAATAAAAGCTGATCTACGACATTCATTCCCATATACAGACACGGTAGTAGAACAAAAAGATGGGACACGGTAAAAAAAAAAGCATTATTAATCAGGTATTCAAATATGAATGGTGGATGAATTATGACGGAGAATAATATTGGTGTTGCATTGCTTAACTGGACCAACTGGCTTTTTAAAGAATCTGCTTCAAGTATCCAAGTACAGATAATCAGATCCTTTATTTCACTAATGTTCAAACTTCTCCGCCCTGGTCCTGAAGAAACTGTATTTCATTTCAACTGTATATTTCGTAATTGGAACGACGACATTCCACCGACGACCCCTAACCACCTGAACAAAGTGAATATGGCTGTTTCACATGTTTTGTCAAACTCATGTAGAGCTTTTGTTTCCCTTTTTCACCTCTTGATACTGTACGAACAAGATGTCTGTCGTTGTGAACCCCTGGTCATCGGTGCAGTAAATCATGTTCAGAGGTCAAACTACAGTACTTAGTAGTTAATAATAATTTCTAATAATCTGTAGCCGAAGTGTCGGTGATGTTCACGAGGTCGAGCAGTTGTGTGAATTATCGCCGCAAGTCCAACAAATATGAGAGTTGTGGCCCACGCTGCCTACGTTGACCTTTGCCTTTGATAGTGACCTTTCCACGACACAATGTTTCATTTTATTACAAACTGTCACATGATTGTTTTGTTTTGCCCTCGTTCAGAAGCAGCGAACGAGAGGTTTACTGCCCTTCACCTGATGTTCTGCTAAACATTTACAGGGCTCCTTCACATTTTCCAGACTTCTCTGTCGTTTTTTCGGACCATATTTGACATCTGTGTACGAAACAGCTAGATGGTTATAAAGTAAACATTATTATATGAATGAATATTATAAGTTATTTTATACAGCATTATTATATTAGTAAATATTAGTAATTATTAAGTAAATAGATGATTCAAACTGTTGACATGTTACATTCTGACTGTGCAGCTAACGGTTTCTCCAGAAAGTTGATTGTGACGTTCATGTGCGGATTGATAATGTAATATTGATACTTCCAATTGCGACGTTTCCTGTTCAAGGACTGATTCTCATGTTAAAATGTTGATATATTAAACTGTAAGTGTGTATTTTATCATCAACGGGGGAAACGGGGGCTTTTTGCAATATCTGGACGCAATTTGATTCCACATGTATTTATGCGCTGATTTAGTTTTGGCCTGTTTTTGTGTTGATACTACGAGGGCATTTATGGATTTTAGTCTCTTGGACTTGTGTGCATACTTGTAAGCTTTGAGTGAGTGAGTGAGTGAGTGAGTGAGTGAGTGAGTGAGTGTGAGTGAGTGAGTGAGTGTCTGTGTGTGTTGTGAGTGAGTGTGAGTGAGTGTGTGTGTGTGTTGTGAATGAGTGAGTGAGTGAGTGAGTGAGTGTGTGAGTGTGTGTGTGTGTTGTGAGTGACTGAGTGAGTGAGTGAGTGAGTGAGTGAGTGAGTGTGTTGTGAGTGAGTGAGTGAGTGAGTGAGTGTGTGAGTGTGTGTGTTGTGAGTGAGTGAGTGAGTGAGTGAGTGAGTGAGTGTGTTGTGAGTGAGTGAGTGAGTGAGTGTGTTGTGAGTGAGTAAGTGAGTGAGTGAGTGAGTGAGTGTGTGAGTGAGTGTGTGAGTGAGTGTGAGTGAGTGTGTGTGTGTTGTGAATGAGTGAGTGAGTGAGTGAGTGAGTGTGTGTGTGTGTGTTGTGAGTGAGTGAGTGAGTGTGTTGTGAGTGAGTGTGTGAGTGAGTGAGTGAGTGTGTTGTGAGTGAGTAAGTGAGTGAGTGAGTGTGTGTGTTGTGAGTGACTGAGTGAGTGAGTGAGTGAGTGAGTGTGTTGTGAGTGAGTGAGTGAGTGAGTGTGTGAGTGTGTGTGTTGTGAGTGAGTGAGTGAGTGAGTGTGTTGTGAGTGAGTGAGTGAGTGAGTGTGTTGTGAGTGAGTAAGTGAGTGAGTGAGTGTGTTGTGAGTGAGTAAGTGAGTGAGTGAGTGAGTGAGTGTGAGTGAGTGTGTGTGTGTTGTGAATGAGTGAGTGAGTGAGTGAGTGAGTGTGTGTGTTGTGAGTGAGTGAGTGAGTGAGTGTGTTGTGAGTGAGTGAGTGAGTGAGTGAGTGTGTTGTGAGTGAGTGAGTGAGTGAGTGAGTGTGTTGTGAGTGAGTAAGTGAGTGAGTGAGTGTGTTGTGAGTGAGTAAGTGAGTGAGTGAGTGAGTGAGTGTGAGTGAGTGAGTGTGTGTTGTGAATGAGTGAGTGAGTGAGTGAGTGAGTGTGTGTTGTGAGTGAGTGAGTGAGTGAGTGAGTGAGTGAGTGAGTGAGTGAGTGAGTGAGTGTGTGTGTGTGTGTGTGTTGTGAGTGAGTGAGTGAGTGAGTGAGTGAGTGTGTTGTGAGTGAGTGAGTGAGTGAGTGAGTGAGTGTGTGTGTGTGTGTGTGTGTGTTGTGAGTGAGTGAGTGAGTGAGTGAGTGAGTGTGTTGTGAGTGAGTGAGTGAGTGAGTGAGTGTGAGTGTGTGTGTGTGTGTAATACTTGGTCCTGGAAACACCTGTTGTAGCAGGAACTTGTCTCACAACTGTGCAAAATATAGCCACAAACCTCTCGTGCACTGGGTGACGATGGGTCTGGTGCAGTAATAATGTCGTGATGACGACTCTGTGCAGTTACCTTCACGCTGTCTGACCGTCAGAGCAGAAGTGAGAAGCAGAAGTGAAACTTCTACTATAAAAATATTGAGAAGTGGCTCACCGTTGCCGTACACCACCACCAGGCCGGCGACCATCAGGACGGGGTGCCAGTTGAACTGCAGCTCCGAGCCGTCCCAGGCGAAGCCGCCGCGCCAGCGGCCGCTCCACGCGCACACGCACGCCAGGCAGGCCAGGCCCAGGCCCAGGCACAGCGCGTAGCACGCGTAGAAGATCACGAGGGATCTCATCCTGGAGGGATCCGTCGGCTGAACACACATGACAAAGAATAAAAAAATTGGTGAGAAAGCGCGGCGGGGCGGCGTAGAGGTCAGACAGACGAGAGTGATGTGCTGCTCATTCAACCCCAACAAAGGAAGTCTATATGGTTCTTATTTAAAAACAATACGCATCACATTCATAAGGTGAATAGAAAAAAATAAAAAATAGTGTATAAAACTCTTTTATATTCAATTCTGACCTAACTGCGTAGGCTGAAACATTTGCTTATTACTAGGGCTGCAACTGACGATTATTTTCAATATCGATTAACCTGTTGATTAGTCGATTAGTTGTTTGGTTCATAAGATGGAGAAAAATGTCGATCGTGTTTCCCAAAACTCCAACATGATGTTTTGTTTTGTCCACACACCAAAGACATTCAGTTAACTGTCACAGAGGAGCAAAGTACCAGAACACATTTACATTTAAGAAGCTGAAATCAGAGAATACAATCTACTTGAGCCGATTAATTGATTATCAAAATAGTTGGCGATTAATTCAGCAGTTGATTACTAATGGATTAATTGTTGCAGCCCTACTTATTACACCACCTACCTTTCACATTATATTTTGATTTATATGTTGTTCTCAGGTTCCTCGGGATCTTATCAATCTTATTAAATGTATGATCATTAGTTTCCGTATATACATACAGTATCACACATTAACACTCATATTACCTACAGAAGATAACAAAACTAAATAAATGAAATAATCAAAACTAAATACATTCCCATTCATACACACATCGCCGTACATGCCTCACTTTTACATTTGTTGAGCATCTTGTTTTTTTTTGTGTATTTTTTTTTAAACATCTTTGTAGCGTGTTACACATTTTGATTTCCTCATCTAAAAACATCCACGTGTACCCCTTCTGCAGATACACATCATGGTTTTACATTTGTTATAATCTTTTATCTTAGTAAACATGCACATTCCCCCTATTTCATACTTACGCTCTCTAATCTGTGTGAAGCTTAATCCAATATTCACTGAAATGCTGCTGAGGCAAAATGGAAACGCGGAGCTCAATTTTCACTTTATGTATTCACCAAATCAAGTCGTGCTCATCTTCCTGCTCACCCTGTCAGCTGCGATGAAAAAAAAACAGCAGCTACCTGCCAGAAAAGTTAATAAATGAAATGTAAATGACGCTAAATCTTAAAGTGAACCTCCATCCCTTAAGACAATCACAGCTGCTCCTTTGGAAAAAGAATCTAATCTAATCTAGTAATAATGAACTACCACCCTTTCTCTCAGTGTCACATGAGCCTCAGTGTTTCATCACACAACCTTACCTTGTCCACGGCCGCAGTGAAACTGGGAGAACTTCCTGCTCTGCAACACCGAGCTCTCTTGCTTTCAGCTCGTGACTCCCCCCCCCCCCCCCCCCCACAGTCAATCTTTGACCGACACCTGACTGTCTCTCACTTCGTGCTTTACTGGGTCGGCGTTAGTGTCACTTCCACATTCGGTGTCGCTGAGGCGGCTGAGGAGGGGGAGGCAGTCTGAGGGGGAGGGGGCACCGCTGCGCGTCCGAGGGTCGCCCTGCTGCCTGGTGGGAACATGGTGAGTGGGAGAAGGACACACTGATCAGTGAAATTTGTAGCATCCAACCCCAAAAAATAAAAATCCCAGTATCTTCTCCTGCTCAACAAACATGCAGAGATTTTAAGTGGATTGTGAAACTTGTGTGATTCCAAAAGTGAGCAGTAAAAACCTTAGTGTGATTGGATGCAATGGGATGCCCACTAATCATAAGTCAACTGGCGGATGATACGACCGCATTCCTTAAAAAATGAGGCACAAATTCCAAAAGCTCTGAAAAATCATCTCCCCCTTTCAAAGGCCTCAGGACTTTACTTGAATTTAAATAAATGTGAATTGATGGCACTCCACGATCACCCTCTAACAGGGCATAGAAACTAAAAACCAAGTCAAATACCTAGGGATTATTATTTCCAAGGATTTAGAAAAAAAATAGAGAAAAGCTTAATTTGAAAATATCTTGAAAAACATTTAAAACAACTTAAAACATTTGGTTTCAAAGGGATTTATCAATGTTGGAAGAATTCTTCTCACAAAAATGGAAGGCCCTTCAAGACTCATTCACCCGGCTCACTCTCTAGATATCCCTCATAATAATAATTATAATTTTGTTTGATCATTAAATCGCTGCAGGAGGGAGGTCTGAAGCGGTTTCAAAACTTTATTAATCTATATGAATGCTTTTGGTTCAGTCTTCCTTCAAAAATGTTCTTAAACTTTGGGAGTGTAGAATTTTTTTGTCAAAATGTGATTTTGATTTAAAGCCCCAGTGTGTGATTTTTGTAATTTTCTGGCGGCATCTGGTCGCGGAGTTGCACCGAGAAATTACGCACTTTGTAACTCTATGAATTTTCACAATGACACGGTTCTTCTCTCCGAGCAACGTCACCTCAAACGTGTTTGTACGACGAGCACTCGTGAAGTGTACGATTGGTCCACAGAAGTGGAGTTACTGCTTCTAAACCTCTATTTCTTCCTTTTCAAATATGAACTGTTTGATTTAAAAAAAAAACTTGCGAAATACAAACAAGTCTTGGTTGTTAATGAAAACTGGCACTTTGTGATTCCAGATCAGATTAGATTAGACCTCTGTTTTATTAAAATTTTGTAAGGATATTATGATTTGCTATTATGTAAGGATATGATGTTGACCTGTATGTGAGAGTATAGGCCCTCATGAGATGATGATGTTACACTAGTTGTTTCGTTTTACTCTTTGCTGTATATGAGGTATTTAATTAAATTATTTCAATTTATTTTGTACTTGTATGATTTGTCAAATGTTCTAGTTCCTATATTCGCTCAGTCGTTTTGTACTACAGGTCTAAGTGAAAAGAACATATCAGCCTGTTTTGATAGGTACACAATAAAGTTATGGAAAAAAACAAAACTACGGTAAAGTGTGACGTCCTTAGTTATGAGACCACGAGTACGGCGGCTCGCCAGGGTCCAATTCCTCGCGCCGCCGGTTCATGACGAACCGATGACCTGTTGACACTTTCCATTGAAACATAACTCGCGCACACACACCGCCACACACCCAGACACAGACACGGTGGTCAAGAAGAAACGTAAAGTCTTTTACCTCATTTACAAACGTCGACGACAACGTCTCTTGTTGACAGCGACGACGACGCTTCCGGGTCCGGAAGAGGCGTCTTGTACTGTCCTTATCGGCGGCGCGGGGCATTATGGGAAATGTGGTTCTTCTGTCCCTCACCTGCGTGTCCCGCAGAACTAGGCGAGCAGAGCCGTTGAGAGAGAGTATCGGCTATATACAGGGCCGGAGTGGGTAATCGGGAGATTCGGGCATGATCCCGACGCCCGGGATTTACACTAAAACACTGAATCTGGATTAGAATGATCCGGTTTTTTGCATCCAGTGTTTTTCCTGTCCACAATCACGTAATCCAGATGACCATACGATGACTGTCGTCACGGCTTTTCAAAGCAGCGTTGGATTGGTTCACCTGATCCACATTAGGGGTTAGGGTTAAAAAAAAAGAAAAGAAAACATCCCTTTCCATTTAAATGTCGTTTAAACAGTCAGAGCCTCGTCTGACCCACAACCAATTAAATAAACATGGATGTATTATTCATGTACATTAGGGTTGGAACAAAGAACATTCGGTAACTGTAGTTGAGTGAGTGATTTGTTTCTCTGTTTGTATGAGCCACTGGTTGATTTATATATATATATATATATATATATATATATGCTATGTATGTGTATTGGTGCAATGTCTGTGTTCGACCACTAGGGGGCATCGCCGGCTCGTGACAAAGACAAAACACAGACACACACACACACAGACACACACACACACACACACACACACACACACACAGGGGGAGGAGCAGATGAAATCGAAAGTGTTCAGTCAGTCTCAACTGAGCAGAACAGGAGGAAAAACAGGAAACTACCGAAGGTGAGTTCATATTGTTTGACTTGAGTTTTTTCTCTCATTCATTAATAATAAATATGGCATTTACCAACATGAGACGAGTGTGTAGAAGCTGTTCTCCGATCAGTTGGTGATGCAGGTGAGGCCCGTGCACAAAGAGCCAGGGGCCCCGAGAGAGGCGCCATGTTTTTATTGATCATTGTTACAGTAAGAACATGATCAACACAAACACTCTGTGACTGCGATTAGTTCAGTGTGTGTGTGTGTGTGTGTGTGTGTGTGTGTGTGTGTGTGTGTCTGTGTGTGTGTGTGTGTGTGTGTGTGTGTGTCTGTGTGTGTGTGCGTCTGTGTCTCTGTGTGTGTGTGTGTGTCTCTGTGTGTGTGTGTGTGTGTGTGTGTGTGTGTGTCTCTGTGTGTGAGCATGTGTGTGTGTGTGTGTGTGTGTGTGTCTGTGTGTGTGTGCGTCTGTGTCTCTGTGTGTGTGTGTGTGTCTCTGTGTGTGTGTGTGTGTGTGTGTGTGTCTCTGTGTGTGTCTGTGTTTATGCGTGTGGGTATGTGTGTGTGTGTCTGTGTGTGTCTGTGTGTGAGCATGTGTGTGTGTGTGTGTGTGTGTGTGTGTGTCAGTCAGTGGGCGTGGTCTTCTGGAATCCTGGTCAGACTTCTTTTTCTGTTACATTAAAGTTATGATCTGTCACCAGGTTGTTTGCTCTTGACTGTGGTAAAACTAGGACTTTGTTTGGATCTTGTTCGATGAACTTCTCTGATCGTTTTGCCTCAGAAACTCTGTTTAAACCTGGTGATCAGTCACGAGACCATTGCCGAACTTTGGATGTATATAAAATATGTGTGGTTTTAATTCTACATGTAAAGAAACGAGGACTGAGTTTATCATAATGAGCTCGTGTGTCTCCAGTGTTGGAGCTTCACCTCTCAGACCAGAGAAGATGAGTGATCTGGAGGAAGACGAGGACAGAGCAGAGTCTCCAGTGTTCAGCTGTGTGTCCATGAAGAGTGACTGGTCCAAAGGTCATCCTCCAAACTTCAGTCCTGAACCTGGACCCTCACACTCTGAGTAAGAGACTGTGTCCACACCTCACGTTGTGTCTGGTTCAGTAAATCAACCTCCAACATGTCGATGTAGAAACTCTTCACAGTTTCCAGTCACAGAGGAAATGTTAACAATGGGAAGATGCTCATTACAAGTTCTGATGATGTGATTAACATATTTGTTTTAGGGCTGCAACTAATGATTATGTTCATAATCGATGTCTCTGTCATTTATTTTCTAGATCAATCGATAACTGTTCGATCCATAAAATGTCATGAAACTGAAAATGTTGATCGTGTTTCCCAAACCCTGAGATGATGTTTTGTTTTGTCCACACCAAAGATATATTGAGTTTACTGTCACAGAGGAGCAAAGAAATCCAAAAATATTCACATTTAAGAAGCTGAAATCAGAGAATTTTGCCTTTTTTTTCATGAGAACTAATTGAACCGATAAATTTGATTATCAAATTAGTTGGCGATTCATTTCGCTATTGATTACTAAGCGATTAACGGTTGCAGCTCTAATTTGATTTGTCCACAGACAAAGATCAGAGTCTCCAGTGTTCAGCTTTGTGTCCATGAAGAGTGACCGGTCCAAAGATGAACCTCTGGACTTCAGTGGTGAACCTGGACCCTCACACTCTGAGTAAGAGACTGTTTCACATTTATTAGTCGCTGTCAAAGATCTTTACTCAGGATTTCTCTGAAGTCACAGTCACATTGTGTTTGTTCTTTATTGAAGCTGCTCAGAGGTTTTGTGCAGGAACATTGAAGAGAAGCAGCACTGATGAAACATTTTTCATTTTCAAAGCTACAAAAATGGAAAAAGTCGATGGAAATGTTTACACCACAACTTGCAAAAGTATAACTGCATGTAACGTGTAAAAGATTGTCTGAGATGATGTTTGCATTCGACTGGTGAGCTGTGGGTTTGCCATCGCTGATGCAATGTGTCATGAAGAAAAGTCTCCGTGTCCACAGAGAGAAGAGGAGTCATGTTTCTGAGGAGAAGCTGCCGTCCTGCTGTGCTTCTTGTCAGGACGTCCTGAAGGATCCAGTCTCCACCAGCTGTGGACACTGGCTCTGCAGACGCTGCATCACCTCATACTGGGACCAGTCGGGTTCACCAGGAGAGTCCTCCTGTCCCCAGTGTGGACAAAGATCCAGAACAGGACCTGGAGCTCAGACAGCAGGTCAGAGCAGCTCTGTGCAGAGTGACACTGAACTTCTGTCTGATGGTTCATTTGTTCAATCATACAGCACTGACGTGTGTCTGATTGTTGAGCTTTAATCCAGCTGGCAGCTTTTCATGAGGCATCATTCAAACAACTTCACACTCGACAAGGTTCATGTGTTATTGCTGCACTTTCATCCAACTTACAGTTACATGTTGTGTACGGTTTATATAGATGATTTATTGTTTGTATTCATCAAAATACCTTCGGAGTCAACACTGCACTTCCTCTGGTCCTCAGCCAAACACCCAAGATTGAAGTCGATCGTATGAGCGGTTGTATAGAAATTCCTGAAACAGAAAGACAAAGATTTCTCTGTTTATAGTTGGACGTATCTAATGAAAGTGATCATCAGACTCTCTGTCTTCAGTCTGACTCTGGTTCTTGTCTTTCAGCAGATGGTGGTCTGCAGCAGGTTCTAGATGAACATAAGATCAGTCTGAGGAGGAGATGTGAATGTGTGACTGAAGGAAGTGATGACAGAGGAAGTGAAACCCTCCTCAACAGGATCTTCACTGAGCTCTACATCACAGAGGGACAGAGTGAAGAGGTCAATACCCAACATGAGGTGAGGCAGCTGGAGACGACTTCCAAGAAGAAGACCGTCCATGAAACTCCCATCAAGTGCCACGACATCTTTAAAGATGGACCCGACCAGCAGAGACGCATCAGAGTCGTCCTGACGAACGGCGTCGCTGGCGTTGGAAAAACCTTCTCGGTGCAGAAGTTCACTCTGGACTGGGCCGAGGGTTTGGAAAACCAAGACGTCAGTCTGCTGATTCTGCTTTCGTTCAGGGAGCTGAACCTGATCAGAGACCAGCAGCACAGTCTGCTCACGCTGCTCCGTGTTTTCCATCCATCATTACAGAAGGTCACAGAGGAGAAGCTCGCTGTCTGTAGACTGTTGTTCATCTTTGATGGCCTGGATGAAAGCCGACTTTCTCTGGATTTCAACCACAGGGAGGTTGTGTCTGGTGTCACACAGAGCTCATCAGTCAACGAGCTGCTGACGAACCTCATCCAGGGGAATCTGCTTCCCTCCGCTCTCGTCTGGATAACCTCCCGACCTGCGGCGGCCAATCAGATCCCTTCTACTTGTGTTGACAGGGTGACAGAGGTACGAGGCTTCACCGACGCCCAGAAGGAGGAGTACTTCAGGAGAAGGTTCAGTGATGAAGAGCTGTCCAGCAGAATCATCTCACACGTGAAGACGTCCAGGAGCCTCCACATCATGTGTCAAATCCCAGTCTTCTGCTGGATCAGTGCTACAGTTCTGGAGCACATGTTGACCACAGACCAGAGAGAAGAGCTGCCCAAGACCCTGACTGACCTGTACTCACACTTCCTGCTGGTTCAGACACAGAGGAAGAAGAACAAGTATCATGAAGGACATGAGACGAGGCCACAGGAGCTGACGGAGGTCGACAGGAAAGTTCTCCTGAAGCTGGGGAGGCTGGCGTTTGAACATCTGCAGACAGGAAACATCATGTTCTACCAAGAAGACCTGGAGCGCTGTGGTCTTGACGTCACAGAGGCCTCGGTGTACTCCGGAGTTTGTACTGAGATCTTCAGAAGAGAGTGTGTGATCTTCCAGAAAACCGTCTACTGCTTTGTTCATCTGAGCGTTCAGGAGTTTCTGGCTGCAGTCTACATGTTCCACTGTGTCACCAACAGAAACACAAAAGTACTGTACGACTTCCTGGGAACAAAATGGATCAACACACAACATGACTCTCTACTGGAAAACTTCCTGAAGATGACGATGGAGAAATCCCTCGAAAGTCAAAATGGCCACCTGGATCTGTTTGTTCGCTTCCTTCACGGCCTCTCTCTGGAGTCCAACCAGAGACTCTTAAGAGGCCTGATGGGTCGGACAGAGAACCATCCAACGATCATCCAGAGAGTCATCAACAATCTGAAGAAGATGAACAGTTATGAAATCTCTCCTGACAGAAGCATCAACATCTTCCACTGTCTGATAGAGATGAACGACCTCTCAGTACATCAGGAGATCCAAGAGTTCCTCAAGTCAGAGAACAGATCAGAGAAGGAACTCTCTGAGATCCACTGCTCTGCTCTGGCCTACATGCTGCAGATGTCAGAGGAGGTTCTGGTTGAGTTGGACCTGAACAAGTACAACACATCATTGGAGGGACGATGGAGACTGATCCCAGCTGTGAGGAACTGCAGAACGGCTCGGTGAGTCCAGACCAGTGATGGACGACGTGTCTCCACTTCCTCCCACTGCACGAAACTGAAGCCACAATATCTTTATTTTTTTAAATTATGGCACGAGGAATAAAATAATCTGAAGAGGTTTACAGTGGCCAGTGACTCTATAGCGCCTCCCAGAGGTCAAGGGCTCAAACTGGCTGAAGAGAGGATCTCCTAGGGGCAAGTAAGAAAGTCTCTGATCCAGAGAACTAGTCCATGACTGATGTTGAGATCAATTGGCCTTTTCAGGAGAATGTGGGTTTTCATTGAGTTGAAAGCTGAACTGAAGTCCACTAATAAGACCCTGGCATATCCTCTAGGATGCACAAGTTGTTTAGTGAGTGAGTTGAGAAGCGTCAGAACAGCATCATCAGTGCTTCTGTCACTTCTCTCTCCTTTCAACACAGTAACTCCATATTACCAGAAGGCAACCTTCCTTTCATTGAGACAGGTTTTCAGTTGTTTGACACCCAGTTCATGACCTGTACTGCAGCCAGCCACCAGGGGGCGACCCAGATCTTTTGGGAGCTGTCATGTCGTCCATCTTTATCTACAGTCATTGGTCCAGACGTGATCAGTGACATGATGGATCAGTATAGATCAGTAGTTGAGTTCACTCAGTGTGAAATGATTTCTGATCTGAGAACGACTGTTCATCAGAAAACTGCAGAATCAAACCTTTAGTGTCTCCAGAGGAAGCTGAGGAGTTTCCTCGAGTGACGTCACCTGTCAGTGTCAGTTGGGAGTCGAGACGACGAGTTTGAGAAGTAAAGACGTGTCCTGATATATCAGATGTGTGGACATATGAGAGCACATCAGAGTCAACGTGCTGCTTTTCATTCATTCATCTCAGATTCAAGTAAAACACAGATTCACATTAAAAGTCTGAGGAGGATTATTGATTCATGTCCAACACAATGAGATTGGATGAGATGAACCATGGACGTGTAGAGCAGATGGTCAATACATCATGACTTGTTTTCTCATCATGTGCATCAAGTGTGTTTTCATCACAGATTGTCTGGTTTTATATTTTCTCTCTTCACAGATTTATTCGCTGTGAACTCTCAGAGACTCACTGTGAAGTCGTGGCCTCAGCTCTGAAGTCCGACCCCTCCCACCTGACAGAACTGGACCTGACCCACAACTTCTCCCTGCAGGATTCAGCAGTGAAGCTTCTGTCTGCTGGACTGGAGAGTCCACATTGTCGACTGGAGACTCTGAGGTCAGTTCACTGACTGGATCTGTTGGGTTTGTTTTGGACACAAACATGTTCAATGTTAAAGTTTCAGTTCTGGTGAGACCAGTCATAGTGTTTGCGATCCAGAGTCGTGGAGACACTGAGATATTTCTCAGGTTTCTGGTGATGCTGCTCATCTGAACATGACAAACGCTGCGTCTCTCCTCAACAAAGAAATATAGTTCAGAGCTCGTGTAACAGAAGTGATGGATCTGACAGTTCTGTTGTTCAAAGGGTCCAGTTGAGTTTCTCTTGAAAACAGATGTATGAACCTGTTGTTGTGTTCTCATGGATGCACGTGGTCATTGTAGTTGTGATGTAGGGACCAATCAGCAGACAGGACTGAAAACTGTTGGTTTGTTTGGACATTCTGTTTTTTATGTTGAGATCTTGATTTTGAAACACTTCCTGTTTCCATGTCTCTTGTCTGTTCACTTGACCTTGTCCCTGTGACTGTCTCACCTGTTCCTAATGTCTCACCTGTGTTCAGTCTTCTCTTGTGTATTCAGTCTTTGTGCTCCCAGTCCTCTGTCAGTTCGTCAGGTGATTTTCACCCAACCTGTGGGTCCTGCCCTGTTAGTTCCCTGTGTCTCGTGCCTTGTTGTTTCTGTTCGTTGGTTTTTGTTCCTAACTGTATTTCTGTGTTTTGGTTTGGTTCTTCTGCCTCAGTTGGAGTTTTTGGATCACCAGAGTTTGGACTTTGTTAGTTTTTCCTAGATAGACTGTAAGTCAGTTTTTTCGTTACTGTTTATTAAATCATCTTTTTCACCACTCACTGCATTCTGGGTCCTGTTCACCGTAACTGACAGTGGCTCAGATCAACTGAACTCAGGAAGTGAATGAAAGACACAATCAGGGATTTGTTGGCTGAGGAACCAGATTGAATGGACTTGACCATCAGGACCCGTCTCTACTTTGAACATGTTTTAATCCCACAGACCTTCAGGGAGAAGAAGGTCGCGTGACACATGAGAGAAGGAACATCTCTGATTTGATATTCATCTTCTCGTTACAGTTTGGACTGAGGTCAGCAGCAGGTCATGAGTCTGTGTTGACATGAACAGGTGTATGAATGTTGTGTTGACATGGTGATGATCCACAAGAACAGACGGACAAAGACTCATTGATCAGGATTATCAATGATTTGATTCTTTGTTTTATTCTTTATCCAGGTTGAGTGACTGTAGTTTGTCAGAGATCAGCTGTTCTTCTCTGGTCTCAGCTCTGAAGTCCAACTCCTCCCACCTGACAGAACTGGACCTGAGCTACAACAAGCTGCAGGATTCAGGAGTGAAGGAGCTGTGTGGTTTTCTGGAGAGTCCACACTGTCGACTGGAGACTCTGAGGTCAGACACCTTGTTCACACTGTATATTGTCATTAATAACTCAGGTGTGCTGGTGTCTTTAAACGTCAGCGGCGACCATTTGACCAGATGTGTTCGACTAGTTCATAAACTCAACTCAGCACTTTCACAGACTGGACAGACTATGGAGTTATGTTCCTATCTTTATTCAAGAGCGTGGTCTTTTGGTTTGTGTGCATCACTTAGTGATTTCTCGTTCAGGTTCTTCATTCTTTCCTTCAAAATCTGCCCTCACACTCAAATAGTTCTTTCTTGTGCTCAAATTGTTTCTTCTTGCATTCACATTTATTCTGCTTCTGCTCAAACTGTTCGCTTGTGCACAAATATATTGTTGCTCGCACTTAGATTATGTTGTTGCTCACACAGATTTCCTGCTCTCAGCTTCAACTCTTCTTCTGTGGATGTTTTGTGTGACAACCCTCTCAAAAACCCTCAACCAGTAGGATTGCAGGTGTAGTGTTGACCAATGGAAAGATCGCTGTGAATTTGCGGGTGCGTTCACTGACCTCTTAGAGCGCAGGAAGAGTCAAATACGAGTGGTAATGATTGAAGCCTTTGGAAATTAATAGTATTTTTTTCTCGTGCTTTTCTTATAATAAATGCTTGAAAACTGATAAGTAATGATTGTAATCTTGGTCACTCTTAAATAACACGGTATTGATGAGCACTTGATCTGTAGTTTACAACCCAATAGTGACACAAAAGGAGGGAGAGTGACATTGTATCATGACTGTAAGTCCATGCCTTCAGTACTGCGCTGACAGGAAAGAACATTACCAACCACTAGTATTTGACTCTTCCTGCGCCTCAGCGTTAACAAGTCATTCTGGAGTGTGTTTTGACAGTAGATAGTCGGAGTTTAAAAGTATTGTTGTCATAGTGTGAACTGTCTGTGGTGGTAAATGTGGCGGAACCATCGTGAAAACAGTGTTGATCAGTTTGTGTATTTCCTGAGAGGAGCCGAGAGTAACCAGTTGATTCAGGTGAACTCAAATCCAACTGTTCCCCGGAGGATGACGTCATCTATCAGTATGTGACGGACAGTCGTCGTGGCTCACGGTGATTATCGAGGACTTCCAGGTTTGCCATGTTTGCTGTAGTAAGATGGAATCCAGCTCAATGCGATCCTGCAAGAATTTAATTTTCTTCACTTTATTTTTTACGTAGGTGGCTGAAAATTAGTGCTTACTTATACAATCATATTCGCTATGATATGTCAGATATGAGATGCGACGTGCACATCCCACTAATACGTTTTTTGGAGATGTCACTTTCTTCACGGGGGGCGGAGTGGCTGAATTGGTTAACACTACACCTGCAATCCTACTGGTTGAGGGTTTTTGAGAGAAACAATCCACAGAAGAAGAGTTGAAGCTGAGAGCAGGAAATCTGTGTGAGCAACAACATAATCTAAGTGCGAGCAACAATATATTTGTGCACAAGCGAACAGTTTGAGCAGAAGCAGAATAAATGTGAATGCAAGAAGAAACTATTTGAGCACAAGAAGGAACTATTTGAGTGTGAGGGCAGATTTTGAAGGAAAGAATGAAGAACCTGAACGAGAAATCACTAAGTGATGCACACAAACCAAAAGACCACGCTCTTGAATAAAGATAGGAACATAACTTCATAACAGACGAGGAACTTCTGATGGTTCAGATCAGTGATTGAAGACGTCGTCTGTGTTTACACATACAAGGCTGCTGATAGAAACATGAGTGAGGACAAAACCACAGAGATGCACAAGAGAGAAAAGTCCTGTCTTCTTTATCCATCATGTGATTCTCCACATTGTGAACCTGCAGCTCTGAACAGACGATCACACACTGGATGATTTCCAGCAGGAACTTTTCTACTAAAGTCTCATGTTTTATTCTTTATCCAGGTTGTGGAGCTGCAGGTTGTCAGAGATCAGCTGTTCTTCTCTGGCCTCAGCTCTGAAGTCCAACCCCTCCCACCTGACAGAACTGGACCTGAGTGGAAACAAGCTGCAGGATTCAGGAGTGAAGGAGCTGTGTGGTTTTCTGAAGAGTCCACACTGTCGACTGGAGACTCTGAGGTCAGACACCATGTTCACATTTTCTTCTTCATAGTTATAATAATAATAATCCTGATGAACTTTATTCATATAGCAGCATTCACAGCACAGTGAGGCTGCTGTCAGACCTGGTCCTGATCTTCTCTGGAGGGGCTGTATGTGACAACACTAATGTCCACAGATGTTGCTCCGGACATGTTCAGGAACATTTTTTTTTGTTATATATGAACATAAAACAAGAGACAAGCAAACAAAGGAGGGCTAGGACATGACAATGTCCACATTTGACAGTAGGTACAAATAAGAAAAGCATAGGTACAGTACACAATATAAATGTATCCTCACATTGGAATAGAATGGAATAGGATTAAGAGTCTTTATGTTTGTAGCGATCCCATTTTTCCCAGTATTCCTCTACTTTATCCTTTTGAAGCCGCAGCACAAAAGTCAATTTCTCCATTGCCTGGATGGAGTTCATAATGTTTGTTAAGAGTCTCGTGGTTGGACGACTCCTCTGAAGCCAGCATTTAGTAATTGCTTTTTTACTTGCAACCATGAAAATCTTCAGGAGGTATGTGTGTCCTTTACTGAGACCTTCAGGGAGTTCTCCAAGATATAAACAGGCAAAAGACAAGTCAAATACTATGTCCACAGTCTCCACAATTAACTCTCTCACTTCCCTCCAAAAAGGTATAAACAGGACAGGACCAAAAAACATGAACACAATCTGCAGAAATCCCACCACACCCCCTCCAGCAGGAAACCTGCGTACCACTACATTTTGATGTTTGGATAGGGGTAATAAAAAATCTTATCTGATTCTTCCAGCAGAAATCTCGCCAGAAATAAGAGTTTGTGGAAGTGGATTGATTTTTCCAAATTTGAAGCCACGTTTCTTCTGGAATTACTAGGTTAGCTTCATTTTCCCAGCGCTGTCTAATATAATCTGTGGTTCTTATTCAATAAAGTAAAGCTTTTGCATAGTTTCCAGTGATACCTTTGGTACTTTTTGAATCATAAGCGTCTATAACAATTTGAATTATTTTCGAGGGTTCAGATAGATTAGGGGTCTTTATTGTCTTCAAAAAAAAGTGGCGGATCTGTAGGTAACAATAAAACTCTTCTCTATCCAACTCATAAGATTGACGCAAATCCTCAAAAGAGTTTAGGTTTCCATTCTTTATTATCTTACAAAAGGAGCTGATTCCTCTCTTAGTCCATTGTTTGTACTTATGGTCCTGTGAAGCTGGGAGGAAGTGTGGATGGAATGCAGGCCAGCTCAACACTCCAATTTCTCTACGGAGCTGATATTTCTTTACCACGTCTGACCACATTTTCAGAGAGAAACTAGTACATTGATTATGCAGCTGGTGAACATCATTAAACCTGCCAGGGCAACCCAGGACTGACTGAATAGGTATTTCCATTAAAGATAGCTCAGTATGTTTCCACCTAGCATCATAGGCTGGGTTACAGCAACATACAAGATACCTGAGCTGAGCTGACAAGTAGTAATCTTTAAGACGAGGCGGGGCCCTGCCCCCCCTCCCCACCGGCTGTTGTAATGTTGAATATCTCACCCTTGGTCGTTTATTGTTCCAAATGAATCTTGAAATTGTTTATCCCACTCTCTGAAGTGTTTTGCAGGAACCTCTATTGGAAGTGCTGAAAATAGGTATAATAATCTTGGGAGAATATTAATTTTGATGATCCGCATTTTACTGCCGAGGTCGAGGGGGAGCAAGCTCCACCTACCCAGATCATCATATATTTTCTTATTGATCTGCTTATAATTAGCGTCGTATAATTGTGAAAGGGTTTTTGTCAGTAAGACACCAAGATATTTAAGTTGTGATTGGTGCCAAGTAAATTGTTGCCTGTCCATCAATTGCTTTGAAGGCGCAAAACGAAAGGTCAAGACTTGGGTTTTTTGTGCGTTCAGTGTATAACCAGAATATTTCCCATACGTTCCCAGGATGTTCATAAGCAATGGAATACCAGATTCTGGGATTTTCAATTGTGACGAGGACGTCGTCCGCATATAGAAAAATGTTGTTCTCTACATTTCCCACATCCCTCCAGAGCAGTCTCCTCTCTGATAGCCTGGGCAAGGGGCTCCATAAAAAAATTGAAAAGTAGTGGCTTAATGGGCAACCTTGCCTACATCCTCGTTGTAGCATTATTTGATTTGAAAGGCTCCCGTTAACTTTTATCCTTGCTGTTGGGGAGGACTACAGCATTCTTAGGCATTGTATAAATTAATCATTAAAACCAAATCTTTCCATAACTTGAAATAAGAAATCCCATCCTACTGAATCAAATGCCTTGTCAGCATCAAGGCTGAGAAGGACTGCGCTTGATGTTCCTTTTGAAATTTGATTAATAATGTTTAGGCCTCTTCTAATATTATCGTGTGTTTGCCTATTACTTATAAAACCTGTTTGGTCTTCATCTATCAGGGAAGGCATTATTGTGTTTAATCTCTTAGCCAGTATAGCTGCATACAGTTTATACTCTATGTTTAAAACACTTATTGGTCTATACCCTTTGCAGTCCATTTTCTCTTTTCCCTCCTTTGGTATGACTGAGAGAAATGCCTCGCTCCATGATGGCGGGATGTGCTGAACGTGTTTGACTCAACAATCTCCTGCTGTTTGTCACGTGAACCACAAACAAATATCTGGATGCATTTCTGTGGTGGTTCTCCAGAGGTCCTGTCTGGAAACATCTTCAGAAAGTGTTGCACCAGGCAGGTTGTTCCAGAGAGGGGGGGCCTGGAGGGACAAGGCCCGGTCCCCCTCGGCCCTCAGCTGGGACTGTGGAATATGGTCCACTGACTGTGGACGAGCAACGTGGAGACAAAGACAAATCTCATTTCACTTTAAATGTCTCATCGTTTTCACGTTTCAATATTTTGTTCATGTCATGTTATCATAAAGTATCTGTGAGTTGGATCATGAAAGTTCATCTGACACTGAAACACTTGAGTCTTTAGTGTTTAAGTTGTTTGGAGTTTCACTTTTCTAAACCTCCATGTTCTCAACTTTCTTCATGTTGAACAGACGATGAAACACTGAACGGTTTCAAGCAGAAACTTCGTTTTCTAAAGTCTCATGTTTTATTCTTTATCCAGGTTGAATCACTGCAGTTTGTCAGAGATCAGCTGTTCTTCTCTGGCCTCAGCTCTGAAGTCCAACCCCTCCAACCTGAGACAACTGGACGTGAGCCTCAACCAGCTGCAGTATTCAGTAGTGAAGGAGCTGTGTGGTTTTCTGGAGAGTCCACACTGTCGACTGGAGACTCTGAGGTCAGACACCATGTTCACACTGTATATTGTCATTAATAACTCAGGTGTGCTGGTGTCTTTGAACGTCAGCGGCGACCATCTGACCAGATGTGTTCAACTAGTTCATAAACTCAACTCAGCACTTTCACAGACTGGACAGACTATGGAGTTATGTTCCTATCTTTATTCAAGAGCGTGGTCTTTTGGTTTGTGTGCATCACTTAGTGATTTCTCGTTCAGGTTCTTCATTCTTTCCTTCAAAATCTGCCCTCACACTCAAATAGTTCTTTCTTGTGCTCAAATTGTTTCTTCTTGCATTCACATTTATTCTGCTTCTGCTCAAACTGTTCGCTTGTGCACAAATATATTGTTGCTCGCACTTAGATTATATTGTTGCTTGCACAGATTTCCTGCTCTCAGCTTCAACTCTTCTTCTGTGGATGTTTTGTGTGACAACCCTCTCAAAAACCCTCAACCAGTAGGATTGCAGGTGTAGTGTTGACCAATGGAAAGATCGCTGTCAATTTGCGGGTGCATTCACTGACCTCTTAGAGCGCAGGAAGAGTCAAATACGAGTGGTAATGATTGAAGCCTTTGGAAATTAATAGTATTTTTTTCTAGTGCTTTTCTTATAATAAATGCTTGAAAACTGATAAGTAATGATTGTAATCTTGGTCACTCTTAAATAACACGGTATTGATGAGCACTTGATCTGTATTTTACAACCCAATAGTGACACAAAAGGAGGGAGAGTGACATTGTATCATGACTGTAAGTCCATGCCTTCAGTACTGCGCTGACAGGAAAGAACATTACCAACCACTAGTATTTGACTCTTCCTGCGCCTCAGCGTTAACAAGTCATTCTGGAGTGTGTTTTGACAGTAGATAGTCGGAGTTTAAAAGTATTGTTGTCATAGTGTGAACTGTCTGTGGTGGTAAATGTGGCGGAACCATCGTGAAAACAGTGTTGATCAGTTTGTGTATTTCCTGAGAGGAGCCGAGAGTAACCAGTTGATTCAGGTGAACTCAAATCCAACTGTTCCCCGGAGGATGACGTCATCTATCAGTATGTGACGGACAGTTGTCGTGGCTCACGGTGATTATCGAGGACTTCCAGGTTTGACATGTTTGCTGTAGTAAGATGGAATCCAGCTCAATGCGATCCTGCAAGAATTTAATTTTCATCACTTTATTTTTTACGTAGGTGGCTGAAAATTAGTGCTTACTTATACAATCATATTCGCTATGATATGTCAGATATGAGATGCGACGTGCACATTCCCACTAATACGTTTTTTGGAGATGTCACTTTCTTCACGGGGGGCGGAGTGGCTGAACCGGGTTACAGAGTAACCGCCCGTACGGGACGCTCGAAGAAGTAATCGAACGCACCCGCAAATTGACAGCGATCTTTTCATTGGTCGACACTTCACCTGCAATCCTACTGGTTGAGGGTTTTTGAGAGAAACAATCCACAGAAGAAGAGTTGAAGCTGAGAGCAGGAAATCTGTGCGAGCAACAACATAATCTAAGTGCGAGCAACAATATATTTGTGCACAAGCGAACAGTTTGAGCAGAAGCAGAATAAATGTGAATGCAAGAAGAAACTATTTGAGCACAAGAAGGAACTATTTGAGTGTGAGGGCAGATTTTGAAGGAAAGAATGAAGAACCTGAACGAGAAATCACTAAGTGATGCACACAAACCAAAAGACCACGCTCTTGAATAAAGATAGGAACATAACTTCATAACAGACGAGGAACTTCTGATGGTTCAGATCAGTGATTGAAGACGTCGTCTGTGTTCACACATACAAGGCTGCTGATACAAACATGAGTGAGGACAAAACCACAGAGATGCACAAGAGAGAAAAGTCCTGTCTTCTTTATCCATCATGTGATTCTCCACATTGTGAACCTGCAGTTCTGAACAGACGATCACACACTGGATGATTTCCAGCAGGAACTTTTCTACTAAAGTCTCATGTTTTATTCTTTATCCAGGTTGATGAGCTGCAGTTTGTCAGAGATCAGCTGTTCTTCTCTGGCCTCAGTTCTGAAGTCCAACCCCTCCCACCTGAAAGAACTGGACCTGAGTGACAACAAGCTGCAGGATTCAGGAGTGAAGGAGCTGTGTGGTTTTCTGGAGAGTCCACACTGTCGACTGGAGACTCTGAGGTCAGACACCACGTTCACACTGTATATTGTTATTAATAACTCAGGTGTGCTGGTGTCTTTAAACGTCAGCGGCGACCATCTGACCAGATGTGTTCAACTAGTTCATGAGCTCAACTCAGCACTTTCACAGACTGGACAGACGAGGAACTTCTGATGGTTCAGATCAGTGACTGAAGACGTCGTCTGTGTTCACACATACAAGGCTGCTGATAGAAACATGAGTGAGGACAAAACCACAGAGATGCACAAGAGAGAAAATGATTCTCCACATTGTTGTGATGTGACCAGTTGGATGGCTCAAATCTACCTACAACTAAATCATTCCAAATCAGAAATCCTTGTCTTCCACCACCAAACCCCAGTGGGTTGAAGTCAACCAGCCTCGGCCCTCTCGCACAAACTATCAAGCCTGTTTCCAGAAACCTCGGCTTTGATTCACATATTAAAAAAGTTGTTCAATCATGTTTCCTCCAGTTAAAAATCCAACCAATGCTGTCACACCCCGACCTCGTGGAACTGAGCCACACCCTCATCAGACCTGCAGCTCCCTCCTCTCTGGTGTCAACCCGCCTCCAACTGGTCCAGAACTCAGCAGCTCAGCTTCTCTCTGGTTTTAATAGACGGCATCACATAACCCCAGTTTTAGCTTCACTTCATTGGCTCCCCGTCCATTTTAGAATTGATTTGAAGATTTAATAATTAGTTCTAAAGCACAGCTTGGCCTCGCTCCGAGCTACATGAATGAAATGCTGGTCCCCTACGAGCCGGCTCGCAGCCTCAGATCCTCAGGTGGGTCTTTACTAGTTGTTCCAGAGTCGAGGCTCAGATCTAAGGGAGACCGATCTTTCTCCATCAGGCCCTCGACTGTGGAGCAGCCTGCCTGAGGAGATGAGGCTGGCAGAGTCTGTTCCTTCTTTTAAGTCACTTTTAAAAACCCATTTCTATAGACTTGCTTTCATGTGATGTCGTCTTTTAATCTCTATATATGTGACCTGAAACCGTCTTATTGTTGGAATGCTGATTTAAATTGTCTGTGATTTGTATGTTTTTATGAAAGCACTTTGTGAAGCTGCTTCTGAAAGGTGCTAAATAAATAAAATTATTATTCTTATTGTGAACCTGCAGCTCTGAACAGACGATCACACACTGGATGATTTCCAGCAGGAACTTTTCTACTAAAGTCTCATGTTTTATTCTTTATCCAGGTTGATGAGCTGCAGGTTGTCAGAGATCAGCTGTTCTTCTCTGGCCTCAGCTCTGAAGTCCAACCCCTCCCACCTGAGACAACTGGACCTGAGATACAACAACCTGCAGGATTCAGGAGTGAAGAAGCTGCGTGATCTTGTCCAGACAGTCGAGTGTTGAGTCTGGATCCAGTGAGGTGAGTGGAGGTCTGGAGTCAGAACTGTTCTGATCAGAGTCAGTATCAGAGCAAAGATCCAGAGTTCCCTGTGAACCTCCACTGTTCTTCTGGATCATTTCCTCGGTGAAGCTGAATCACGTTCAGGGATGACAGGTGTCAACCTGGTTCCCTCGGCAACAAGCCTGTAGGATGTTCCCGCGTGGCTTTGACTGACACACACACACACACACACACACACACACACACACAGGAGCCCCGCCCCCTCGCCCTGATCTGACTATGAGTTAGTGAACAGTTCAGATTGAGTGGATGAACGCAGACGTGACAGTCCTGTTGGTTTCATCACGTTACCTGGAACAGCAGCAGATGAACTTTGAATGAATCATCCATTAATATCTCAATCATAAATTGAGTTGTTGATGTGATTCTTATGTGGCAATAGAAAAATAGGAAATCTATTTTCTGAACGTGTCAGTACGGACAACAGAAGCGATCCAGTCCCAGTTTATTGCTACGTATTGATTCATATCCCCGGGACTCGTTTAGCAGCGGGTGTCAGTTCCCATCCTTCTCTCAGCGCGTTCACTCCGACACGTTAGCGTGAAGCCGAGGAAGCTGCTCCTCCACCGACTCGTCACGTCTGTCGTCTTCTCTCAACAGATCGGACCGATGAAGAAGATGAAGATGATGAAGAGGAGAGCCCGACGTCCAGGCCGCCATCTTCCCTGTGACTCCTCCCCTCCACCTGTGACCAACGCTCTTCTGGTTTGCTGATTGGAGGAGTTCTGGGAAGGCTCCGACATTCGTCTTGATGGTTTTGAACGTGTGGCCGTTCTGAAACCAGCAGATTATTACTGTTCACTTCTTTGTGTTGGGGCTCTATCATGTGGAAGGATGGAGTATTGCAGGTGTGTTCCCTGTTATAATGTAAAAGGTCTTGGAGGTTGATGTCAGAGTGACTGGACGTAAAGAGGAGTTCAAGTACGTTGGGATCAAAATAATGAATTTCTTTACACTTGTTTTTGATATATTCATATAATAGTAATTAATGTTGGAGAGTTTCACTTCTTTGGGTCATTTAAATAAAACCACCTACGGATGAAACAGGAACTGTTTCTTATGAGTTGTGAACTGTGAACCACTGGTTTTATCTTTTACCAACTAAGTCTCTCTTCACAACTGTTTTTTTGTGTTAAAGCATTTGAACAGCAACAATGTGTTTTTTATAGATGGTAGATGGACTGTATTTATATATCTCTTTTCTAGTCTTGTAGACCACTCACAAGTCACATTCATCCAATCACAGTCATACTGCTGTTTACTGCACTTTTTCTTTCACATTCATACACTGCCGGCATTTGTGCTTGTGTTTAATGTAGCTGCATCTAGAGCTGCAACAGTTATTGATTAGTAATCGATAACTAAATTAATCGCCGACTAATTTGATAATCGATTAATCGGTTGAAAAAGTCAAAATTCTCTGATTTTAGCTTCTTAAATGTGAATATTTTCTGGTTTCTTGTAAACTAAGTATATCTTTGTTGTGGACAAAACGAAACATCATCTCAGGGTGTCAGTCATACCGGAGGACAATCGAAATACCATGAGTGTGATGTACTTTAATTTTCGGCTCTTGGGTTGTCTTTCACTCCATCAGAAACCACCCGGATGAGCTCAGATGTGGAATCAAAAGATAATGCAGATCAGAATCATATTCTGACAGCAGTGAAAATCATTCCCCCTATGCAGGGAATTGTTGTGGACAGTTCCTGCTGTCCCCAAAACACCCCGGAGTTGATGAGAGGCTTCTGTATCTCCTGATTGTCCCACACCTCAGTGTGCATCTTCTTCTGTCTTCTCTTCTTACCCATACTTCTAAAGAACTCCCCCTGCCCCTTAGCACCAGTCCAAACACTGACACTACATCATGAACTAGTTCAGGGTGGACTTCCCTCTGTCCGCAGCAGGATAGGGGATTGTTCTGTCCTCAGAAGTTCCTGTTCCCATCCAAGAACAAAGTTGAACAAAGCTAGTGTCTCTTCAGGGACATTGACCCAAACAGCATAAAGCAAAGATGCACTTCAAACGAACAAAAGTCAAAGCCTGGCAGACAGCGCCGTGAATTATGATCCCTGCTGGGAACGCCACCGAAAACATGGCATGTGGGTTATTAAGCTGCGGAGAATGTGGAATGAACTTTTTATTTGACTTGATTTTTTTTGGCCCTGAAGCAAATTGAAGACTCAAATCTGTGATGTCACACTGATGTACAGCGCGGAGCCGCTCTGGTCGACGTTGTGGAGCAGGAACGTCCTCGACTCATTCTGAGAAAGCCATCCTGAATCCTGTCGGTGATCTATTCCACTTTGACTAATGCGTTCTGAGCAGAGTTTTACATCAGTATAGCAAATTCGGATTAAGAGACGGAGCCAATTCCACACGTCCCCCTGCAGCTTCATATGTTGAGAGGTGAAATTCACTCCTGAAGGCCCCAAATAAAAGGTTGGACTGAATACCTTTTCATGCCCCTTCTCAACACTGATGATCGGAGCTCTTTGGCTCCTTAATCTCCTTCTCACTTGGCCTGAATGAAGTCATCACCACAGCCTTCATCAGAATCAGCCCCTATTCACTCGACATGCTCCCTGAGCGGCACTCGCAGGGACGTGAGGAGAATAGCGTGAGGCCGTTTTGGGAGGAAATCGAATTTCTTATTCTCGCTCGAGCTTGTGCAGCAGGTACGATGGTTCAATGCAAATGTGGTTTCAAGTCGAAGGGATGCAAACGGAACACTGCTCTATTAGAGGTGCAGGGTGTTGTAGCAAACGGGAACCGACGCGAGGCCACTGTCATCGCAGTGAACCGATGGTGATATTGCCCCCGGGTGTCAATGGGATCCCAGAGTCACACACACACTAACACACACACACACACACACTCACTCACTCGCTCAAGAGTTTTTGGGTCCCTGCCTTCAGCTCCACAAAGTCCTTGGCAGCTGTGAGCCAGTGGAGCCCCGATCAAGAGAGGGAGTTCTCCCAGAGAGGCAGCTGGGCTTTTCTCATGGGGGGTCTCACCAACAATCACAGGAAACTGTGGCCAAATTGGTGAAATAGAGAAATAAATGAAAGATGCCAAAAGGAGTCAAAGGTTACAGGAAGTGAAAGTCAGACTCCCGCCACAACAACCACACAGATTTCACGGCTTCATTCATTACTCTTTTGACCACAGGGGGCAGAGATAATCCTCTGTGGCTGTGTCGTACAGTAACTATAGGTCATGTGGTCCAATTGTACATCGTACGCCCTCCTCCAGGTGGACCCGGACCCTGGAACAACCAGGAGTGATGCACCCGAGGATCTCGGAGACATAAGGTGCTGAGAGGTCCGATAAGTAACTTGAGGCGAGGCCTCTCAGGGCTTCAATAAATTCTTGAAAATCAATTCTAAAAGCAACAGGTGGCCAGTGTAGGGAAGAAAGGATTGGTGTCTGCGGTGGTGTTTCCTGGCCCAGAGTCGAGATCCTGGCAGCAGATTTTGGATGAGCTGATGATGCCAGAGAGCGAGGAGTTGCATTAATGTGCGTTTCATCCGTTGAACCACAGCTCGGGGACAAATGAGAGGTGAGAGACGTACCGTACACTCGTGACACGTGTAGACGAGGCCCTGATGACCTCTCGTCCCTCACAACACCTCCGGGGGGCATTCGACCCATCGACCTTGGAGAGTTCCAAGTGTTGCCAACGTCGACAAGCTCAGCAGGAGACGACGGTACACGTTACCTGCTGAGTCGCCGTGACGACACGCAGCAGCTGCTCTCAGGGCCGAAGGTGCAGAGGACAGAGAGGAGCCTGCTGGTCAACGCAGGCTCCTCTGGTCAACGGCACCGTGAGACAAATCCAGACTTTGGTACAGCAGGAGTCGGGGGCGACGGAGATGTCCTGTACATGAACAAGGAAAAACAACAATCTGACCTCAAGCTCTGTTTGGTTCCCAGAGGATGAATCCCCGTTTCCAGTCTGAATCGGGCCAAACCACCATGTTCACTTCATTGTTTAATGTCATTGGATTACATTCGTGATAACGTGAACTTAACGGATGTGGTGTTAAATTGTCAGTGCACATGTATTTCTACATGTATCTCTAGATTATAGTCCTATTATAATTTGCTGGGATCATGGGACATTATTATAAGACCGTCACGGCCTCCGTCTTTTGGAGCCTGTGTTTTTTTCTGCCCTGGTCCTCTCCGCCGCACCTCCACCAGGGACTTCCTGCCTGGGCTGCGACTCCGGACCTCCCACCGCCGCGTGTCACCCAGTAGTCATCTGCCGGCAGCAAAACCATCTCCTTCATTTCACAATGGCTGAGTCACTATTCATAGCACCAGGTGACATTACCAAGGGGCGGCTGCGATTTTGTGTGATCAGTTGGCCTCGGCCGTCTCAGAATTGTTAACCTCGGATGAGACGCTTATTTATTTTGTGTTATTAGGTCTGCACCTAGTTATTTCATGTATATCTGACAGGAGTTATGGGTGACCGGCCCCCTTGTGACTTGTTATATTGAGGTAGATTAGGCCAGATGGGCAGTATTTTCCTTTCTGTAGATTGTGTGCCTTATCAGATGCGGGTCGTAACAAAGACTATGGTCTAACTATAACGTCACATGATCCTCCTCAGTTTCAGTCCTGAAAGTACTACCCAAGGTCAAGAATCAACAGTCAGTCACAACCCGTGTTGGTGTTTTTATTCATCAGAATATACGCGTGTATGATTAGTCAATCAACAAGAATAAATCTGTCATAATTTTATCACCAATCAAACAAAGAAATTCAGCACAAAGTAGTTTTAAAAAACTATTTTTATAGTAAACTGAATAATTTGGGCTTTGGACCGTTGGTCCAACAAAATATTATATAAAACATCACCTTTGGCTCCGGGAACAATGTTCTGATATTTAATTGACCAAAGCATTTGTTGTAGAAGATACTGTGTACATTTATTGGTAAAACCGCAGGTGTCATTAATAAGAGACGGATATATATTTGATCAGCGTGGTCAGACTCACTTTCATGATCATTAACTGGAACAGATCCTTCTCTGGGTACGATGAGTCACAGTGGCTACCACGAACTAGGTAGGATTGTTTTTCCCATTTCATGGGACTTGTAAATAAAATCAAGTGTAGTAATAATGATATTTAACAGGCCAACGCTTGAACAAAGACAACTCTATTTCCTCTCAAGCTCTGTTTAAATTGATAACAATTCAAATAATGTCAGAACACTTGTTCATCCATTTTATTGCCGTCTGAAGGGAATAATAACGAGGGTGTGGTCCAGTTATCTCTGTAGCACGATGACACAATGAGACCGACAGAACGGTCAACGGACTTAATCAGTGCACAATAAATTCCCGTCATATGTTCACATGTATGTGTGAGGCGCTCAATCATGCGAGTAGCACAATCATATTGAGGTTTTTATAGATACAATGCAAAATACAATTTAGCGACCAAGGTCTTTTGTATCAAACTTTTCTCAGAATGTCAAATTTTTATTTGATATTTCAGTGCTTATCCAGTTGTCACTATCCCGTAAAAACAAAACAGTCAAAGAAAAATGGTGAAAAGAAAAACAGAGTGAAACAACAGGCCGACACATGCAATGTGGGAGGAGCAATAAAGAACGTACAAAAAAAAAAAAAAAAAAAAGAATGTTTGTGTAACATCGTGATTAACTCTATAAAAGCAGACTCACTTCCTTCTGACAGCCCCACAGATCAGTGTCAAACGGAAACATATCAAAGCGGCACACAATTCATTTAGAGCAATAAACATTCTAGTACTTTCGGTCAAGGCACGTACTGCAAAGGTAAAAGCACATCATGGCACTGAGTGGAGACCTCTGCTGTAACGAGAGGCCAGACGCACAACGCAGACCCAGTCCAGCCGGTCAGAACCATGCACAGTCAATCAACACGTACGAAATTGTAAAAATAAATACAAAATCTTACATTTCACGTGTTTTGTCCATAATATAAATACACTTAATTTATAGCATTGATCTGCTGACATTTAACTTAACGCTTCATGTGATCTGTCGCTCATTCCTGAGAACACATTCAAATAATTTAAATATCTTAAAGCATAAATATAAGATGATCTATTGAACTTCACACTCCTGACATTTGTGGTCAAGTTAAGACCAGACAGCCGGCACTTAACACACCTTTTACATTATACATGTATTTGATTAGACACTTTACCTTCAAACTTAGCTGAAGGAAATAAGTCTTTTTCAGTCGGACCATAAAAACCAACTGTAACTGTGGAGTTTATGTAAGGTCAGTGCAGAGACCCTGCAGTTCCCCATCAGGACTGTGCAGTACAGTAACGTGCACTTACTGAAACAGCAGAGTCAGTAAAATATGCACTTCTGTCTGTTATGGTGTTTTGGAGAGTAGTTTCCCTCTTCAACCAGAAAACCAAAAAGAAGAAGTATAGTGCTGCTTCTCTACTGGATAAGGCACAAGCGACGATGACCTCACACCATGAAGGAAGGGGGTCATTATTCGTCAGGCCCGCTTATTAATCGTCGCTCATGTGACCAGACCTGGCTCCGATGAAGCACCTGACACATGAAATGAAATAAACTTCACTCATGAACAGTTTTTTTTTTTTTAGGGCGGGATAGATCGAAAGGCAAAAATCAACCCAAGGATCTATGCACCACTATGGTGGTGCTGTACAATAGTACTCCAACCAGCACTGGACGGTACTGAATTAAGTACCTCCCCACATATGTACAACTCTTTAACACATCATCTTTCCATGAGGTCAAACTAAAAAACAAGTCCACCGCTCACAAACTCTCACAGACCCGGTAATGGCCGTTGTGAATCGCCTTCTCCTTGACGGTCTCGGCCGTTCGCCTTTGGTTCAAATCCAGAAGCGCTTTCAGCAGGTCGTCCAGGGCGGCGTCCCGGCCCTCTCGCTCCACCCAGATGTTCAGCAGCTCGTGGATCCTGTCCTCGTAGGGGAGGGGATCTTTGCTCTTGATCACGTTGTCGTTGATGCCGAGGTGACGGAAGAATCTCTTCTGGTAGTTGAACTCGATTTCCTCAAAGTACTCGAAGCATTTCCTCAAAGACTCTTCACCTGTAGAGAGAGACCGAGACCTTCATTCGAGCAGCAACGGCGATACGTGCGGGTGCGGCAGGAAGAGGTTGAATATCCACTGTCACATTGATCCATGGGAGCATCATAAGGAGAGGTGAGAAAGAATGAAAATAAATACGTTACCTTTCAAGGGGACCAGTTTGGGAAACGGCTCCTCTGTCTAAATGAAAAAAAATTGAAAACAGAAACAATCATTCACACTCATGTCTACTGGAACTCTTGGTGAATACAACTCAAAGACACTGAGCTGCATCAGAAACTCAAAGGTCTCCGAATGAAACTACATGAAAATCTGCTACATCCAGATATTTTTATGGATCTGCACAAAATTGCCCACACCCAGATATCAGTCCCCGAAAAATGTTGTCAATTAGTTTCTGGATTAGTTGTTTGGTCCATAAAACCGTGAAAAATGTTGATTGTGTTTCCAAAAACTCACACCAAAGATGTTCAGTGTACTGTCACAGAGGAGCAAAGAAACCAGACAATATTCACCATTAAGAAGCTGAAATCAGAACATTTTCAAACAACCAACCAGGGTGAAAGGTGGATGCAATACGTTTTTCTGCCGGACAGATTTCCTGCGACAAAACCGTGCACTTTGGGTTTGAAGGGAAAGAATGCAGGCCAATAAAGATATTTGCCGTTAATCTTTAACAGGCGCGACGAGGGGCATGTGACTCATCAGCTCCGTCTCCCATTAATATCAAAACAAGTCCACAGGTTTTATATATAACCTAGTGTCGGTCACCTGAGCATAGTGCAGCTCAGACATGCTGGAGTAGAATGATATTTCAATAAGGCTTTGGATACATTTCATGCCAGCATGTCATAAAGAGGAGCAAAGTAAGAAAGGCAGGAGGGCGACAGTGAACACAGCAAAGCATTAATCAACAGAAACACACAGGGAGGAAGCAGGTGAGAAGGGAGGAAGCAGGGACGGAGATGAGCTGCCGCTCTCACCCTCCTGTCGGGCTGCCAGGGGGCCGCGGGGCAGGCATTGGGGCGGTTTGTGAGCGAGGCGGGGGGCGGGCCGGTTAGACTGTGCTGCGAGTTGCTGGCCGAGCTGCTGAGGCTTTCACAGAGAACCCTGCGCTCGTCCTCCGTCCCGGCCGGGGGCCTGGCTCTCACCAGTGGCCAGTGTGAGGAGCTGGGCCTCCGGGTGTCCCCGATCGCCCTCTCCTCGGTGGGAGAGTTGTTAGTGAGATGCTGCGGAGGACGAGGAGCGGGTTCAAAGAAATGAGTTTGGGGTACACGCTTTGCGTTCATCTTTATTCATTGAATATAATCAAACTATTAAATCTGAGAAAACTTTCGTAATAAGTATATTCCGCCGCTCCGCACTCCTTTTTAATTAATCCTGCAGTAATACCCCCCCCCCCAAAAATATCATTAGTGACTCACCTGTCCAGCTTTCGTCCCCTCATGCAGGTCTCCCTCAGGGTCTGAAGAAAGAATGTGAGCAGAGGATTATTAGAGATTCATGTGTGATTTGAATTTGCATTTCTGGGTAAACCAACTCGGGGACAACGCACAGGGGCAGAAACCGGCTGCTGCAGTGTGGCCACAGCAGTCGATGGGGTTTTCACCTGGCACCCGAGGCCCACTTGTGTACAGTAGAGTTTACCTACAGCACGGTAAACAAAGACTGGGAACAAGCATCTGCACATGGCGTCAGGAGTGAACCCACGCACTACTCTGTTGATTTGCTTCTTTTTTTTTTTTACGTTCTATCCTACTAAACTTTATTCCAGCATCGTCAGCGAGGAGCGTTGGCGCATCTGCTGCGCCGGTGCCTTGCCGCTGTGAGCTCATCAGCCAACACGCTCGGCGTCACACCTGCCACCAGCAGACCAGTCGGGCCGCTTATAGTGCCCACACTGCTACGAGGAACATGCCGCTCGTGAAAAAAGAAAAAGAAGAATAGGAAGGCCGGAGCAAAGGCCCTGTGTGTCAAAGATAATGCCGGCGGTGACGTCGGCGTTTTAATCACATTCCAAACGCTGTGACGGGGACAGACACGCCTTTAAATAGTCCAGTGTTGTTTTAGGTTAGTGAAAAGCCTTTCACACTAGACAGCATAACTTTCTTTTTATTCCCCTGTAATTTTGACGGTATCTTTTTTTTTTTTGACAGGGTAGATCCCGATCAATGATAATCACTGATTGAGTATTGAGGTTTGTTTCTGTCCTCAGACCATATCTTAAAACTATCCATTAGCCCCTCCCACCTGACACAGGGCAGGAGAAAGAGTGGTTTTCTATTGCCTCCCTGTAGAACCCGTTTGATACAGAGGAACTCATGACCATGTTTTTTGATTTCAGAAAGTGATGAAATACATTTTCATAAACATTTTAAAATTGTATTTATTTGCACAAGAAATAGTGTAGAACTATTACGCTATAGATTAAATATTTTTTTAATTAGAAATGGTCTTTGGAATTGAACTTTGACGTGCTATCCAATATTTTGTGACTTAGGAGATAAATTATCGTGTTGAGCTACTGTATGTGTTAGACCGGGTTTGAGCACGTTTGATGATTGATTGATATATATATATATATATATATATATATATATATATATATATATCAGACTTTCCTTGTCTTGTTTTTTTCTATTTCCGCCTACCTGTTGTTCTTCGTCTCTTCTTCCACCAGAAGAATCCTCCCACGATGATGACCGCAGCAAGAAGAAGAATCAGCACGAGTGGCACAATCACTGCTGCATTTGCTGATTGGGAAATTTAAAAAGAATTCCTTTAGTACCACACATGAAGCAATTTGCTGTTCATTTCCTTTCTAGAGCTGCAGATACGGGTTAGGTTTCAATACGGCTTATGTCTCAAATGAAGACTCGATTACACAACATCACTGAAGTCACAAATGTGACGATGAAATGACAAAGAGTTATTTGATCTAATATTCGTCTTTTCTGTGCTGAACGGACCACAACCAACTATATTAATATCACTTTCGAATCCATGTTTGTTATTGTCCCCCTCCACTCAAAGTGTTTCTCTTCTGTCCCTGTCCTACATGCGAGAGTGGATGGTTTCCAGCCCCATGTCCAGATCCAGATCATGTTTATAAGTGTGTGTAGTTAGAAGCCAATATGATGTGGGATGTAGTTGTTGGCCGAACAGAAAGCCTGGGGGGTCTCCAGTGATGTCTTCATGTTCGAGTGTCGTACCGGAGGAAGAGCCGGGGCTCAGCTGGATCTTCTTGCACTCACTGTCGGAGGTCGAGGTGCAGTTCCTCACCACCTCCTGACCTTGTTCACACCTGGTTTTGGGGGGGGGGGGGGGGGGGGGGTCGGAAAAAAAAAAGATTGCAGACAAGAAGAAATTCAAATGAGTGAGGGGCGGTCGTTCCAAATTAATATCCAACGGAGGAGTTCCTCCCATCACAAACTACGAACGTGTCGAGTATCATGTGCGGTCTCATACTCGCCTTAAACATTTCTTGCACACTTCACAAGCCTGGTCGGGGACACAAAACCTGCCCCGTCTGCACTGACACTGAGTATCTTGAGTGGGTGTACACGGCCTGACAATTTCCTGATCTGAGAGAAGAAGAAGTATAGGCCTCGTTAAATCAGAGTTTACGCTCAGACGCTCTGGAAAAGACTGAACATTGATTTTTTCTTCTTCTTCTACAGTCACACCAATCGATAGTGTCAAGTTGTCGGGCAGAATTACCTGGGCGACACTGTGTGCACTTGAAACACTGATTCAGTTCATTGCCGTGCTCGGTGTACGTCCCGTAGTCGCATTCCTGACACTTTCCCTTCTCTCCGGATCTGGTGCAGTGGGATTTCAAGTGGGTACCTAAAACACACACACAGAGAGAGAGAGAGACAGAGAGAGAGAGAGAGAGAGAGAGAGAGAGAGAGAGAGAGAGAGACAGAGACAGAGCGTCTTTTTAGCTAAATAAAAAAATCAATCATGCCACACTTCGCAAGCGTCCATGAGCCTCTGGTTCAAGCAGAAAAAAAAAAAATGAATTTCAGTCTCAGGATTAAAGGGGTAGTTAGCGATTTTGGATAAAAAGTAGGGCTGGGCGATATGGCCTATAAATAATATTGCGATATATTTGTTATATCGCAACACATGATATATATCGCGATATTTTAAAATCTCCTCTAAAGCACTCCATGAATGAACAATTTAACCCTTTTATGCATAAAAATCACACCAGTATGATGATACTAGTCGTCCCCGCAACCTATTTGTGTATTAAAACATTCTTTAATCTTACTTATATCCATTATGGGGACATAACTGGCCCATACTGATATGTCTGTGATATTATCGGCCAACCGATATATCAGTCAGGCTCTACCGAAAACCTGGATTTTTTTTCCGGCACACACACAATCCATTGCCGCTCCGTGCATCTTACCCGCTGGACAGTTGACACAGCAGAGGTTTCCGTGCCGGTACTCCAGGTCGTAGCGGCAGTTGTCATCCCGCCGTGTCCTGCTGCCTCCCAGGTGGAAGGCAGACGCCCCCGTGGGTACGTAGGGCAAGATCAAAAAGGGAACAACCTGACGACAAGTCAAACACAATTGATGAGGTCTTACTTTTCTCTGTTCCATTTGCGAGAGCTTAAAGATGGAACAATGAATCCATAAAGTCAAGATGACAAACGTTCTTTATTCGCAGCCATTACCAATTGTTTTTGGTTTCTTTGGCGTCTATGTTCATTTTATAAAAAAGGGTGACACGTTTTTTAAATGACCAAATAATTTGATATTAAAACTTGAAAGATATATCACTTAACATATTTATATAGAAGGCATAACTGGCTTAATTGAGATGTTTTTCTTCCTGTGTGTAAATGATTCTGATCTGTATATTCGACAGCAGTCTGACGTCCTGTGGAATCAAGTCCCAGTTCCACTCATAGGAACTGGGACTTGTTTACACCGTTCTAATTCTTGGACCAAAGAAAAAAAGATGCCTGGCGCATGAGTCAACTTTCTCAGAGAGCTTCCTTGTTTTTATAGTGATGCAATTAGGATGACGTAACATTTCACGTGACCTGCGACCCACCAATGAAATGTGCCTCTGATCAGGCCACCCTACAGTAATTAATTCAAGTAAAGCAGGTGGAGGTTTGTTGATTTCCTTAGAATATGACTAGAGTTCAGTGCATGGGGGGGGGGGCTGACAGTGGGTGGTGCCCACTGACAGCCTACATTTTGTGGGTGGTGCCCACTGTCAGCTGAGGGAAGACGGCTGCCTTAAATTTCAAGGCGCCCAAATACAGTCAACACCGGAAGCAATAACCAAATAAGGGAAGTGCGTGGAGCAATCGGATTGGTGCCACACCCAGTCTGTCCCGACCTGAGCCACACTTGCCCTCACTTGCGAGGGCACTCCCCTGCGAGTGTGGGCACACCTGCAGCCCGTCCGCCCCACGAGGTCTGACCACCATCTTTTCTTTGCTGTGTGTACTCGGCATTCCGCCTTAAAAAAAACATAATCAACCAAAAAGTGATTGACAAAATAAAAAACCTCACAGATCTCTGCTATGGAGCAACATGGTTGATTAGAGGAAGTGAGAATATGATGACTGAACTGTACACATTTATACATATATTATCATTTCTATTTTTTATTATCATTTATTTTAAAACTTCATCTGCCATTTATGTACATGATCCTACATGTACAGAAATGTATTAGATCATTTACTGATGTATCTGTTAAGCACTTTAAAAAAATATATTTATGTATTTTTATTACTGAGAAGGATTGTCATTTGGGGTGGACACACACACGCACACACGCACACGCAATATGCAGGAGACAGATTTCCCATAAGCTGGTGTCAACTTGTTCCACCGTCGCAGAACACACAGGGACAGCTCTGCTAAAATCAAATACATATTGTGGGTCCTGAGGGGCCACACTTCAACTTCCAGGGGTTGATCCGGCTGTCACCTCCGCTCGTGCAGTTCAGATGGAAGTGTTCACTGAATAAAGATGTGAGGCGGATCAGCACCACGCCCAATCACAGAACGATTCATTATTATTAATGCATTAATCCCCGGCGGAGATTGGGCAACACACCAGGAAGCCGGACCCGCGAATCGGAGTTCGGCCAATCAACGGTTTGCGCTTCATTCCTGCCGCTTCGCTGGGCTGTCTGAGGGGGGCGGGGGCTGGGCGGGGGTTAGACGGAGGAGTTAGCCTCGGTTCAGGCGTCGAGTGTTTCTGGGGAACACGCGGAATGTGGCACCTGGACGCGGGCGAGTCTGACAGAGGAGTGCGACATTCGGGAAATCCCATCCCCGTTTCCGTTCTCTATATCCCGGCGACACGGCATGTCCGCGCATGCCTCTTCACCGGTCCGCAATCCAAACACAAAATAACCCGATTTACAGAGAGAGAGAGAGAGAGAGAGAAAACTTTCTGGTGAAACCGACGACACACGATGAGAAGATCAGATGGTTGTGACTCCTCGACGGTTCGTTTTTATCCTTTACCACCTTTGAGCTGTGCTGTTTGAAAGAAAAGTAACCAAAAAAAGCACTCACCAGAAAGAAGTTGGTCATACCTAAGCCACAGGCTTCGTTTGGCTCATTCCACCAGTGAATCAGGACAGAAAACGCGTTGTTTTGGTTTTTTTCTGCGTGAAACTCCGTCGCAGGTGCATTAAAAAGTTCTGACTGAAGTCACGACCGGCGCGGGGTCATTATTTATACGACTACTGCGAGGGGGCGGGGCCACGGACCGAGGAATCAGGTCAGCCGGTCAGCCGTGTGGCGGGCAGGGGGCGGGGCCAAGACAGTGTGACAGTAAAACAATAAGAAACAGTTTCCCTCAAAATACAGATTCCACCCTCACAAAATCAGACTCAAATTACAAATAGACAGATAGATGGATAGATAGATAGATAGATGGATAGATAGACAGACAGAAAGATGGATAGACAGACAGAAAGATAGACAGACAGATAGATAGATAGATAGATAGATAGATAGACAGACAGACAGACAGATAGATGGATAGATAGATGGATAGACAGACAGACAGAAAGATAGATAGATAGATAGATAGATAGATAGATGGATAAATAGATAGAAAGATAGAAAGACAGAAAGATAGATAGATAGATAGATAGAAAGACAGAAAGATAGATAGATAGATAGATAGAAAGACAGAAAGATAGATAGATAGACAGACAGATAGATAGACAGCACAGCTCAAAGGCGGTAAAAGATAAAACAAACTGTCGAGGAGTCACAACCATCTGATCTTCTCATCATGTGTCCTTTGTTTCACCAGAAATTTTTCTCTCTCTGTAAATCGGGTTATTTTCTGTTTGATTTGCTGACCGGTGAAGAGACATGTGCGGATATGTCGTGTCGCCGGGATATGGAGAACGGGAATTCCCGAATGTCGCAACTTTATATCATTCTATCTATCTATCTATCTATCTATCTATCTTTCCATCTATCTATCTATCTATCTATCTATCAATCTATAACCTATCTATCTATCTATCTATAATCTATCTATCTATCTATCTATCTATCTATCTATAATCTATCATTCTATCATCTATCTATCTATCTATCTATCGATCTATAATCTATCTATCTATGTATAATATATCTATCTATCTATCTATGTATAATATATCTATCTATAATCTATCTATCTATCTATAATCTATCTATCTATCTATAATATATCCATCTATGATATATCTATCTATCTATCTATCTATCTATAATCTATCATTCTATCCATCTATCTATCTGTCTGTCATTGCTACAGATACATGTGTTCATTTCATTCCTACATTCCTACATTTTAACTTCGGTAAAAGAACAGAACCAGAAATAGATACGAGCCCTTTGTGATAAACTCGTCGCTTGATGTGTTAGAAGCATTTACTGCTGTGGCCTTTTGAGACTGACATTGTTTTACAGTACATAGTTTAGTCAAATCAATGAGTTCCTCTAGTGATATTGCAATTGTGCAAAAAAAAGCGATCTCACAGGATCTGTAAATCCAGGATAAAATCCTGGCTTGACTTCATCATATGAGAAAACGCAAGCACCCACTGTGAGACAAGCATGGAGAGTTGCATATAGCATAATTCATAATGTGCTACATGGTGGTAAAATGCTTCTATCTGATATTTTACATTGGGTACTTTTCTTTTAAATAAGTATTAAAAGTACACAAATAAATAAAAACAAATGCAGCCAGCCCAGCAGCTTGTATTTGATATACAAAAGAGTATAAACTCCAGCCACAGTTTATTTCCAAATGCCAAAATATGTAAATAATGTCATGCAGTTTGGTAGCAAGCCTCGTTCTTCTGCTAGTTTAACATTATCTAGTGAGCAGTTGTCTGCAGCCTCCAGATAGGAGCCGAACAGGAAGGGGGGGGGGGGGGGATTCAACTGTACGTCTTCGGCCTGGATATGAAGCAAAAGATGAGTAAAGGCAAACCGGTTTCAAACACACATGATCCTGTTAAAGAGTCTGTTGACTGAGGTGCCGACGGTTTGAGTGAAAACCGAAGACCTGATGTGGGCCGTCCACACTCAGAGATTAGACCTGATGTGGGCCTTTCCACACTTAAAAGATTACACCTGACGTGGGCCGTCCACACTCAGAGATTAGACCTGATGTGGGCCGTCCACACTCAGAGATTAGACCTGATGTGGGCCGTCCACACTCAGAGATTAGACCTGATGTGGGCCGTTCCAAACTCAGAGATTAGACTTGACGTGGGCCGTCCACACTCAAAGATTAGACCTGATGTGGGCCGTTCCACACTCAGAGATTAGACCTGATGTGGGCCGTCCACACTCAGAGATTAGACCTGATGTGGGCCGTTCCACACTCAGAGATTAGACCTGATGTGGGCCGTTCCACACTCAGAGATTAGACCTGATGTGGGCCGTCCACACTCAGAGATTAGACCTGATGTGGGCCGTCCACACTCAGAGATTAGACCTGATGTGGGCCCTCCACACTCAGAGATTAGACCTGATGTGGGCCGTTCCACACTCAGAGATTAGACCTGATGTGGGCCGTTCCACACTCAGAGATTAGACCTGATGTGGGCCGTCCACACTCAGAGATTAGACCTGATGTGGGCCGTTCCACACTCAGAGATTAGACCTGATGTGGGCCGTCCACACTCAGAGATTAGACCTGATGTGGGCCGTCCACACTCAGAGATTAGACCTGATGTGGGCCCTCCACACTCAGAGATTAGACCTGATGTGGGCCGTTCCACACTCAGAGATTAGACCTGATGTGGGCCGTCCACACTCAGAGATTAGACTTGATGTGGGCCGTTCCACACTCAGAGATTAGACCTGATGTGGGCCGTTCCACACTCAGAGATCACACTCACAGTTTGGTGATTGGTCTGCAGGCTGCTGTGAGTGGCAGCACATCAACATCCCATTCTAGTTTCCCAGTTTATTTTATTCCTGCAAATCATTCAGAGTTCACTGCAGGTGAGAAGAAGATTCTTTGCACCTTTTGCCCCTGCATGCACTCCGCTGGAACTTGTGTTTTTCGACGATAAGGCGAAGGAGGGGCCCATAGGGGTCTGAGACTAATCTGCTGCACATGTAACGCCCATGACTTCTTGTGTCATCTACCAGTGCCAACATGAAATACAACCTGAGGAACGCGTCACTGTGGTTTTTAAATACTTGGCAGAGAGGATTTGACTCTGGACAGTTTTATCTCTCACTGCAACGATGCTGAGGTGAACCACAGGATACTGGATCCCACAGTGGGAGTAGAAAATTATGGAAATATTTATTTCCTGCACTATGCATATGCATTTTGCCCGCATAACCCCATACCTGCCTCCAGACGGGAAGTTATTACTGTCACTCCCCAGCCGCGTCTCTGCTGGTCCCGGTGTGTCTGTGTGGGGAGCGATGACAAACTTACAGTAAAGTCAGTTTACGCTACACTCCATGTCAATTAGATTATCGGAAATTAATATATATATATATATATATATATATATAGTTTCACTACACAATGCAAAAATAACCACCGTCTAGACAAGTTGAGTTCTTTCAACTGTACATTTATTTCCAAAAGGCTGCATATACATTTGCAAATTTCTACTGTACAGAAAACATCCAAAATGTCCATAACTATAGATACAGTATACCACAAAGCTGCCCTGGCATCACCAAACGTAGATGTTCCGCACTAGAGAAAAGCTCTGCAGCCTATTCAATGTTATAATCTTAAATACTTTTCAACTAAATACCTTTAAATGTGTGTCAGTGTGATTAATATTCCGTTTCCTCCCTTCTCAATCCCCCATCTGTAACTTTACAACATTCACCGTTTACAGTTGTCAAACAAGGCACAAGAATAGAGATATGACGCCGAAGGCCATGCGTGAAGCTAAAAGACGGAGCGTGGGGTCGGGCGACGGAATGTCGGGGAGCTCATGAAACAGGGATAAGTCTTACACCAAAGCGTTATACGTTATATCGTGAGGATATGTCTGTGTGTGTGTGTCTGAGCTCACAGAAACAGAATTTCAACACGTTTAGAGATACGTCGGACGAAGCTGAGACCACATCCAGGGTGAAGGTGAGCGTCGGGTGTGGGATGGGGTGAACCGCACAGACAGGAAGCTCTCCAGGCGTCACAAAAGCACACGTTTCCATTTTTTTTTCACACTCTTTGCTCGCAGGAATGAAAAAGGAGAATCCAGTACGTCACAATCAAGGAGACAAAAAAAAGGAAAAAGATTATCTTTCAGATTCCTCACTCGCCAATTTAGATGATGAATATAATCTGATTAGAAATGCATGGAGGTGATGGAGAGAAATAATAACGATAACAGTAATTTAAAAAAAGGCTCTTCATCAGAGCAGAATGAAACCATTCACGTATATAAAGTCAGAAACACTCACACAGTGGTGTGTTCAAAATCACCAGGGCGTTCCCGGCAAACCGTCGAGGGGCTTATTCAAAATACATTTAGCCTTTTTATATTTTGAAATTGGAATACAAACGTTGAAGCTTCGTTGACAAAAAATGAGGAATTGTGGCTTGAGTTTTTAGGTAATTATGTATTACTATATATTATATAATCATGTCATGGTTGTACGTACACATTTGCCGTATGTAAGATGAAGAGGTGTTTTCTGCTTTTGCTGCAGGAGCGGCCATATTCTCACTCTCCTCCCAGCTGACTGCAGCGGAAAGTCAAAGAACCCAGACCGAGGTCGGAGGAGGTGTAGGATTTTGGAGGCACCATGAACTCAGGTGTGGGTGAAGCAAAGATCGTGTGTATCCTGAATGTATCCTCCAGGCCTACGAGTTCCTCTGTGCCACATCACTACGACTGTGTCTGCTTGTGGATCCAGAGACTGTGATGAGTAATCCCATTTGAAAACACAGACCTACTACAGTGCATGAAACCTGATTTGTGACCAGGGTTGCCAGATGTAGGTATTTACAAGAAACGGGGAGTGTGATGTGGATCCAGTGAGTTGTACGCTAAGAGACAGCTGTTTCTTTTGAGCCTATACTTTGTTGACACCTTGGCAAATGGCCAAATGACCTCGGAGCGCCACAGTCACCTGTCACAGCCTCATCACGTTGTGTTTCCGACGCAAAACTTTCAAATCAATTCAATTCTGTTATCCAGTTTCCAGCTGTATGGAATGACAACATGTTTTCATGGAGTTCATTGAAACATAAAATAAAAAAAATTCCAACTACCGCGTCCCTGCACTGTTGTCCTCTGTCATTTTGCCGACAGGAAACTAAAATATACTTAAAGACACTTAATATATTTGCCTTCGTGAGAACTCTGCTGCCACCTCACCTCATTTCTAGTATGTTGTTTTTTTCCTGTACTGTGAGCGCCAAAACTATTCCATTCACCTAGTGCCAAGGTGAGATATATGTATTTCCGCACACATTTGGTGGCCATATTTACCCAGCATGCACCACTGTGATTTAGTTTGGTATGTAAACGTATTGGTATGTAGCTTATCCAGAGACAGGATGTAGTTTCTGAATAGAATTAAAGCCCCAGTGTGTAATTTTCTGGCGGCATCTGGTGGTAAAGTTGCAAACCGCAGCCAACTGGGAGACCGAAAGGGGGGCACTTTACGGTGGCGCCCCGCTGATTCCATTTCAGCGTGAACGCGACATATTCTGGACCGTTTTGTGCAACAACCTTACTGAACACGACGTGGCAAACATGGAGACTCGCACGGAGGTCGGGTCCCCCTCATGGAACTATATTTACCTCATTCAAAGTGGACGAGAAAACATTGTGAGTATACATATATGAACACATAGTTATGGACAATATATTCAATTTCTGTGAATGAGGTCTTCTAAATATTACACACTGAGGCTTTAATTAAAGACTGAGAATGATGAATATCTAAAGTGATGTATAATTGAACCTCTTACACGCATTTGAACCTGTCACAGTGGGTGTCCTCTAGGATGGAGCCGGACCGGACCGGACCGGACCAGTACACTGGATTTTACCATTAGGGTTTTGCACTTGCCTCAGCCAACGCTGTGGGATGGAACCTGATGAGACTGTGAGAGACCACAGATGAGAGAGTAGCGACGCCTCTCAGCCGCTTTGCCAACCTCCAATAACCACTAAAGAAGCAGAGGAAGCAGAGAGGGAAGATTGTTTTTATTTCTGACAACCACCATTCAACTTTGTCGGCTTCAAATCCCAAAATGATGCCACACCGGTAAAGTTTGAGTTTTTCTCTGAGACGTCTGCCAAGTCTTGCGTTGCCCTCATCCCGAAACACACAGTAAGACACGACACCCCCCCCCCACCCCACCCCACCGAGACGTGATCTCCTTCGTGGCTCAGCAGTAAACTGTACACGGCTCATCAGACACTAGTGGCTCGATTAGTCCTTCTATAAACAAACATGATATCATGTGAATAATGTTGTCATAATTCCTAGTTCTGTTTCCACCCCTGTCCACTTGTTTTTTAATTGTTGGATGGTTGGTTTGTTTTAGTAAGCAGGATTCCGCAAACATCACTGAATGGATTTCCACAAAACTTTGTGGAAAAAGGGCCACGAAAGAACTTAAAGGTGACATATTATACTCATATTCAGGGTCATACTTTTAATTTGGGTGACCACAAGAAAAGGTTTACATGCTCTGATGTTTATATATCCTCTTTTCACCCTCTGTCTGAGACGCCTGGATTTATTTTAGCCCCGCCTTCCTGATAAACCCCAGCTTGCTCTGATTGGCCAGCTGGCCCAGTCTGTTGGGATCGGTCAGCCGCTTTCCAAATGTGCCGGAAAGGTCACGCCCCTTCACCAGAGCAGTGGAGATTCTCAGATTGCAGGCGGGGTTACCCCCAAAAGAGTCCAACTGTGACATCACAGACGTTGATGTGCACAAATACTGAAAAAGTGATTTTTGAATAATATGTCACCTTTAAATTTGTGAAAAAAGGGCCTTTTGAAAACAAATTTGTCATGGAACTGATGTCAATTTTTGTGTGTCTCAATTTAATTCAACTGATTTGCCCTGGCGGAGTTCTGCGCTCTACTGTGCCATTCTTGCTCCTAATGCAAAACAAGTGGGATTCAGCGCCGTAACGTCGCTGGCTTCTTTCCAATTTATCAGAACGTGTCAAACAGGCAAAACCAGATTATGAACCCAACTCTCGTGTCCTCCAAACAGGTACCAAGTTAACGTTTTAATTATTTTCATGAACCAACAGATTCTGTTTGTCCCGGTTGCTGCTCACATTGTAATAATGCAACACAGAAGCCTGTCCAGCGCTGAAGGTGCGACACCTTCCATTTACCATCACCACTGGGTCGATGCTGCTGAATAATTGTGTATAATACTCATCACTATTCATCATTTTCTGTTTGTGGTTCTGTGGTGTTGGTCGGGGTGGGGGGGCCGTTGGGTGTGTCAGGGCCTGATATGACACACGATCGTTATGGTGGGGATTGGGAGATAAGGCTCGGCGATACGCTCCCCGCGACGCTCCGTCTCTCTCGCTGGAGGAAACGGTTATGAACTGTGATGCCACGGTTAGAAATCTCCCTGTGCCACATTTACCACAACTACATTTTCATCCCCCCCCCCCAAGGTCGGACTGGTCTGTCGAACTATTTTTTTTTTTAACACAAATCATCATGTCACACTGTGGTTGTCTATCGGAAGTTCCCAATCTCCTACGTCGTACATCTTTTGGATTTTTCCTTTTTTAAAGAGATGAAAATGGGGTGAACTTCAAGATACTTGGCATTAAAAATTCACAATCACGACATTTAAGCGGTCAGCAGCTTCCTTTTGAAATCACAATACTGCACGGCAAACAAGTTGCCTCCGAGTCGACGTTCCTACTTCGACCAAGGGAATATGATTCAGAGAGAAAGGAAAGAAAAGAAATTAGCTGAAACACAGGCGGCTGTTGAAAAATGATGCCACAGTTGTATCACCTTATTTGCATATAAGAACTTTTTATGCAAATGCGTCCAGCTGCTGAGTGGACTGCTGGGAAAGGAGGGGAGAGGGCAGGCGGTGGTCCCAGGGGAAAAGGAGCTTCCATCTCTTCTAACACGGATTCATCAAATAATGGAGCCCCCCCCCCAACCCTTCCTCCTCCTCCTCCTCTCCCGCTCACCCTCTGAGCTGGACATGGATATACACGGGGAAAGCTTTAGCTTGAATCAAAGAACATTTAAATCAAAACCTAACAAAAGGCGGGAAAAAAAAGAAGATTTACAGTCCATCCTCAGGTTCTTAAAAGACCGGGGGCGGATCCACAGCGGGCACCGGCTCGCCTCCACCTGCTCGCCACCGCCTCCTCGCCCGCCGTCTCGCGCCTCTTCCAGCGGACCGCCACAGCGCGTTGTCCATCACCGGCTGTGCCGCGTGCACCGATACATGTCTGTCAGTTATTTCTTGCACTCGCTGCCTCTTTTTCCCTCAGCCCGTGTATTCAGGGGCGGCGTCCTCCGTCGCCTCGCTCGCCACTTTGCCCGTTCCGCCCGGACTGCCCGCCTGCATGCGAGCGAAGTCGGACCCCGACTCATCGGGGCCCCTGGGGGAGCTTTTGGAGTGGATCTTGCCAATCTCCTCCAGGGCGCTGGCGAGAGAGTCGAGGTCAGCCGAGTCCTGGTGGAGCGCCTCCCACAGGCTCAGTATGACCGCCGACGGGCTCCGCTGCTTCGCAAAGTAACCCAGGTTCCTGCGGAAGAGCACACGCAGCCGGGTGAGGAAAAACCAGGCAGCGACGGAAATCACTGGATATATTAGGAACCAATAATCGCGGCGGAAGCAATTTTCAACTGCAGAAATGAGCACATAGAAGTTCATAATTACTGTTACATAATAATAAAATAATATGTCCGGTACCTGAATCTGTAAATATGAGTGAAGCACAGTGCAAACACTCCAAAATCATAAAGTGGAATTCTTCATCGATACATTGCTAAAAACAGAGCATCAAACGGAAAGTAGCAGTTTGCTTGTTATCTTTTTCTGATCACCTGATATATATCTGCATATATATATATATATATATATTAAATACCCAATGTATTTATCTTGTGAAATGAATGAGTCAAACAGAGTCGGTTGTTTTAATTTCCTCTGAGAAAGGGTTGAGTGTGATGCTGCTACACAGGGAACAAGGCCAGCAGTTCTAAAACTGTGGACGTCAAAGGATAAAGCTCGTGATATTCTGCATTTTAATTTCAATTTTTGACAACCTATCCCATTTACAGACCAAAACCCACCAACGGGTTTGTTCCCCGCCCGTCAGCGCCGAGCTCAGATGTTCTCACAGAAAAAAAAAACCCCAATTTAAAAGTGGTTCACGAATACGTTCCCCGGGCAGAGTCATTTCCTAAAACAGCCGGCCGCTGTATCCAACATTATTCTTCCAACGCTGGACGACTCAGCTGCGGACGAGGACGGTGTGATGAAGTCGACGGGTACAGAAGAAAAAAACAACAACCTGCTGTGCGTATTTTTGACCAAAGCTCTGAGATACAGAGGAAGGAGATATACTTAGATGTCCCTGCATTGGATACACAGTGATGAAGAGGGCACCTGTCGCCTCACAGGTTCAAACCTGCTGCCGCAGTCGGGGCAACATGCAGGTCGGGTTAACTGACCATTAGTGTGAACATCAGGTGTGTGCATGTGTCATCTCTCTGACTGACAGCTGACCTGCGGGGTGTCGCTCTGCGACCCTCGCATAGTTAATGGACGGAGGCTGGGAGACACACACACACACACACACACGCACACACGCACGCACGCACGCACGCACACAAAAGATATTTTCGTGGGATTTGATGGCCATAAGATAAAATACAGCGCATCACCGGACTTGTTTTCTTTGCCAGCGCGTGATGATTATCAATAGATGACGAGCAGCAGGTCGGTGGGTCCTGTCCGTCAAAATGTGAGTGTTGCATTTGTGTACAGGGCGAGTTTGTTGTATTTTTGTCAGTTTAATAATTCACACAGCCTGTGTAGTGATCTAGAGAGCAGTGCAGCTCTCAGGCTCAGCGCGGATTAGTTGCGGAGGCCCCAGTTTATATCCGTGCGAGCAAATACGACTATCACTGACTACTATGACTATGTGTAAATATATTCAGAGAGTAGAATGATTTCAGGTGTATTTCATTTTATTTGCTTTAGACAGTCATCCACATGTCCAACTAACAATCCGACACAGCGGCAGCGAACTCCTTTGCTTGCGTGGCAACGCCGCGGCCCCTCGAGCCACGCTGGCGTCATCTTGAAATACCACAGAGATGCATGCGGATGATGTGAATGGCGCAACTGCGAGTCTGATTACTCTTACGAAACCGTTACTGTGTGAGAACTACGCGGTGTCGAGCAAAGCGTCCGAGGGCTCGTCTTCTCACATTTCACACTGTGTCTCTCATTGTCCTGCGCACAATCAGAAACGTTTGACTGCGATTATAAATCTCCTCATAGAATGAACTGCGCGACAAATCATGCGACAAGAATCTAAGTGCATTTCAGCGATAAATCAATATTAACCAAATGCAAACCCATTATTTGACTGTTAACAAATCTGCTTATTATATCTGTCTCTAACTGAATCTTAATTGAACACAAATTGGATTATGCCGGCGCTGTGGACAAAACCATGTGGCTCAAACAAACAGCGTGACCTTTTCATAAGTCTCTTAAAAATATAATCCATCAGAAAATTAGCATCAGGAATGTAATTACTGGCAAACACAGTTTGGTTAGGATCCTATTCTCAGGTGCTGTCGAGATAAATAAATAAAGGGGGCACGTTGCCATGCCGATCCGGTGCGGTTGCTGCCTGCGTCATGTGGCGGTGAGTCCAGCTGGGGGCAGTGTTTCACCGCCGCTCGCCGCGCTCCTCCACGGGAGAAATGACAACGGGAGCGACATTAAAGGCCGCGGCCATCGGTCACATCCGGCCCGGAACTGCAGAGGGAAGCTTATCTGGGTAATTTGAAAAATCCCAGAGGACTCGTGCATCAGGCACTTAACAGCAGATTACAGCTGCCACGAGCTCAGACCTGCAGGCAGAGACAACAACTGCACTGACACTATTCTTCGTGTACAGTGTGTTATCATGAATGCATTCCTTTACTGAAGGAAAAATAAAAAGGGACAATTGAGTAATTAGTCTTAACATTGATGCTGAGACTAAGTGGTTGACAGAAAATGAGGCCTGCACAAAACCACAATACACTGGAGCTGCAGCAGTCATTCGATTAGTTATCGACTACTAAATGAATCGCCAACTGTTTTCATAATCGATTAATCGGCTCAAGTAGTTTTTATGAAAAAGCAAAAGTCTAAACTCCCTGATTTCAGCTTCTTCAATGTGAATATGTTCTGGTTTCTTTGCTCCTCTGTGACGGTGAACTGAAGATCGTTGGCGTGTGAACGAAAACTAACCATCATCTTGGTGCTTTTGGGAAACACCATCCAACATTTTTCACCAGGAGAACATAATGGACATGTTCGATAATGACAGTGACGGTTAGTTGCAGCCCTACAGCACACTACGACACATTGCACAGCGCGCAGCACAATCACAGTTCAACCGTCACTTCCGTCTCCCCCCCACCCGCTGCCGAGGGAGACGGGCGACCTCCGAGGGGGACATGCACATCACACGCTCACCGGTCTAGGTGGAGCTTCTGGGCTAAGAGCTGCCAGTCCTTGCCCTTGGCGTTGGCAGTGTCGAAGGTGGCGCAGATCCTCTGGCGGATGGACAGGGGGATTTTGAAGGCCTTGGGCCCCGTCTGGGACGTGATGGTGCAGTCCGTCTGCATAAAAAATGGGGCCGACTCCTTCTCCGTCTGGAGGAAGAAGAGCAGAGAGAAAGGCCCACGATCAGAGCGGGTTTGCTAAATGCCACCTTGGAGAGCCAGATGGGCGGCGTTCTCTGGGTCAGGACAACGCGGACCGCTGTGTTGAACATTTGAAAACGTCCGTGCATAGTCTGCGAACAAACAAGACAAACGTGGAGACATCTGGTGGCCTCTGGCCCCTAGAATATTAAGTGACATCTTATCTTTAAGTTGCTCAAATACCCCAAATCGCAGACTTCGCATGTGGCTTCACACAGCTGGCGTCTGCCCCTTGAGGTGAACGGAGGCCGTGGTCAGATTGAACTCAGTTAAGCTCGAATCGGAACCCCTGCCTCCTCGTCGTCCGTTGGTCCATTGTCCAGCTCCTTCATTGGCGAGCTTCAGCGAAAAAACGGCATCTCATGTAATATTCTCAACCGGCTCCGCTCAATGTCACAATTGAATTTTTCTCTGTGAGCGAAAACACCGGACTTGAGGCAACGCACCCGGCCGCGGGAGACGGGGACGGTCCGCGTGCTCAGCCATATGTGTGAGGAACAGAGGAGTTCAGGTGCGCGATTCAAGGCAAATCACTCTTGGGCCAATTTTCTGCTTCGCGTCCGCATGAAGCCGGTGACATTCAAACATCGGTCGCTGTGGCCCCTCTGCGCTCAGAGGAAACAGCGCCCCCCCCCTGTCATGTCCCATATGACAGTCCCCGGGCCAGGGAGCGTCCAGCCGTCGTTCCCCCCGATGAACCTTTTTCGTTTTTTGTTTCGCTGGCGGAGAAATGTCCAGCGCCACGAGCCCCTGACCATCAGGACGCGCGCGGTCGGACAATTAAAGTACCAACGCGCTGAGTGTAGAAGTAGTGGAATCAGTGCTTTCGTCAGGGCGGGGGGACGCAGAGCGCGGCGCGGATGCGACCGTGTAGTGTAGTTTTAGAAATAATTCAGTAAATTATGAGGTCCACCTGAAGATGAAACTGCACTTCATTGTTCTTGTTCCTAGCGATTGTACGTCTTCAATGGTTGATGACGTGTTCATGCCTCAGGGAACTGCCACTTCAAGGTCCTTGTGTTGTCGTCTGACCCCCTCGATACACTGACAGTGAAGCTACTCTGACTTGAGATGAGTAAAAGCGACGTGGAGCAGTGTCGATGCCTCGAGCCTTTCTGGTCCCTTTTCTCTCACCAGCGTCGACTCATGGATCTATTTCTAAGTTCAACTCTAATCTTGAGTTCATTCTCCTCTGATTTAGTTTGACTACTTTCTCCAAATTTGGACTTTTTCCACAAAATTTGGACTTTTAAATTGAAAAAAAGAAAATCTTCCTCTTCTTGTTTTTCGTTTGCCCTGATACACTTCACTTTGATATCCTGTTGTCCAAATGAATCAAATCCAATTCTTCTTTTCTCAAGCGAAAACATCGTTTTGAACACTATCACCAGTGTCTGAGCGCAGTCTGAGGTAAAGTGGGCATCCCACAAGGCCCGGCTCTTGGACCACCGCTGTTCAACTGACGACAGTTTTATTTGTGGCAGCGGCACAAACGCCTCCTCCAGCTGCAGTCACACTCGCAGACTGCTCGGGCGTCGGTGGCCCACTGGCTCCACACATCCTCCCTTAGAATTACAAAAAGAAAGAAGCTGTGCTACTCAATTAGAAAGCTCCTGAGCACATACACTTTTAAAATGAGATAGCGATCCGGAGACAGTACAGGAGTAATTATCTGACAAACACATCACAAATCAGTGCTTATCATTTCAAACAGCTCCATCATTTATAGCCCGTGTATATTCTCCCCTCTTCTCATCCTCATACCGTGGAAGCTCTTGGTCTCAGGCATCTGCCTCTCTGCTCCCCAACCACTAACATCCATTTTAAAAGAGAGATTTCACCATTGCAATCTTTTCGATTCGAAGCGTCTCTTACCACCGAGCTCCGACCCCTTTTCAACCTTTTCATAGCCCGACTTCCCTGTACGACTTGTAACGCTCAAACGAAAACTGTAGCATCACAAAAACAATCCTCTGCCTCCGAGTCTAGAGCAGATTCACTAGAGGAAAAACTGTCACTGTCTTTTTTGAGCTCATGCTAAAAATGTTTTGTGATTTTTGCTTGTAGCTTGTCTCGGCTGCTGTTGTTTTATTAGCAGCTTCCCATGGCGTCGTATGCACTGATATATATTCACAGATTTTTAAACTGCAACGGATAGTTTTTCGCGATTTCTTGCGCCGCCCACCAAGAAACTGGAGTTGGAAATGAATCAGACGCTGCTTTTTCATGCCGTCGCTGTTCGTCTGCGCTGGAGAGGAAAAAAATAATGAAATAAAAAACACTTACATTTCAGCATCCCTCATTCCAAACTAGACACCTGGGGGAAAATAATTGGAGCATTTCGACATCAATCATCCGCTTCAAAATTCAAAAGTGCGTCGGTGTTCGTCGTGGGTGAGCGGCTGAGGCGAAAGCCTACCTGACGAACGCACAGGTAGGATTGAACCGCGAAACCATAAAAAGCAATGTCAAAGAATATTCCAGCTGCACCACACGTACTGCAGCACCATCTGTTCAAGTCGTGCAGGTGGCAGAAGAATGCGTCACCTGCCGTCAGTGGACCCACTGCGCCGAAGGTCACGTGAAAATCCTCACCTCGTCCACGGCCGTGTAGACCTGCAGGATCTGCTCGTGACCTTTGACCTGGCGCACGCTGATCTTGCAGGAGAGCTGGCCGGTGGCGGGGCTGTATCTCTCCAGAGAGAAGGCACAGTGCAGGGGCTGCTGGTTGCTGCACCACACTTGGGGGAAGGAGAATTCCTGCAGGTGGAAGAGGAGGAGGAGGAGGAGGACGAAGGGAGAACGTCAGGGAACATGTTTCAGTCTTATCATTTGCACAGCCTGAATCCCGTGTACAGTAACTGTGATAACAGAAGCAGCCGGTGGGCTGTAAGCAATACGAGGAATGGGTCTGGGGGGGGAGAAGATAGCCTTTGATGTATAATTCATTTCTGGAGAAGAGGCACATCTGAGGAGGAAACGTCCTTGACCTTCGCCAGACTCCCCCTCCGCCCCATCTGCATATTAAAAGTGACCTGTGAAAACGATTCCCGGTGAAGACAGGCCCACCGGAGAATTAACCCTCGTGGCTTCGACCCCGGCCGCCCGGCGAAGCACACCGCAGCAGATAATGGGAGTCGGGGAGCGGTGGCGGGAGGGGGAGGGGAGGAGGGGGTGATGGACGGAGGACGCTGGGCTCTTTAGCACTAAAAGCTGACTTGATGTATGGCACCCCGCTCGGCTATTATTCTACACCTGCTCCGCCAGAGCAGCTTTTGTCGCGCCTGCCTGCCCGCCGTTCCCCGAGACCCTCATAAATAAGGCCGCGGGGAGGGTGTGGGTGTGTGCGTTTGAAACGCGGCGGCTCCCGGCCCTGCGTCCAGATCTTTAAGCACCGGGCGCAGTGCACAGTGTGGGGGGGGGAAACAGCACGCGAGCAGGAATACGAATCAGGCCAAAGGCAGGCGAAGAATTGTCTTTCGCGCGTCGTCTTTGTCGGAGCACGTGGGACGACGACGGGCGCCAAAGGTCCCCGCCCCGGACGCTTTACTGATGCTGCGTCACTTAGCGGCGGCTTAGAAACGAGCTCAACCGGAGCCATCGCAGACGCCGAGTCAGGCTCAATATCAGTTGTTCTTCACAATCTAATGGCCTTTTCCAGATTTTCACAGAACTTCAAGGAGAAACGCAACGCAAACAATTTCAACGTCTTCCGATCGTCACAGAATCAAATGAATCATGAATACATAATTTGTCATATTTGGCGTCTGCAGCAATAAATCCGTCTCATTACATCCTGCCGCTGCAGAGCGCTGTTGAGGTGCTGGAAACAGGAAACACGACTGGTTATCCAGAGGCACAGTCCTGATCAGCCTTACCGTCGTGTGGTTAAAGAGGAAGCACACGCCTTGATCTTATTGCGTAATACATAATACCCATGTAGTTTTACTCATTAACAATAATGAAAAGAGGGAGCACTCAGTTTACAGGTGTGTCCACAGTAAACTGCTACACAGAGTGATGGAAGGCTCAAACTAGAACATTATGATGTAATGAAATCACATAACATACAAATATACGTGGAGCCAACAAGGCTCATATAGATTTTTGTTTTAATGAGGAAGCTATGTAGTTGCTAATTTTTCTTTATAACTATTTAGTCAGGTTAAGTTTAGTTTCTGCTCTGCCGGTGTTTACAAAGATGACTATGTTTCAATCGATTTCATTTTGTTCTTGATTCGTGCAACAAAAATTAGACTGTAAATCACACGCTGCATCTGAACCCTGGTAAAAAAAATAGTATTAGCTTTCATAACAGATCCCTTGATCATTTCATTGTACAGTGAGAAAGTTACTAAACCTTTATTAATCTAATAACATGATGATGACGTGATATGATTTAGTGGACATTGTGTTTTCTGTAATTCGTTCAACAGAAAGGGTTTTTTGTTAAAGAAAAAGAAGAATGATGAACAAATGAATAATATGATTATGTTTTTTTTCAGTGAAATAAAGATCACAGCTGAGCTAATACATACTATTGACTCATCATAAAAGATGTAGATGCAATGAAGTTCATGAGATAACTGTATCAGTAGTGAGTGGAATATCATCATTATGATGTCATACGGTTATTTATCATGATTACTTGCCACCACGTCCCGTACAGCTGGAAGCTGCTGTGTCTTATAATCCCACTGGGGACGAGGCCTCCAGAATGAATTAAACCCACATACATTGTCATCGAGGACAAATTAACATTAATTAACATTATCACTATAAAAGTGTCTAGATGGGTGCTGGATTAACATTACATTATAGAACATCACATACTGTAATACACAAAGAACACAGAGTCTCTAACTGCATTAAATGAAAACCAATCACATCCCAGCTCCAGTTGATCAGTGAACTCAGAGGAGCAACTGAAGACGCGACTCAGTAATTAGCAGCAAAAAAACAGGATCTCGCAAATTAGCACCTCTGAACGCGACCTTGGTTTAGATTTTTTTTTACAGTCTCATCCGTTATCGCCAGGGTTACCTGACACGTGGTAAAGGGTTTGATGCTCCACAGGAACTGGGGGACATCCTGGATGGACACCTGGAGGCTGAAGGTGTTCGCTCGGAAAGGCAACGTCTTTGGCTCCTCGAGGAGCTGACCCCCTCGGGTTTTCTCTGCTGCCGCCACTCCCTGGAGAGGAGAGGAGGAGGAGGGGAGAGGAGGAGACGAGAGGAGACGAGAGAAGCAGGGGAGGAGAGGAGGGGAGGAGGGGAGAGGAGATGGGAGGAGAGGAGAGGAGGAGGGGAGAGGAGGAGACGAGAGGAGCAGGGGAGGAGAGGAGGGGAGGAGGGGAGAGGAGAGGAGGAGACGAGAGGAGACGAGAGGAGCAGGGGAGGAGAGGAGGGGAGGAGGGGAGAGGAGGAGGGGAGAGGAGGAGACGAGAGGAGGGGAGATGAGAGGAGAGGAGGAGACGAGAGGAGGGGAGATGAGAGGAGAGGAGGAGAAGAGGAGGAGACGAGAGGAGATGAAGGGAGGAGAGGAGCAGGGGAGGAGAGGAGATGAGAGGAGAGGGGGGAGACGAGAGGAGGAGAGGAGAGGAGAGGAGGAGACGAGAGGAGATGGGAGGAGATGAAGGGAGGAGAGGAGCAGGGGAGGAGAGGAGATGAGAGGAGAGGGGGGAGACGAGAGGAGGAGAGGAGAGGAGAGGAGGAGACGAGAGGAGCAGGGGAGGAGAGGAGAGGAGGAGAGGATGAAGGGAAGTGAGGAGAGGAGGAGATGAAGGGAGGAGAGGAGATACAGAGGAGATGGGAGGAGAGGAGAGGAGCAGGGGAGGAGAGGATGAGGAGATGAGAGGAGAGGAGGAGACGAGAGGAGGGGAGATGAGAGGAGAGGAGGAGAAGAGGAGGAGACGAGAGGAGGAGACGAGAGGAGATGAAGGGAGGAGAGGAGCAGGGGAGGAGAGGAGATGAGAGGAGAGGGGGGAGACGAGAGGAGGAGAGGATGAAGGGAGGTGAGGAGATACAGAGGAGATGGGAGGAGAGGAGAGGAGCAGGGGAGGAGAGGATGAGGAGACGAGAGGAGAGGAGGAGATGAAGGGAGGAGAGGAGATACAGAGGAGATGGGAGGAGAGGAGAGGAGAGGAGAGGAGGAGATGAAGGGAGGAGAGGAGAGGAGAGGAGAGGAGCAGGGGAGGAGAAGATGAGGAGACGAGAGGAGGGGAGGATGAAGGGAGGTGAGGAGATACAGAGGAGATAGAGATGGGGTGGGGGGGAGAGGAGCAGGGAAAGAGGCAGAATAAGGGAGAGATTTAGGAAATTTGTCAGACAGAAAAAGGGGATAAAAGACAAAAAAATCTGAAAGGGGGGAAACTCAGAACACAAGCGCCTTGGTCTCCCCTTCGAGGGGCGCGCCACCTTCCCATATCAGCGCCAACACGTGTTGCTAATCCCCGTCCTCCGTCTCAGCCGCTAATTGACTCATCACGAAACGTTGACAGAGAACCAGTCTGCCAAAGGAGTGACGTCAGGTCTCCCGCCCAACAAACCCTACGAGCCGCGCTCTCACATTAGCGCCGCATCTGCAGCCTCGACATGACAGATTGACGGTTGGATTTAATACTGGGGGAAACGTGTGCTTCGAAAGGGGGCGGGGGGGGGCAAACATCCATCTCCCAAATTGAATTTGCGATGATGAAAGAGCACTTTGATTGTCGCCTGTAGGTATTCATCCGTCACCATTGTTCTGCGTCCCTGTAGACGCCGGGACGGTTCAGAGTCGATCCGGAGCCGTCCCCATCGCGACGGGAACAGACGCCGGGGCCTCGCTGATTGATTCTGACTGAGCGTCGCCGTGTGCGAGAAGTTTGCCTACGTGCCTGAGTGTGTGTGTGTGTGTGTGTGTGTGTGTGTGTGTGTGTGCTGCACTGTAGGCACTGTTGTGTGTGCAGAAGAAAGCGGAGCCTGCACGCCATGTTCCATGTTGCCTTATTAAAGCTGTTTATGGGGAAAGAAACAATATTTCACATGTGTGAAAGCAAATGGATCCTCTGTCTTTGGACCCGAGGTCTGTGAGCCAGTGGATGAGAGGGGAACAGTGTGAGGAATAATGAAGATGGAAGCCGCACAGGCTCAAAGGCTGAGTGTCATATACTGTACATGTATGTATATGTTGACTACGATGTTAGAATTCAGGAAGCATGGGCGCCACCAGGGGGTGGCAACACCTTAGCAACACCAAGACTTTTGTGACCCCCATATAGTTCATCATTTAATGACAGTTTCAGAAATTCATTATTTCATTGACTTTTAACAAATACAACGTAAAACCTCGCGTAGCGTGACTACACGACCCCCCCCCCCCCCCCCGTCAGGGGTCCTGACTGATACTTTTCTCCTAATAAATCAGCGCAACCAACCCGGCCGCTCCCCCCCTGCGGTGGGGCACGCGGAGGTGACGGAGCGAGCGGGTGGACGGGCGCCCGCAGGCCCCGCATCGCGTGACGCCGACCGGCAGCAGCTAGACCGGCATCGCAAGCCTCTACACCGGCAAGGGGTGGGCCGTCATAGAGCAACTACGAAGCAACAGCAGTGAAAAAGTCCTGGCTGAAGGTTGAGGTGAAGGGCGTTGACGCTGGAAGACGAGGCCTGTCAGTAGAATACTAACACGGGTGGTATTTTCATATATGGGAACCTTTGACCTGTCGCGTCTTCAACACGACCTGAGCGCTGTGACCTCGCTGGCGGAGCCTTTCACCACTCGCACATACAAATCAGACCATCTTGTCGATTTTTAAGACTTGAACTAAATGTTTATCTGCGGATTTCAAGATGAGCTGAAGAGACGACGAGACCAATTCACAGATAAATCTGACTCGATGAAGACGTGTCTATTAGGAGAGTCGGCAGCCGACCACGACCAATCGGTCGCCCTCGCGCGGGCGTCGGCTCGGCGTTGCATCAGCCGACCCGTCGATCCGGGATCCAGGTCGTAATTGAGTCTGTGCCGGGGCTTTGGAAAAACACACGGGAGGAGACGCGGCGCTAACAGACAGGAGCCCGAGGGACGCGGCAGAAGTCTGGCATCTGCTCGGCCAGGCAGGGAATTCACAAAGCGAATCCAGAATGCCTTTTTCTTTTAAAGCCAGCTGTTGCCGACGGCTGCGGCGTGACAGAGAGGCGGAGCCAGTCACGAGGCTCCAGCTCCTCTGTTGGTCTAGTCTCTGGGGGGATACGAGCAAGTCTGATTTCCCTGATGTTCACCGATCAGATCTCAATGCTTAAAAAAGCCCTATAGGTCGCTGATGGGTAAAAAAAAAAAGGTTAACATTTCAATGGCAGTGACGACAGCACGGCATCCCTTTGTCTCAGTCTATTAAAACCACTGGAAGAGAACCCGCCAAGCTGTTCCAGTCGCCGCTGTCGGCTCTAAATATGGTTTCGCGGTGCCGATGGATCTGCAATCCCTCCCGTGGTTCAGCTGGGAGAGAGCGCGTGACGACGTCCCAACATTCACACGAGATGTTGGCTTCGAATCTTTGCCACGACCTGCAAGCGCGCGCTCCCTGACGGAGCGGATGTTGCCGACGCGAAGCAACGCAGCGTCACGTTCTGGGGAAAGAGGTCGGAGGCAGAACGACGGCCGCGTTTGCTGCTTTGAAATCTGAAATATCTCTCAACAAAACACAAAATACAACCAAAAGACAAAGGCTGGGATTGGCCTGGATCCCCCCTGCGACCCTCAACAGAGAAGCTGTATAGCTAATGTATGGGATGGATGGATACCGAGGTCATGAGCTTACTCTGGAAATGTCTTCCTATAGGATTGAATATTAAATGAATTATGTGTAACACATAATTCATTTACTAAGGCTTAAATTAAATTAAGGCTTATAAATTTAATGAATTATCTGTAACACATAATTAATTGAATATTCAAGCCTATAGGAAGAAGTCATTATCAGAGGAAGCTCATGACCTCGGTATGCTCCATGCTCCACTCCTGACCACTTAAATGAGGGAATCACTCTTTAAACTACCGGTCAAGCTCACCTTCCACCTCAGCTGCCATTTATATAAACTCGAGCAGCGTTACGTTAAATCGGCAGATCACATCCCCAGACTCAGCGTGAGGAGGCCAAGTTACACGGGCTGCGGTCGAAATTGTCAAATTTGCTGAGGAAGTTTCCTGAATCTTGAAGTGACCCTGAAGTATTTCCTCGGCAGCCATGATAAGAGCTGTTAGGATTCTCTCAATGCAAAGGAAAGGAGCTTCACTGCTTCATCTCCTATCTCCTTCTAGCATAGGGCACACTGGAGCTTCCTATGTGAGAGTAAGGAGATATGGACGACCCACAATTCATTGCAGCGGCAGCGATATTTAACGTGACGCACCATGCACTGATGTAAACGATTCAATCTGAAATAGAAGAGGAATCCTATGAATCCTCCTTGACACCTTTCCTTGACCTCATGACGTTTTCCACTGAGGTCAAGGACTAGTAGAGAGGAAAAGACGACGGGAAGGACGATCCCAATCCACCCCACGCATTGGCTACTTCAGCTATTTTTCCAGTCGAGACTCGACCACTGTTGGACAGACAGACTTGGAGGGGCCGGCCGCCCCCCTCCCCACCTGAAAAGCGTGCGGCGTGTCGTCCACGCAGTACACCCGCAGGCCGTAGTTCATGGGGCCCGCCTCCATGCTCCCGAACACAGCCAGCTTCAGCCTCTTGACGGCAGCCTGCGTCAGCGGCTCGCCCACCAGCGCGTACGAGCCCGGCCGGTCGAGCAGCAGGTGGCAGCTCGACGAGTCCATCAGGCAGTAGCAGGAAGTGGACTCCTCCTCCACTGACATCACTTCCTGCGATGAGAAACAGAAAGAAGGGGGCGTAAGTCAAAAGCCTTAAATTGCTGAGCCCAGTAAGTCTCAGCTAGAACATATCACATCTGTCAATCTCTCTTTGACCTTTTATTCAATTAGTTGCATGAATGATAGATTACAAAAAGAGGATTTTAAAGTATCCATAATAAAAATATTATAAAATGTCTAGATTGAGGCAGATTCTCTTACAGGAGAAAACACAAAAAAACCCACAAAAATACTAGATTCACTTACAAATTATTTTTCCTATAAAACTGTTACCGGTTGTGAAGAATTCCATGTAAATCTCAATTGCAAATGATTGCATGTGAACATCATTTCTAGAAGGCAGGGTCATATAGATAGGATTCATTTCTCATTTCAGCCAAACAGTAAGACACAATGTTAAAAAAGTACAAAAGACAAAAAAAACAGCCCTGAGGCAGTTAATGTCTGAAACAAAACATAAAGATACAGAACAAGTAGTGTAACAGTTTACACTCAGTGTCACCATAAATAAATCAAAGGGTAAAGAATTCATTGGGAAAATGTTAACACAAATATTTTTGAATAACCTTTTCTTTTCTCCATTTTTCATTTCATTTGATGTGCATTTATCCTCTTTTCAAATGCCTTTATATTAATGCCATACGTAGGATGACTCACACTTATCAAAAGGCTTAGTAATCCCTCCTGATATTCTGAGAAAAAGGTATTACTGTCCTTTTGAAGCCCCAGTGTGTAATGTTTTTTGTACTTTTCTGGCGCCATCTGGTGGTAAAGTTGCAAACCGCAACAACTGAGTTTCCGACAGGGGACACTTTATGGCGGCGCACCGCTGATTCCATTTTTCTGTTTCACACAGCGTCTGATAATTCAGCGCGAACGCGACGTATTCTGGACGGTTTAGTTCAACAACCGTATTGAATGCTGCGTTCCATTCCACCTCGGAACGCGGTCCCCGGAAGTCGGGGTGGTGACAGCCAGCACAACACAACGTTGTGTTGTAGAGACTCACACGGAGGTCGGGTCAACCTCATGTAACTATATTTGACTAATTTAAAGTTGTCAAAAAACCTCGGTTCTTTGTTGCAGGTGGTTATACATATATGAACACACAGTTATGGACAATATCTTCAATTTCTGTGAATACGTTCTTCAAAATATTACACACTGTAGCTTTAACCCTATCACACCCAGAGGATTATCATGCACATGTCAACATAAGTAATTAATACTACTTAAAATCAATTAGCAGCTATTCCAATTCCATGCAATCAAACCGTCATGATGAACTTTACTTTACACTGATCCCAACTCACCAACAGAAATCATCAGACTCTGTCACACACACAGACGTCCCAACACGGCTCACAGTATCTGCCTGGCAACTCTCAATATTCCTGCCCGCAGCTTTCGTGGACACCATGACAGTGGAAACCGTGCAAATGAGCTCCGGCACGCGGCCCAATGTATTATGGACGCGGGTTTGAAATCACAGAGCGGAAAAAACCCCACACAGGTTGTAAGTGGTCTCCCGAGAACGTGGGCAAACATTTCCGACATGAGTGACGGCGTCGGCGCACGGCGGAACACGAAATAGTGATTATGAACAGCACAGTGTGTTTTATTCATGAGATGACTGCAGCAGCTCACATCCTGTCTTTCTTTCTTTTCTTTCCTCCTCTTTTCCCGTTCACAGGACGAACAGAAGTTCTACTGCACCGATGGGAAGTGGTGAGAAGCAAAGGAGCTCTCGGAAAGCGACGACCTCCAGTCTGGGTCAGGTGGTACATCCTGTTTCCAGCAATCTCTGCTGGCTCATCGATTCTAAATTTGAAAACTAAAAAGAACTTCACTTCAAAAAGGGCAAATGAGCTCAAATGTTGCACGTATGAAGTAAAGGTTAGGTTGGATGCACTGCGCCAGATTCCCCTTCAAACATCTTTCTGTGACCGTCACAATATTGGTACGCAGCGTGTTACCACCCCAGTCCAGGCGAGCACATACAGTCCGTGAAATACATGTGATTATAGAATTTAATGAGGAGCCGCGAGACCAAACAGCGCGCGGAAACACAGCCTGAGGAGCAACACTCATTCCCCTTGCAAATAAGCGGGCGTTAAATGGCAGCGCGCCAAACAAGAGCCGCGTTACACCGGCCAGTCGTCGTGGCCCGCGGGCAGCGAACCAACCGCATGTTCCCCCGCCGCTGGTTGGCTCTATGTAGGCAGCCGTCGGCCACATAACTACAGTCGACCTTGGCGTTCTTGAGCTGCCGAACGACCTTGTGTCGAGATTGTTTTCGCAACTATATTTGTCAACAACAACAAAAAAAGCACATTGTAAAATGATCCTATTAGAACGTCTCCTGTGTAGATAAGAACCTGACTAATCTAAATATTCCTCAGAGTCGGCACCACAGAGGAACAGTTACTTCCTGTCTGAATCTGCCAAAAAAAAGAATACTACAACACGGAGCAAATTAAAGACTTGATTCAATGAAGGAAATGTTTGACATCTTGGGAAATTAACCTAAAGCCAAGATATTACTATTTAAAGGGGCAGTAAGTGATTTTGATCTGATACGCGTTTTGTAAAAACAAGCAAATATTTCCTCGCGGTACGCTAGCTGTCGGTTCCGTGTGTGCAGCGTCTCTTAAGGTGTCGACCAGTGATGTTTACAAACTGAGCTCGGCGGGAAACCCTGATTTGTTTTCCGGCGCTCACACGAAAGCCACAGCTAACGGACGGGGAGGAAATGTCCGCGGATTTTTACCAAACGTGTATCGCTTTAGAATCGCGTACTGCCCCTTTAAGAGACGTGCTAGTCACGGACGCTACGACTCAGGGGTTTCGGCCTCGTGGTTGGGGCGGCGGTCTCCCGTTCCCGAGGCAGCGAGTTCGAGGCCCGGTCGGCGCAATGATATCATCAACAACCAAAAAGAGAGAGAGAATCGCTTACTGCCCCTTTAAGAGTGCTGAATTGTCTATTAGCAGTCAAATTGCATAGAATTTGTGAATAAGGAGACAACTAACACTGAATTAATTTGATACCAAAGGAAACCTAAAAACACTATGATTTTCAGGCAAGATATTGAGTTATATTCTGTATTTTTTCCAATGTTGTCAAAGCAGTGTATTTGCAGTGAACATGAGTAGAGCTGCAACAGTTAATCGATAAGTAATCGGCTACTGAATTAATCACAACAACTACTTTGATAATCGATTCAAGCACTCACATTTTATGAAAATCACAAGAGTCAAAATTCTCTGATTTCAGCTTCTTCAATGTGAATATGTTCTGGTTTCTTTGCTCCTCTGTGACAGTCAACTAAATATCTTTGGTGTGTGGACAAAACAAAACATCATCTTGGTGGTTGGGGGAAACACGATTGACATTTTTCACCATTCTATGACATTTTATGAACCAAACGACTAAAAGATTAATCGAGAAAATGATCGACAGATCAATCGATATTGAAAATAATGGTTAGTTGCAGCCCCAAACACGATGCTCCCCACTTGTGGAGACGCGCCTCACCCTCCTAATAATATCCTCCTTTTATTCTGTTGGCAAATACAATTTGTCCGTGTATTGCTGAAGGAGGTGCGACGCAGTGAGAGGCGTTCGCTCTCTGTTCGGGTATTGGTTTTGCTCCTGTAAATACGTTTATCCTTTTCCTTCTCGCTGTGTCCTCGTGAGAGCAGTTCAACACGGTGGTATTATCCTGTGGCAGGTGAGTGCCGAGGAGTCGTCTGCTGCTGCATGTTGATGACAGCTGAAATGAGGCTGTTTTCTAATGGCACCGTGCATTTGCAGGTATTTGACGTTTTCAACCCCTCACCCACAGCCCCTTCCTCCTCCCCGCCCACCGCCCCACCGCTCCCTTTAGATTCGCCCTCAATGGTTGGTCATCATTCAAAACCAAGAAGCGCTCAGGTTCCCCGTGCCCTTTAAATATTCGAGGGGAAAATCTCCGAGCGACATGAATGTTGTATTTATTCATGTTCCCCCTCGTGCCCCTCCGGTCCTCATTCGCAACGCTTGCACACATTGAGAAATCGCCCTCTCTCACTGAAAATGAATCCATCCTCTGTCCTCACACAATGGGAAGAAAACCCCCACAATGCTTAAAAAGGGGGCTGGGTCAGGTAAACACGAGCCTGGTCTGGAAGTAGAAGTGCGTAAGAAATATACACCGACAGTCGTCAGCGACGCCTCCGTGGGCAAACACGATGTGGGCAGAGCAGCTCTTTAATCTGTGACTGGACGACCTGAAGAGAGCCGACAAGGTTTCTAATCTGCAGGAGCATCAGGCGGCAGTTTGTCATGGGAAAAAAATGGAGAGAGAGAATATAAACTGAGGGAACTAGCAGATTCGGTCTTCTGTATTTTGCCGACCAGGACTAACCAGCTCCCTCTGGGTGTCTTAAAGGTGACATATTATGCAAAAATATGTTTGGGCACATAAGTGTGTGTATCTGTGGAGCCGGCCAGCCCACAAACTGTGAACAAAGACCACCGTGTGTTTTTTTGTGAGCCGTCTAAACCCTACAGCCTGAAGCTCTGAACCACTGGTTCAGATCTCTCTCCCACTGTGACGTCACAGTTGGACTCTTTTGGGGGTAACCCCGCCTGCAATCTGAGAATCTGCACTTCTCTGGTGAAGGGGCGTGACATTTCCTACACATATAGAAATCGGTTGACAGATCACAACGGACTGGGCCAGCTGGCCAATCAGAGCAGACTGGGGTTTATCGGGAGGCGGGGCTAAAATAAATCCAGGAGGCGCTGCAGGAATGGGCAGTGTGAGAACACCGATGTCTTTTCTGAACATTAGAGCATGTAAACCTTTTCAAGTATGAACCCGAATATGAGCATAATATGTCACCTTTAAACCCAGATGAACCCGATTATGAGCATAATATGTCACCTTTAAACCCAGCTCTACTGTCACCATGGTAACCTGGGTGACCTCTGCTGCAAGGGGACAACATATTCTGCACATGTTGGTGCCAACAACTCACGAGCTGAATTGTGATTTTCTATGGGGGAGTTGAAATGACCGGTTGACCGGGATGACTTATAATAAGCAGCGCTGGATGTTTCTTAAAACAAATAGCATTCCATTTTAAACAATTGATTTGAACAGGCAGGTCACTATCTAGGTCACCTGGGAGAACACAGGTGAACATCACAGGGAACAGATGAGGTATTTGAAACGTTTCACCAGATGTGTTCGAATGAGTGAACGATCCCGGACTTGTCTGGGGATTATTTTCCAGCGGTTTGGTTTCAGTTCTTCTGCGGGAAATTCTCAATAAATGACAGAGTAGTGCTAAACACAACAGCTCATGTGTTTCCTTACAATCTGTGCATATATCACTTGTTCTGATGTTGAAACAGATCATTCTACTCATTTATTGTTTTTGTCACAACTACCAATCCCTACACGCTCAGTACATGTAATCATTCCATCAGATATGCGGCAGGTGACACTGATATCGATGTGTGAATGAAATTCCCCGTGTCAGCAGGTCACAAAAGCCTGTGTCTGGATGGCAGTACAGATACTTACTGTGTGTTTAATGGTTTGTGTGTTTTGATGCTTTGGTGTATGTATCAAATCAACAGCAATACAATTCAATTCTAATTTTAATTTGGAAATAAACATGCAGCTCCTCCCAGTAAACAAACAGCAGCGCTCACATTGAGCTGGGTGAATTCAAACGGACCTCATAAGGCGTTTGTTTCTTTTTCCTCGGGCCATTTCTTTTTTGCACAAGAACAATGTTTCTCTCCGCTCTGGCAGCGTTTTGTCGAGACTGCATTTCGTCGACCTTGGGAACAGCAGTTTAGAGGCAGATGAAGTCGGTTAAATGTTCAGAGAAGAAAAGAAACACAACAAATGTATATTTTCATGACAGCAGCTCCATTTGCCGAGGGAGATCATGCGATGTGATTGGATGCTCACCCGCTACTGGGCAGATCCACACAGCACAGAACACCGGTAACTGAGCCAGAATCACCAGCGTTATAGGTTCAGAGGACACTGAGCTGAACTGGTGTGAAACAGGCCCATGGAATCTGGAGGTCCTGAGGCCACAAACAACCGCCGACCAATTTACCCAGCGTCTGTTGTTTGTCAAACCTCCATCTCACACTGTGGACGCAACATGCTTAACATGCGGTAACATGAGCGATCTGTGGAAACATTTAGTGAAAGTGAAAGTGAAAGTACGCCCTACTTCTGCTGGTCCAAGTCAAAGACCAGATCTGTCATCTTTAAATACGTCTTTTTAAATTAGTCTTTTTCTGACATAAGACGTTCACTTTTTTTCTTTTTTGTTTGGCTCACCTGTAGTTGTTTTTGTGGATAGCCTAGATGGTGAGAAAAATCATGATTAAGATGGTGGATGGATAGTGATTGTATCCATCGTCATACAAACACCATATAATACAACAGTGATAATAGAACAATGCTTTGACACAGGACCAAAGCGAGCCTTCTATAACACATTGCGATGCGCCGTCGCGCGGGGAGCACGCGGACGCGACTCCTCCGTATTCTCCACAGCAGACGTCTCCATCGCTCAGAAAAACGTTATCCAGGACGAGAGCAGACGGTGTCGAGGAGCCGGCACATCCGACTGCTCTTCCTCCTCACAACAAGCTCTTTTAAGCGCTGACAACCACCACAACAGCTGGGGGCAAACCTGCAGCATTCAATATTCTGACCCACGCTCGGCCTGCCAGAAATTTGACGTCAGACTTACATTTACATTTCACATTGCCGCCTGGCTGAATGTTCTCGTCACGATTCGCCCCCACTGCTCGTCTTGTTATCATGTCCCCCGGTTACGGCCCAGAGAAAAAAAAAAGGAGTGAGTAATGCAAGGTGATGGCAGAGATGGGTCTTGTTGTGCCTGTAGGTCTGGGGATTAAGCTCTCAGGACTTTGTCCAGACAAGTAACATAAACAAAGTAAAACACACAAAGAGCTGGAAAAGTCCAATGTGTCCTGCTGCCAATCATCACAACAAAGTTATGAAGCAACGTACAATATTGGGTGAGTTGGAACTGTGGAAGGTGTCAGTGCTGTCGTGCAGAGCCGGTCCCTAGCCTATCTGGGGCCCTAACCAGAATCAGATTTTTTTGTGACATTGTCTTTATCTTTAACTGACTTTATACGCCACTGCCTTTTCCATCAACTGTCTGACTGACTATGGCTGTATTTTGCCTATAGTTACATTGGGCATGGGTTGGCTGTGAAACTATAGGCCCTGAGCAGCCGCTTAGTTGGTCTATAACTTGGGCCGGCCCTGCTGCAGTGTGTGTGTGTGTGTGTGTGGGTGTGTGTGTGTGTGTGTGGGGGGGGGTGTTATTCGGGAGATGTTTATGGAGGGGAACGGAGAGTTGCTGTCAGCGGAGAAACAATCTCCATGACTCTCCTCCTGATTGCCTCACGTCTAAACTCACTGTGCTGCGTCTTTTTTTCTTCTGATCCACTAATCGATACTTCCCTTGTCTAACGGGCACCGCCGCCAATCGCCCCGTTCACTGACCGCCAGCCAGGCCTCCTCGCTGGCCATTACACGCCGTAATTGTTTCTTTATATTCCTCCTGCCCGACCGGCGGTGTTACCGTCATCTGGCCTTAAGTCACCCTGTGGACCGACAGAGGACATGAGGCCGGATCAATCAGCTCGCCCGCGGAGCCCCAACGGTCTTTTTATGGCTCACACATAATTCACCGGTCACATGTGGCGCCGACTAACTGCACCTTTTACCATCCCACAGAGGGGGAGCAGAGAACAGAGAGAACAACTCGTGGCATCTCACGTTAAATCTCACCCAATTAAATCACTGGCCAGCCCAGTGGCCCCCCCTGGCGAGTTGCAGTAGCATATGTATCATATGCTACATGCTGGTAGAATGCTTCTATCTGATATTTTACATTGGGTTAAATAGTATAGTTGGGTCTTAGAACAGTTAAACAAATAAAAACGAATGCAGTCAACCCGGCAGCTGTAGGTGCACTTGATTATTGTATTTGATATATACAAGAGCAGCAGAATTATAGTTCATTCTTTTAAATCAATAAAGTACAGTACATTTTTTAAATAATAGTTAAATAGTATAATTAGGCCTAAGTGTCACAGGTTTGAAGGAGCATGATCCGAATACAGGTAAAGGAAAAGGGAGCAATTAATAACTAAGGTAACAAAAAACAGACTTGAAAAAATTAACAAAATCCAACTCTCCAAAACTCAAATCCAAAAATATACTTCAACGGCATAATAGAATTCCTGAATTTCAGTAACGGCATTTGGTTTTCGGTGTGTCACCCTGAGGTTTTCATTCTCCCCATCTGGCCACTCAGCTGTGAAAAAAGGTTTTCTGGGGGCGCCACTGCGAGGGACGTGGCTTCCGATGAAGGACCGACAATCCAGATGGTTTGTAACTGCTGGACTTACGAGTGCAATGAGTTCATTAAATTCGCAGTTGAATGGAATTCATTTGCAGTGGTGTTTTCTGGACCTGTTGAATGTCAATCCAACATTCCCTCTGACTCGAGCTCACAAACATTACATCTGGCCCCTGGCACATTTAGATGATCTATGTCCGGTCCGAAGCGTGCCGGAGCTGTTTTGCTGCCGGTTACTGCCAGAAAGAAGGTGGTGGGGCGGGAGTGGGAGATGGAGTGAAAGTCCCGGGCCGGGGGCAACCAAAACCAACAAGTCGCAAATCAACTCAGGAAACCGAGACCGATCTCAGTGCCGAGAGAAAGGCAGAGTAAAACACCCGGTTGCATGCAAAAGAACGGATACTCCATTTTCACCTGGTGGATCAGATTGACACTGCACAGAGAGTACGGATGTAGACGCACCTGCGATGCGTCGAGTATGGATCGTGATCTGATTGTGAAAATGCTATTTGCGATCAGATTGCAAGTGGATCTCAATGGGCACACTGGAGACAAGTATTAATTTGCGGTTAGGGTTAATTGGAGACTATTAAATTAACCGTAGGTGTGAATGTGAGAGTGAATGGTTGTTTGTCTCTGTATGTGGCCCTGTGATAGGCTGCGACCTGTCTAGGGTGAACCCCGCCTCTCGCCCAATGTCCGCTGGGATTGGCTCCAACCCCCCCTGACCCTTAAATGGATAAAGCGGTAGACGATGGATAGTTGGATGGATTATTCCAGGTCCAGGCTCCGTCCCAGTCCGTCCTTGGCTCTCCGTGTGAACGCCTGTCTGAGTTTACCTCATCAGGTTCTATCACTCTCCAGCCTCACCTTACTTTGCCCCCCTGCTTTTTTTTCTTTTTTTCTTTTTCTGAGTTGAGTTTTCACAGTTCCTCCAGTGTCTCCACCGCCTGCTGTTTCCACTGCCTGGGGAAAGCTACCGGTACTGTAGCTACTGGGGAAAAAGAAAGCACTAAAAATATATATATATATCTATATCTATAGACTTATATATCTATATATATATATATATATATAAAAAAGCACTTTGTTTTTCCACAAAATGTCTCACCATGGTGCCGGACAAACTCAAACAGAGAGAAGGAGGCTCACGGGGAACTGATTCATATTCAGGTGGTGTCGTTACTCGATAGCCGTTTCACAATGCAGTCGACATTTGCTCCTTTACTTCACAATGAAAACTTGAAGCAAAAACCATGTCCATTGCCGCTTCAATATAAAATGCATTGCATGCGTATGTGGAGGGGGTCAGGGGATTTCTGCAGTAGTCGCATTAGCTGATTAAAACCCGTGTGTATTTTTCTGGCGCCATCTGGTGGTAAAGTTGCAAACTGAAACCAACTGAGCAACCGACAGGGGACACATTATGGATGCGCACCGCTGATTCCATTTTCGTTTTTTTGGCAGCGTCTGCAAATTCAACGTGAACGCGACGAATTCTGGAGCGTTTAGTTCAACAACCGTATTCAACACGACGTAGAAACATGGAGACTCACACGGAGATCGGGTCCACCACACGGAACTATATATATATACATATATGAACATATAGTTATGGAAAATATATTCAATTTCTGTGAATAAATTCTTCTATATATTACACACTGTGGCTTTAAGCTTCATGTGGAATGAACCTGACCTCAAGGCCTCATTATGATGCGGGTACATCGGTTCATTTCATGTGGAATCTTTTCTTTCTTTATTTTGTTACCAAGGCACCGCGGCTATTCTTCCTCCACGTCTGCAGATCGCAGGTGTCGCAGCTGAATCTGCATAACAACTCGTTCCAACTTGAGCCATGTAAACAACTGAGCGGCAGCAGCAGCTGCATATTTGTCACATTCTGGAGATGAAATCCCCTCATCCACCCATTGTATCTCGTCCGAAGGGAGAAACTGCTCCCATCTAAATACTGGCTCACATAGAAACGCGGACCCTTAGATGGTGGAGCGCTACATGGCAACATCACGGCAGGGCCGCGACATCTGTGACCTGTCTTTTCTTGTGCTTACTTGAACCTCTGCCACATCCAATCTGCAGGTGTAGCTGTCTTTGTGGTGCGGACATGAGCAGTGGAAACCTCTGAGTTCGGGGGGTTTTGCCCTCCTTTCACCACCCAAAAAAATAATGGAGCCATTCGGGGAAACAGACAAGCGAGGAGAAGGCAAACACCATGTCTAAACCGCGGCTAAGATCCTGTCCACCTTGACAGGTGTCGGGCCCCCCGGCTCTCACCTCCCATTTGCTGTCCTGGGTTTTCCTCTTGAGCTGGATGTTCCAGTTCTCCGCGTCCACCTCGGCGCAGTGAGCGATGGTCATGGCCACTGGGCAGAAGAGGTCCAGGCCCGGAGGGCCGTACGTCACCTCGGGGCCCAGCAGGATCTCACAGCATTCCAGCGTTTGGACACTAAACATACCATCACACACACACACACACACGGGGGGAGAATGAAACACAGAGTAAAAGATACAAGAAGTCTTGCAGGGAGACGATGCAGGCCTGCGCGAACATGTGGACAAGCGTCAGCAGAAAGGCGGGTCGGGGGGTTGCCAGGGGAACAGCTGTCTTTTTTATCTAAAGCATGTACGCAATAAATGACTCCGCAGCAAGACTGAAAATAAGAAACGTAAGCGTTATGGTGTAACGCTTTATCGGGTTCTGTACTTATTTTTTTCACCCGCATGATCCATAATCTGTGATAAAAAATAAACACTCGCTCCGGCAAAGCGGCGACGCTCCTGCTCAGCATTTCATGTGGATGATGGCGGGGCCGGCGTGTACGTTAACAGACCCTCTTTGAGCTCCTGCCGCTGCACGGGAAACAACAAACTAATGAGGGGAGCTCCTGGAAAGAGGTGCGCGGCGAACAACAACACACGCCCGCGGGGGCTCGCACCTCCGGGTCTGCCTTCTTGCCGAGCGGACTCGCGCTGCTCGGGTTCAAGTTACCGCGACGCGGCCGCGCTGCTGGAAGATCATTGGCTCCGGCTACGGGGGTGAAGAGGTCACCGAAATGCGCCGGCGAGCTGGAGCGTGCTCATTAAAAGCAGCTCACGGCAAACAGGTCTCGCCGGTGGATGGCGGCAGTTGGTTTAAGGGTTTAAAGGATGGGCGGCGCATCTAAGAGAAAGAAAAGAAAAGAAAACGCTGGCGGCGCTTGTTTCCATCATCGCAGATCAGAGATCTCAAAGTGTTGACTTGTTCAGATTTCCTCCTCCTAGAATGAAAAGTGATTCATGGTCGCCATGGAAGCGTCAGCGCTCCACACAGCGACACTCAAGGTTGACAACGAAGATTGAGGAGGGTGAGATTCAACGCCGTCCGCTGCACATTCAAGAACAATCCAAATGTTTAGGTGTTATTTTTGCAGTGATGTTTATTACTGTATCCACCAAAGAAACAGCTGAGATCTGCAAATGCAAAGACTGCAACAAAGAAAGGGCTCAAAACAGCAGGAGTCAGTGGATCAGATCCTCTTCACCTCTAGAAAGACAGTAGCACTACTGTATAAGACAAAAACCAGAACACCCGCCCCACCACCACCATTCATTTCCCTGAGTCGGATTATGTCCTCCGCTGGAATCGAACCTCGGGTGTTGCAGGTACATGATAGCCTACCGGGACGTCCCACCCCAAAGGAACAGACGAACTTGTCCCAAAAATGGGCCACCAAGCAAAGCAGCGAACCCCAGCGAAGCCCTGACATTACTACTCCATGCACAACATTCGGAGTAAAATCCTCTTCACTTATTTATTACTTACTTTTTCCAGTTATCTTCATCCTATAAAATGCCATTACATTTTAACCATCCCACCTAAAGTGTGTCTGAGTTTTATATCTTGCATTTGTTTTTTTATCGTAAAGAATTTTGTTTCACACTTATATAAAAAATACTGAATATATATTTTATTTTTCATTGGCTCAGGTTCATCTCCAGCAATATGACCCCCCCCCCCCTTTGGTTTTCACTCATGCTACTGTGGATGCTATGCTAACTGTCCGACTGACAGGAGCTCGTCAGTTCACCTCTTTGGTCCAGACTGAAAAAACAATAACGGCGACTGCACAAATTGCAAATTCCTTAGGAGTGCCGTATTTAGTATGCTGGTTGTATATTCACATCCAGCCTCCTCATCAACAACGGACAAATAAGGAGAAAGAGGCCTGCAATTCAATAACACTTCGACAAAGTTAATTGTCAGTTTTCATATTGAACTGGTGGAATTATTAACAACAAACTCTCCAATAATGTTCTCTTCTCACTCCAGGTAGAATAAGGACCAAACAAATTTCATAATCCATTAATCTGTAGATCATTTCCTCGATTAAACAATTAGTTGTTTGATTCATAAAATGGTGAAAAGTGTCGATCGTGTTTCCCAAAACCTAGAGATGATGTTTTGTTTCGTCCACGACACCAAAGATCTTCAGTTCACTGTCACAGAGGAGCGAAGAAACCAGAACATATTCACATTTAAGAAGCTGAAATCAGAGGATTATTCCTTTTTTTTTCATGAAAACATCATCATCTGTGATGATGTTTTCATGAAAAAACACGCCACGCGGTGGCGCGTCTCCTCTCGGGAATGGAGCTGTGTGTGTGTGTGTGTGTGTGTGTGTGTGTGTGTGTGTGTGTTGGCTGCAGTAGTGAATGTGCGCTGCAGGTTACAGTCTGTCTTCATATAATAAATGCCGCAGCGCCTCAAGTTCAAAGTGTCGGCGTGTCCTCTGTCTCGCTGTAGAGCAAAGTGAGGGAGGTCGAAGCTTCGGCCCTGGAGAAAGTGAAACTCATCGCCTGCGTCCCGACTATACGGTCTGGACGCCAAGCAGGAAAAGATCGACACCAGTGCAGTGACGCCGGCTCCATCAGTAGAATGGAAACGGCCCGTCAGCATTTACTAATTCTCAATGATCTATCAGTTGTGGCCCTATTAGTGACCCCTGCAGTAGAGCATCTCCGGTGGATTGGCATCAAACTGTGCTACAGATTTCCATGCCCCCCCCCCCCCCCCCCCCAAGAGAATGAATCCTAATAACTTTTGCTGAACATTTAACTTTTCCTCTTGCTCCACTTTGACTTTATGTCCTAGGACCTGTAACACTAACGAGGGTCCGCTCAGGCGCCGCAGCACTTTGTGTTTAGTGCTAATTAGAAAAAGGTTAGGCAAGCGGGCAACAGCGAGCGGCGCGGCCCCCGGAGCTGCTGGTGCGACACACCATCTTGTTAAAGGACGTCTGGGTTGTTTTTTGGGTGGGTTTTTTTTTTTGGGGACTGAATTCTGAAATGTTGTTAAATTGCAAAAACCTGAACTGCAAACGCGACTGCAGCCACAAGGAAAAAGTCAGAGCTTCATTTTTCTTGCAGAAATGTTGGCGGACCTGGAGGTTGGTTCATGACCTCAGTGACAGTCTGACGGCCCACGCACGCACGCACGCACGCCAAACGCATTCGACACACACACACACACACCTGAAAGCCATAACTACAAAAAAATAAGATACAGGTTTTAATAAACCATAATTATCCTTCAATGTACTATACTATATTCACTTTCTCCGGCCGTCAGGTACCGTCGCAATGCAGAACAACCTCAGCCCTCCTCCCCAAAGTCTCTTGTCTGCTCTTCAGAGAGCAACTACGTCCCTCAGACAACAGCCGCTGAGCCTGTTCACACATCCAATGCAAAGTGTAGGTGAGGAGCAGATGAGCTCGGGCCGGAGAGTGTGCCGGCGGTCACCCGAGCAGAGCGCCCGAGGCCGGCGTCTTCCTCTTCTCCACGTTCCACTTCTCGTCAGGATGAAGGGCTCTCCAGACGAGGTGCATTGTTAAAAGAGAGCGATGGCTCACTCCTCGGGGGGCCGTGCAAAGTGGCACGTTGGGCCGGGGGGGGGAGGGGGGGTAGAGACGGCCTTTAATGAATGCACAAATTAGCACGGCCCATTAGCTTCACCTTTATTTGCTCGTAGTCCCCCACCTGTTTGTCCCACTGTGCTCTTATCCATTTTTAACACGCCGTCTGTGGCGCGTGGCTACGTCAGTCGAACGGGGCGTCTGGAGGTCAGGCTCCGAGGTGGCGGAGAGACGTTCACTTCGAGTCGTCCACATCGTCGTCTCTCCTCCGTCTCCTTTCAGCCAGCTGAAGCCTTTTTTTCTGCAACGTGTTCGTCAGAGCAACTTCGGTAATCAAGGACCGGCAGCGGCCTCGATTGAAAGAGCATCTCCGCAACAATGTAAACAATAGATGAAATGAACCCCCCGTCTGTGAAAGACAGAAACGAAAGAAAAGAAGGCACACGGCCTTGATTTGTAACACCACACTAATGACTATTCAACTAACCCTGACACCACTTCATTTCCAGCCCCCGGACCGCGGTGCGACCGCGACGCACTCGACCGGGACAACGAGTGTTGACAACGAGGCTAATCATTTGAAACAACTCAGCGTGACATGCGGTCACATGTCAACCGGAGTCATACACTCAGATAAATAACGGTAATAAAAAGAATGAGAGTCTGAAATCACTGAATATGTGAAGCACACCAGTAGCGCCATGTTTTGCCACGTGGAGAAATGATTGTGTCCACCAGACCGATCTTACCCTGTATGAACATATGAAACAATATTACAGTTACTGTAATGTCTCTCTGATATTGGACGACTAGCTGCAATAACATATTTATTACTACTTCTACTTTTCCTCACTGTGGTCCGCCTCATCTCCTAGTGTAACAACGCTTGTGTAACCTAAACCCTGTCACGTACAGTCCTGTTATATACATCTTCTTTTTCAGGACAACCTAGGCTATCAGAAAACGCATGCTACATGCATGCTTCATGTCACATGAATAGTTATGACCATAAAGACAAAAGAAAAAAAACAAAACAGAAATCGAATCTCACAGAAATTCATTAGTAGACGCACTAACCACTGCGCCAAAACTGCAGAGTTGGTAATGAGTTCATCAGAGGGACCTGAACGGCCAGCAGTCGATCGCTCCCTCTCTAGTGTCTTGAAGAGAGTCAATACAGACAGGCAGGGAGGATGTTTCTGAATCGTGTGTCTATCTGAGCAGAAAATGGAAAAGATGATAACCGTGGCTGAAGATCGATGTCCCCGTTTACTTCCTATGCCTTAAAAATAAACTTTAAAAGAATAATCCCGTTATTATTGGTGAAATTGCCTAAAGAAACAAAGCCTTTCAACATATCATTAATATTGGTTTTACTTTGAAGATACTGTGGCGTTAGTCGGCCCCACATTCGGCCTTTTCCATACCGGATACCCTGTGAGCTCTTCTTTATCACAATCGGTCCACGAGCTAAACATTTGGTTTTTACAAACCAAAAGCTTTTGCTTCGATTTCCACGTTGCGTCGGGGGGTTTGAATCTTCATGTCCGCAAACCTATCGCAGAAAAATTCATAATCGTTTTCATGACTTTCCGCATTATTCCCTAGAGGTATACGGACACAGTGAAAAGCTCATTAGCCAAAAGGAAACATCTCTCGTACTGTGTGTTTTCTGTTTCCTCTGAGGATCAGTGGTCAGACAAATGTATTTATGGTCCGCGGTGCAAACCTCCGGATGTGTAACAATATTCTACTCTTAATCCATTTATGGAAACACACATAATTGCAACATTTGCCATAAAACCGGTGTAGGCATCTATTACTATGACTTATCCAATGAGCTTTGTTAATTCAAATAATACGTCTCAGATAACGGCATTGTGATGTCATAACAGTGTATATTCGGAGGGTCTAGTAGATTTTTTGGAATGCTTATTCATTTATAGTCATCGTATCCGTGTCTTGTATCTCTAAAAAACAGCTGATTCAGGTCAGTCACTGTGCGTCCTGGGCCGTGACCCGAGGGGACAGACATCCAAGCAGTCGGGCCGCGTCGCACCGGTGCACTTCTACCGACAACCACGTTACTGTACGTGAGATTATCAACTCGCCCCTGCTCTGCACCGTGTGTGAGCTCTGACAGTTTTCCCTCTTCCGCTCTATGAAATAAATATTTGAACTGGGGCTTGTCGAGGCAACAATAAACAGAAGACAGTCCAGTGTCCCAGATGTTGGTGGGGCTCGCGTATGGAAACTAGTTCGGTCGTTAAAGGCTCTTTTCCTGCAGGACAAAGCGGTTTCTGCCTCAGTCGGTGGACAGGATTTATCTCACAACACAAAGCGCTCGTAAAAACCCTCGGAGGCAAAAGGGAATATGTCTGACCTAAGCAAAATTGCGCCCTGAAAAGATTTAGATGAGCCGTTGAGAAGCTTCAAGAACACATCTTTTTGTGTGAGAAAAAAAGAAGGCTTTAATAGGACTCTATCGGGGTGTGGAGAAGCCGGCTGGACAAGGATCGAGGGGGGGGGGCTCCGGACGCCGCGGAGGAGAAGAGAGGATGCAATTCCCTGCGTCCTCTCCGGCCCCGCTGAGATGTGGACTGTGATTGACAGGCGGTGAGATGACAAGCACAAAGAGACCACAGGCAGAAATATGGGTGTCGACGGGAAACATCCCCTCTGCTCACAGAGCGGCGGGGGGAGAAAATGAAAGCATGTGGCAAAAAAAACCAACTGTCGGGTTGGAGCCTGAAATGATTTGTGATTTGTGTTTTCCAAAGAGGATGAATTGGTGTAAGACATGCTTGAGGGACGGCTCTGGTCGTTCTCGTGCAGGTTGACAAAGAGCTCGTGGATTATACTAAACATGCACTGTACATTTTAAGGACACGGGCGAAAGAGATTCAGCGATGGACTGTGTGTTGTGTGCAGCAGAGTGAAACCCTGTCGAGGACAAGGGGTCGGAGGTCAGCGTGCCGTTGTAAAGGAATGTTGACAGGCTGCTTTTTAAAAAATGACCTCAAATAAGAGGAAAATGAGAGACGCGGCGCCGTCCGCACCTTATTATGTCAGTGCCTGGTGGAGGCGAGCTGAAAGCCCCTCATTGGACCTATTTTCCTAACGTGTGCATTGTGTGGGCTCTCCCTTCTGTTCCGGTCGGAGTGGCGAGAACAAACAGTGACACTTCACAGCAAACTGGAAAAAAGCCCTCGTGTCTATCTGCGGGGGAAGAGTGGGGGTTTGTGCCACAAACAACCCCCCCCCCCCCCCCCCCCAACCAACCCTCCCCGGAGAGAGACTCAGTCCATCCAGGGGTCATTACCGCGCTGTGATCAGAATACACAATGCACGCACACCGCCGAGATGGAAGGGGCCCCGGGAGACGCCCGCGCCTTCCATCAGCGCATTCATCACCCTTTAAACATGCTTTTCCCGGGTTTGCGGGTCTCTCTCTCTCTCTCTCTCTCTCTCTCTCTCTCTCTCTCTCTCTCTCTCTCTCTCTCTCTCTCTCTCTCTCTCTCTCTCTCTCTCTCTCTCTCTCTCTCTCTCTCTCTCTCTCTCTCTCTCTCTCTCTCTCTCTCTCTCTCTCTCTCTCTCTCTCTCTCTCTCTCTCTCTCTCTCTCTCTCTCTCTCTTCCCCCCCCCCAGAACGCCGCGTTGTTGACACAGAGCGGAGCGCACAAACTACATATTGACTCTCGGCAGAGCGGCGAGGACCGGAAGAAAAGAAAAAAAAAGGAAAAGAAGAGAGAGAGATTGGAGGTTTGACATTGCTTCCTGCGAGTCAGTTGGCTAAATGAAAGGACTCTGTTGCAGACCCCCCACAGCAGCAGGGACATCAGGGGCCCCCGACCAACACCTGCGAGGGGCTCCGGGAAGTGACCACCCACCTCCTGACACCTACAGGAGTCCTGCAAGTAGTTTCTATGAAAAAGAAAGTCAAGATTCTTTGATTTCGGCGTCTTGGACAAAACAAAACATCATCTTGGAGTTTTGGGGAACACGAACGACATGTTTCACCATCTTATGACACTTTATGGACCAAACATCGACTCGATGAATCGAGAAAGTAATGGACAGATTAATCGATAATGAAAATAACCCTACTTCAGATATTACAGTTTCAAGTCTGAGGAGAGAAAACGTACAGGTTATTTTTCCATCACACAACACTACGGGTCCCCGGAGACACTGACGATGAATCCTCAAATTCATCTCCAAAGCTTCGAGTTATTTCTTTTCTCTTTGAGCGAGTCGGGCTCGTTGCTGAACTCAACGGCGACGACGAACGCGGAGAAACCAACACATTCCCCTTCGACATCAGTGGGCTCAGATGAAAACGCATCAGACTTGTGACCTTGCGATCGGCCTCAGTAGAACTTCGGAGGGGCGACCCAGCGTCGGTCCACCGGGCATAATGAGAGCAGGAGCAGGACGGCGAGGACGGCGAGGACGGAGGACGGAGGACGGAGGTTCGGGGGGGGGGGGGGGGGGGGGGGGGGGGGGGGCTAACGGATGATGAGACAGACGGACGCCGACAGACAGAATGATATTTGCGTGAACTCTGGCCTCACCTTGCCTCCCCCTGATTGATCACCATGTACATCTCCCAGGACATGTTCTCAGCCACGGCTCCGTGAGGCACCAGCAGGCTGACCCCTGGAAAACACACACACACACACACAGATGTGTCAGCAGCACGTCATGGGGGGGCTACAGACATGTTGTTCAAACCGGGCCTGTGGAAATATACATGTATAGTGTAATGAGCTGGCGGAGACCAAGGAGCAACAGTGGATCTCATGTGTGAATATAAAATATCACAAATTGACTTTTTGATTCGAAACAAAAAGAAATTCACTGGAATTATAATGAAAGAAAATACACCTATTTTAGCACGGGCAAAACGCTGATGATGTATCAGGAATATCTACTGTATATAGATAGATAGATAGATAGAATGAAGGAGGATGTACAGTCACTGAAATGTTGACAAAGGGTCTGACGCACACGCACCCACATACTATGGGCTTGTGAGTTTTGATTGGCGGCTGGGAGCAAAGTGTGTCTATGCCCTGGTATGTACATTATACACAGTTTGTCATTGCCTTATGCGGACAAAAATGACTCATGGCACTTTTGTGTGAGACGAGTTTCGCAATTTTCATTGTGGAAGAAAAACCCCAACAACAACAAGAACAACTGACTGTGGATGGAAACACACGATGTGAACTGCAGCCTTGAAAGTCACGAGCTCCCGTCGACGCGAGCGGCTGCCCGACCTCCGCGCACTTTTTTTCTTCTGATCGACAGTATCGCACGACGACAGTACGGAGGCCTTGGAGGGACATGGAAGAAGAACTTTTACGAGAACTTTAATTAACCAATGCTAATTGCTAATGAGTTTAACCAGGGCCGCCGAGTAGTTCAGACGTCTCCTCACCGTGTCTGCTGCCAAGCACTGATTTATGACTTTATATTCTGTGATCTCAAAATAAAACTCTGTTCACCTCTGTCGTGTCTGTGGAGATTCTCATTCATCCCAGCTCATGGTTCTCCACGAGGGCGCGGAGGCAGACGCCACTGGACTTGGTTGTAGTTTCTCAAAGACGCTTCACCTTCATCCAGGAGACTCGTCCGGTTCTCGGATAAGAGGGGAAACGTCCCTAAGGAGTTACAACCGAGTCCGTTTTTTATCATGTTAACATGCTGCAGACTCCTTGTCGCCCAGTAAGAATAGGAAATGAACGATTCTCAGTCGACAAAATTCAGAGACAACTGAAATGCCTCGTGCAATATTAAAGGGGAACTTAGTGACGGGAGCTCGGCGCACACCGGGACTATAATACGTTCTCTCGTCATAGTTATGGAACTGCAAAAGGAGATAGGAAAGGAAGCGTTGAAGCTCCTTTCCTAAACATTTCGAGAATCATAGCTGCTGATCAAATACTTCCGGGTCACTCCTTAGCCAATTGGACAACTTGATCTCACCCTGTATCAGGTCGACTGCATCCGTCTTATATATTGTGCCAGCAAAAAATGAAAATGCATTCAACTTCACACTGCGACGTAACAAGCACATTCAGCATCTCGTTGGATCAGACTAATTCTGACTCCTTCGGCGTGTCGTCTTTTACCCAGGATTTCCATCGTGTTCCTCCGTGCGTGTTCTCACATTGGTGTTGCCCGATCTGCGCCTGTATGCGTTGTCCCGGCAACTGGGCCCTCTCCGTCGCTCACCTTGACAATGTGTCCTCTCCAGAAACAGTCATTCCAATTACAAAATTGCTCAACTGTGAGTCTGTGGATTATCCGGCCGGATCAGGACGTTGTTTGCAGACAGATGTTGTTGCTGTCTATTTATTTTTTTGGAATGTCATCTGTTTCCTATTCGGTGAACACCAACGTCTCGGCATGCGAACAGAAATCTCAAAGGGCATGTATCTGGAAACCTAGGCTCCAAACTACTATCTTCATCTACTGTATCTGCACGGCAACAAGAGAATAAATACTTTTTGCAATCTGTGTTATTCCACAGTTTGAAAGACTCATTATATAAAAGCCAAGGGAACTGTGAGGTATGCGCCACTATTTTGGTTCCGTACCACGGAGGTGACGAGAAGGCCTCAGTAATCTGTGGCGAAGTGCTGCGTGCGGCCGGCCATTCAGCCTAATGAATAGCGGCGCACGCCGACGGGCCGCGCGAGAGCAGCACTTGACAGCGGTGACTGCTCCACTCAGACCCTCCGCCTGGGCGATGACCGCGGGGGGCTGATTACACTTCACCCCTCCGCCGCAGGGCCACGTGAAGCGGGCGGCCGCACGAGAGGGCCTGTGAGTGCGAGCGGCGCGCACGGCGGCTGTTGACCCCCGAGACGACCGCAGCGCTCCGCGCAAAACTCCTCCAATCACTCCGTTTGTGTTGGCGGGGCACGACGGCAGCGTGGCCCCTGGTTGCCCGAGAGGGAAACTGCAACGGCTTCCTAGCTCGGTCGGTCAGTGACTGCGTAGGTGTGCGGACGGTCGTGATGTACTGCAGTGAGAGTCGGACTTGACGGACACTATATTAACGCTTTTGCACAGGGCTTATCTTTTCTTTTATCTTTTCGTAAGACTTCCGACAAGTACCCAATTTTCGTAGGGACATAGTGGACCTGATAGTTCTGGTGTCAATAAACATTGAATATTAGAAATTGTTTACAAAGAGGATCAGATATAGGCAGGCTGTGAATCCTGTTCCCCAGAAATGTTAATTTGTTTTGGTTGTTTTACAGTTTTACCACCGTACTGTGTGTATCTAGTCATCCTGTTGTGGTCCCGTTCACACATTTGCTTTGAAATGTTCAATGTTTTCATGTTCTGGTAAGCTGAAGACAATTTCCCACTTTGGTTGGACACCACGATAAAGTCCCATTCCGCTTCATTCGTTTCATCCCGTCTTTGAAAGGCCCTGATCTGCGTCTGTCTTTAGGCATTGTACTGCCTTCCAGCACAATTTGCACTGAACCAATTTTTATGTGCGGACGGACGGGCGGGCGGGCGGGCGGGCGGGTGTGTGTGTGTGTGTGTGTGTGCCGACAAAGCACTGCAGCGAAAAAAAACCCCCGTACGTGCTTGATTGCACATGCACCAGACCGTTAACTGCAGCAACAAGTGGCATGGAATTGGAGAAAAATTGATATTTGCTGCTTTGGGAGACTTCCCGTGGAAGCTGTGCCCGACGTGAAACGGCGCCGGCTGGTGTTATGGTGACTGCAACGAGAAGCTTCTGCGGCCTCTCGTCATGGAAACCGAGCGTGAGCTGCTTTTCATGATCAACACAAAGTAAGATTGAGGCTGTGCCCTTTTTTTTCTCTGCCAACAAGCGAATTCAGCGTTGCGCCGTCATCTCCTCCCTGCGAAGCTCACCGGTGTTCGGCGCGACCAGCCGTCCTCCGGGGTGGCCGAACACGCCCGCGGTCCTCAGCTGCTCCCTGCCGCAGCCGAGCGGCCCGTTGAGGGTGAGCAGGCCCTTCTTGCGCCGGTCCATGGTGCTGCAGTAGTCCCGGCTCAGGTCCCGCGGGAAGGTCTCGGCGGGGGCCTTGGCGTGGAACTCCGCCCGCTCGGCCACACCCAGGGACACCATGAAGGAGCTCTGGACTTTGACCTTGATGTCCGGCAGCGGGTCAAAGAGCTCCTTGTCCGTGCCATCCTGGAAGCAGAGGGGCGTGCTGTACGTCCGGCCCACCGTCAGGTCGGGCTGCATCGAGGAGTTGAGAAGCAGCGGGTTGCCTGCAGAGACGGAGAGAGCACAAGCACACAGTCACCTGAAGGCCTCGCTCGCAGCTGAGGAGGGGAACTTGTTCACTTAATGAATCAGAGCCCAACAGCCCTCACACGGGATTAGGAAATTGTCCCAGATGCAACTAAATGAGGTCAAGATTGCATTATTATTATGATGCTTACAATTTATTTTGCTTACAATTTTACTCATATTTGTTGTCATTCCTTGATTTAGGTTCAAAAGCTGAAGACCGTGTCAAGGATGCTGTCATCCGTCAGGACAGTCGGGAGAGGACGAAGACGTGCCACTCACTGTGTGTGGATTAAGATGTAACCAGGGGATTTCCGTCCGCAGCACAATGCAGCACATGACATTCATGCAGAGTTGTTTTTCTAGATGAAAATAACCTTTAATCTCCAGAATGACGACACATTCCTGGACGATTCCAGGTAACATTAAATCCACTTCAAATCCAGGTTTTAGGGACACCCCTCTGCAGCCGAGCGGCGAAGCTCCAGCACCAATTAGAACAACACTGTCCGGGCAGGCGACCAGAGCGTCGGAGGTAAGGGAGCGCAACCTGGACACGAGGTCCAGGGCTCGGCGCCACGGTCAGAGCGTCAGATTTAATTATCAGGTCGCTCACGCAGCTTGATGCCCACCATCCATCTGCTGGAGTCAGCTCCTCTGGACGCGGAGTCGCCGTCCTCCTGAAGGACAGGAGGCTGGGCCAGGAGGGGTCCGGGTGAGCGCTCTGTAAATGAGGGGGAGTCCTTCAGCTCGCAGCGTGGACCCGGCGGCCCGTGGCGCGGGGGGCTTCATCTGTGGCCATTAGATGCGACAACGCTGCCGAGCGGAGCGAAGAGCGCGCCGCACCGGCCTGGCAGACTCCGACGTGGGCGGCGCGCTCGGACGAAGCCGTGCCAAGACAGCGGCGAAGTCACCGAGTCCTTGCTGGCCAGCTGTTGCCTGGCGAGGGGTGCGAGGCGGGAGGCTAATGTTGTTTTATTTTTAGGGGAAACGGTTAATTACCGGGGGGCCGTGATTTGTGATGAGCATTTTGCGGCGTGTTCCTTTCTCGACTTGTTCTTGAAAAAGCTCAACTTTTCCCGTTGTGTTTGTTTCCCCCCCCAGGATTCTCGTCATTAAAATATGGACCGACGCCAGCAACTTACTCACAATCGAGCATCTGTGCTGCTGCTGCTGCTGCTGCTGCTGCAAAGGCAAAGTGAATCACAATGAGTTGGGGCTACGACGAATCTTTATTTTTTTTATTATTCAATAGACCGTTTTGATTGATGATTTAAAAATAATCGTATTATCATCATAAAGCTGCTCTGCTGTGAATCACGTGGTGAGAGTGGAGGTGATTTAAATGAATCAAACACACACATTAAGGGAAATGCAATACACGTATTCACTGTACATGTATTCACTATGTCTTAATTAAATCAAATATGAAACTATAGCCTTTTTCATCTTTACTGCAACAAAAACACAAATCCCCCGTGGCCCAAACAGCATTTCACCCACCGGCCAACATTATAGACAAACCATCTGTACAACTGGGGGGGGGGGTCGCAGTCGAACCCGCGGCCGCGGCAGGAGGACTCAGGCCTCCGTACGCGGGGCACCGGCGCTACCAAGTGAGCGAACCGCCACCCAACATTTTTACGCTTTTGACGTCCTTAGACATCCAGCGGTAGTTATCGCATCGTATGATTTCGTATGAGTCGCACTGATGACAAGTCAATGTCAGCCGTCAATCATCTAGTTTAACTAGTCGGACTTGAACATACATAAGCAAGAAAAGAACTACCACAAAATTACTGAAGCTATCTTGGGGGGAAAAAATATTTAACTTGTACTGTTTTTTAGTGTGGTCCATATCCCATCTGATAACAGGTGGAGGAACTGGGGTTTATGACATACACTGCACTCAGCCACCAGGGGGCGACTCGGATGATTTGGCTTCACTTTTCGGGAGTTCTCAGATTGCCCATCTTTCTACGATGAAGACCCCTTTCTACTACGTTTCAATTTGGCACCAATTATGTATCTTAAGAAGGAAATGAATGACTGTATTTAGCAGCGACAGATTCACGCGTCTGTTGAACAACAATGAAGCGCGCTCCGTCTCTTGAATGTGTTTTCAGCGCGGTTGTTTGATTTTGATGCGACGCAAAACGAAAAGACGGTCGGTTGTATTTGAGTCCATGGAAATCTTTTTTCATCTCCATTTTTTTAAATGATTCATTCAGCTGCTTATTGTACCTAGATGTGCTTTAGACGATTAGTCTGACAAATGGCCAACATTTCCAAGGTTGTACCTTAAACCAAACTAAGTGGTTAATACAGAAAATAATTATTTTAAATGCATATGAATGAGGGATATACTGTTATGTTTGATTCTAAGCTTTATTATTCACATTTACAACATCACATACAGAATATCAAAAAAACTCGAAAAATCTTTACAGATTTTCTTCTTGTTGCTATTTGCATTATCTTGATGAAGATTGCGGCTGATGAACGTTAGAGTCAATTCAACACCATTATTTGATAGTGACAACAACCAAGAGAGATCAGATCTCGGGGATCAACATAATGATTTGTAAAAAGAGTTGAAGGGGAAGGTCTTCACATCCGATTCTGTCCAAACAAGCCCGAGGATGTTCCGTTTACAAATGTACCTTTTGTGAAGCCGGTTGCAAAAAAAATGTCTTTGCTTATTGACCTCAGTGACTCATCAATTATCAAAACAGTTGGCAAATTCAATTTCTGTCTATCAAAAAGAAATAAAAAACATGATTCAACGCGTGACTCCAGCCCTGACAGTGAGTGCCTAGGCTTCTCCGTACTCAGCGTTAATATCGTCGCAGGGGTTTTGAGATCTTGCTTCGTGACTTTGTATTCTAAACTACACAAAGAAAATGAGCAGATGTGACACGTGTTAACGCGCTCAGGTCATCGTGCCGAAGATAATGTTCCATAAAAAAAACACATACTCCACGTTCTTCGTCCCTCGACTGTGACAGCGAAACCTGCGGGCGACTCTGTGGACGCTCCAGCCCCTCGGTCGGAGCTGCAGCCCGGCGGGCGCCGCCCCTCCGCAGCCGACATCCGATCACGGCCGAGTCCTCTCCACTCCGGTCGAGTGGAGAACAATCTGATTATCACTTGAGTGTGCATCTTTTAAGGACGGCGCCGCGAAAATGGAACGGCAGCGGGTGAGATGAGGGAAGGTAATGAAATGTACCTCGGGTTGAATACCTTGAGGGATAGGTCTGGAATTGGGCCTCTGATTAAAAATCACTCAGAGGGAGAAGTAATGCGCAGCGACAGGGTCAGGGCCAGACACTCGTTGGGCGCGCCGACGTACAGCCGCTCCAGCGGCGGAGAGCCATCCGCCAGCGTTTAATAACTTCTTCAAAGTGTTTAAGTTTTCTCCCCTTTCTTTCCGGGTGATTATTAGGCACGAGGAAGCCGCTGATTGGAATCAAACGCACGCGGTCAGAAGTGTTTCCCCCCGTTGAGCGAGTGGTTAACTCCCTGTGTGGTTTTCGAAAAAGGACAGTGAAGTGTTCAGGGCGCAGTTCCATCGGAGGTGGGCCGACATGAAATGCCCCGACAGCGTCCTGCCAGACGAACCACGCCGCCGTGAGAAGCGCGAGGAGGACGAGCTCTTCGTTTGACGGGGCGCTTCTGATGGAGACGGGGAAAATGGGAAGGAGGGATTGCGGCCGGCGGAGGGCACAGCAGGCCGGCTGCGCGGAGACGTGGCCTATTTAAATAGGATTGATGACCTGCTGAGCGTGGTCCCGCTTCATGCCACCTCCCCGCTCCCCCATTTACGTCACATGCTTCCAGAAAAGGGCTTGAGCGACTCCCCCGAGTCGCCCCTCAGGGGGGCCAGGGGCGCAGGGCGGGCTCGCTCACTGCGCCGTCACCTCGGCCGGCGAGGACGGATCGCCCGTCGTCACCTCGGCTATCACTTGCGCTAACCCAGAAGTGTCAGTGACGGTAATATGAAGGCCCGGAGCGGGGGCTGGCCCCGGGACAGCCGCAGTCACATAACCAGGAGAAGTTATTGCTGTGCACAACAACAACAACAACAAAAACTGAATTGATGTTCACTGTTCCGTACCCCTCACATTTATCCATCAGGGGCTTAGGCCAGTGTAATCTGATGGAGGAGATTGGTTGCCTGACAGTCAAATGTGTGGTCCACGGGGGAGGGGGGGACGGCGGCTATCAGAGATTGATCATCTCCTGCGTCACACTAAAACAGGAGCAGGTCTGTCAAGGAAGAGGGACAGATCCTTTCGCTGATTATGGAGGTATAAATCGTGGGCAAACAGGAGAAGCTGCGCACGGCGCTGCTCCGTGTAAACAAATGCCATCAATCACCGCGCTGGCCGTGTCGCGGCGCTCTCCGATGACGGCGGTCGCTCTCACCTTGTCTGGTGGTCTTGAAGTTGAAAGACTGGAAACCCCCCGCGAGCGCGGAGGAGTCGATGACGTCCACGCCGTACTCGCTGTGGTTCCTCCTGTACAACATGACGGCCACCACCAGGATCGCCACGGCGACCAGGCCGGCCCCCAGGCCCGAGTACAGCGCCACGTCGTTGGAGCCGTCCATACCTGACACACAGAGGGGGACACGTGGAGAAGGAGAGCGACTGTAAAATCTCAGCAATAACATGAACGCCAGTACTTAAATAATGTCCAGGTCTCAAGTAATATCTGGGGCCGACACAAACAAACAGAATACAATTCATAATCTAATGAATAACTGTTATTTTGTCTCCTCGTCGATTTACAGGTGTTAGGGGGCTATAGGTTGAATCAAATTTGTTTTGGCACCAGAGGGAGCTGCGCAAAAAACTGGAAACTACCTCGAGTGATGTCACTTGACTCACTTTTATACAAATAGTTTATAAAAAAAGCCAATATCACTGGTGCTGCTGTATCAATTATGATATCGTTATTATCCTATCAGTTGAGAGACGCGACTCGTGCTGCCGAAAATGTACATTTGACTGAATTCACCAAGACACCGGGCAAACGTGGAGAGAGAGAGAGTTCAGTTTGCAGAATCTAGAAATTAGAAATAAAGGCATGTCGCTGATATAAGTAAAAAAAGAAAAAGAAAAAAAAGAAAAGGCCTTGGTTTTATCTGCCACTGCGGTAAGTAAAAGACCCCAGGCACTGTTGGAGTGTTTGTCTGTACAGTATGTGACAGTATGTAAATATGGTCCTCTGAGGTTTCCCCGGCAACTGGGTCAATTCGTCTCCACTTTGATGAGGGCGGCTTTGCCCCCCAAAAAATTAAAAAATGTAAAAAAGGCTTTTGCCACATAAAAGACCCTTTTGTTTTTTATTGTATATTAATAGAGACTCAGTGAGGAGGAGGAGGATGGAAGAAAAGCAGTGAAGATGATATTGTTCTGATGTAGACGTTCAAGGGCGAAGGCACGCAAGAGTTACAACGTGTTGCTCCGGATGACGTGGGGAGGACGGAGAGCGGTAGGAGCGCGGGGCCGACCATCTGTCTCTCTTGTGCTGCGTTGTGCCCCGAGGACGGGACCGAAGGAACACGTCGCGTCGTTCACTCTAAACGGTTACACGTCACGGTCGAGCTGCTGGCGCGGAGGGCGATTAGCCCGACTGTCTCAAGACCCGCCGCTCTGTAGCCAACGGCTGCGATGGATATCTCACAGCCAAGGAGCCCGCGTGGCTGGTGGTCGCGAGTCGTCGCGGGCAACCAATCGGAGGCAAATCCTTCATTGACATTGACTCCTGGCACTTCCACATTCCTCTCCTGGAGGAGGAGATTTCTGTGTTTCACTTCTCTGCACTTTGACATTTTAAGCGAATCCTGTTCAAGCTAGATTTGGCAGGTCACAGACACAGAAAAAACAATCGCTGTCCAATATGCAAATGTGAGGCGAAGAGACCTAGCAGGTTTTCTACCGGGGCGATCACTCGACAGATACCAACGCAGTGCACACTCCCAGTTCAGTCCTTTAGAGGTGCAAAGAACGCAGTAGGTGCGGCTTTTACACCAGCGCGACGGGGCTTCATGAAAGCGTTCACGCCTGACACCTGACAGTCTCTTGAGCCGGGCTAACGCCAGCGAGTGAGCGAGAGCCGCCGCGGGAGTGGAAGGACGGCGCCGTCAAATTGGTCAAATTAGCCCGTTTGCGATGATTACAACCCATTAATCCTCGGCGCCGCGGCACATGTTCACTTGTCACAACCGATTTATCACCTGGCTCAAAGTGGAAACACAGCTGCGATGTCACGGCCGTCGTGAAAAAAAAGAAAAAAAGAAGAAGTTGCGCCCCGAATAAATGTGGTGAATGCAAATGAGCACATGCTGGGGTTAAAGCAGGAGCGGATCAGATCAAGGTGAGGTAACCGTCGCCAATTCGTGATGTGTCTGTGTCCAGAACGTGTCCTGACAGAAGGCAAAAGAGCGGTCGGCCCCTCCCTTCTCTGCTAAACTCTCAACTTGTTCATATTTCATGTCTTGCCCACAGAATTTGGGGGGGGGGTCACCGCACGTTAGTGGCCGGTGGGGGGACTGGGGAGCTGGAGATGAAAGAGGTCCACAGAGGAAGACTCACTTTGGGGTTTAACTTCGTGTAGCAGCTTTCGATCTGCAAAGACAGAGAGATAGAGTGAGATGCAGAGGAGAGAGAGTGGTGATTAAAGGTGCCAGCCGACAGTGAATGTGCAGCGACTGGCCAGTGTGGCCCTGGACCCTGGGACGCTGAGCAGAGATGAAGCTCTTCTGCTGACCGCGCTCACAGATGATACGTGGTATCTGATAGTAGCCCGGCAGGCGTCGTATCGGCCTAGATGGAGGTGCAAAGGGCTCAGCCTTGGAGTGGCCTTGGAGTGGGCTGATCATCTCCACACAGATGGTCCAAGAAACGAGTTGGACTTCATTTAAAAGGGTATGACGTCGCACATATTTTATTTTACTTGAACCCCTTCTGTTATGTCAAATTGACTAATGTCTTTTATCCTCGGGGTCGGTAATTAAAAACTATTGGAATTAAAACTGTTACCCGAGTTTATATGTCGGATACTTGATGTGTCTTTGTTGACGTACCATCCCCATCGCTCCGTAAAAGCCAAGTAACGCGGTCACCAGATGAGTTTGACAGTTGGCCTGTCACCATAATTACGCTATCGACTGATCGTACGACACATGGATATGAACTCAATCATTTTCGTCGACATGAGCATGAACGTGTCGACAACAGTCCAGCAAGTGTCGCTGCTTCTGTCCTCTCATCTGTTCTCGTATGATTAATCAATCACTGGTTTGGTCTATAAAATGCCCGAAGATATGGATTTCTTAGTATTAAGGCACCATGTCTTCAAATTGCTTGTTGTGTCTGAGGTCTAAACTCTGGACAACATTTCTCTCAGCAGCAACAATCACACACAACCCATAGGCCTATACTGCAAGCTCACATGGTTCAGTTTAAAAAAACATAAAGGTCTTAAAATGACGATGATATCGCTTATCGCCATACTTTCTGGGAAGATATGTCCTACAACAATAAAGTAGTTATCGCGACGAGGCCTGGCGACCAGCTCAGCGTGTCTCCTGCAGTCCGCCGTTCATTCCAAAGTCTCTCATGAGTCACTCGCAATGTGACCAATATCCAGAGAAACGGTGACGAGGTAATAACCATAGTTTGCCCCCTAGTGACTCTCGGTGTTATATATATTCATGATAGCTGCTTAACATGTGGCTACAACGACGTGTTGGCGAGTGTGTGTTATGATATGATCATACTAGCGCTCACACCGGTGGGGGGAAACATTGACATTTCTTCTAGTCATTGCATGTGCATGACCCAGACAGTGCAATGCTGTTTCATTACAAAACGGCAAGCGTCATTCCGGGGTGAGCGTCTGCGCTGCTCAGCCTGACACACACACACACACACACACACACACACACACACACACACACACACACACACACACACACACACACACACACACACACACACACACACACACACACACACACACACACACACACACACACACACACACACACACACACACACACACACACACAGCTATGAGTGCACGTGATGGTGAACATGATAGGGAGGGGGAGACGGGGCCTTACTCTGTGTGCACAGTCCGTCTGTGCAGTTCTCCGTGGCCTCGCCGTTCCCTTCGCACACCTTGCCTCTGTGCCTCGGCGCCGGGGAGTTGCACTCGCGACTCCGCTGCCTCTCGCACTGGCTGCTGCACAGGGCCCATTCGCTCCACTCGTCCCAGCCTCCGTCTACTGTAATGTGAGGACGATAAACAGGTTTGGACAGAAACAACTAATAAAAAACTAACCCACAAACTGTGTAAAAACACCACCCTGTTGTTTTCTTGTGAGCTGACTAAACCCTTTAGTCTGGCTCTGTACAACTGGTTGAGACTTCTCTCCCACTGTGATGTCACAGTTGGACTCTTTTGGGGATAACCACGCCTGCAATCTGAGAATCTCCACTTCTCTGGTGAAGGGGCGTGACATCTCCTACACGTTTTGATATGGGTTGACCAATCACAACAGACTGGTGCCAGCTGGCCAATCAGAGCAGAATGGGGGTTTATCGGGAGGCGGAGCTAAAATAAATCCAGGTGTTTCAGAACGAGGGTGAAAAGAGGCGCTGCAGGAATGGGAAGTATGAGAACACTGATGCCTTTTCTGAACATGAGGGCGTGTGAACCTTTTCAAGTGGCAACACAAATTAAAAGCATGAATCTGAATATGAGCATAATATGTCACCTTTAAGATTTCAACATTATTTGCTGCGTGCCGACAGGGCAAGCGAGGCAGGAAATTTGTGTTAGGTGGAAGCAATGTTCTTTCTTACATCTGATCTCAGAACAGTGCTGTCTCTCTGATAAGTTTGGTGCTATTTTTACTAACATTTAGCATTTAAATATCTCACACACACACACACACACACACACACACACACACACACACACACACACACACACACACACACACACACACACACACACACACACACACACACACACACACACACACACACACACACACACACACACACACACACAGCTCGAGAGGCGTTCTCTCTCTCTCACATTAACCCCCAGGCCTGTTTATATAATGGGATTTGATACGAGACTATGAAAGCGAGACAGCTCGGTGCATGCTAATCGCTGGGATTCTTCCGCCATGCTTTGTCATCTGATCAAGGAAGAAAGCGCCTCATGCTTAGCTTGACAAATATTGGGCGACCATATGGCGCCTGGAGATTTCTTGGCAGCTCTGCGACACGTGTAATGTAGGCTACGGTCTTGTGGGCGGCGGAGGAGGGAACATTTTCCCCCCGCCTGCCGACACTCGGCATTTGTCCGTGGTTCCTTCTCGACTACTTGAAATGCAAACGGTGTGTAAGTTGCAGAGGAACAGCTGAGTGCTTCAGAGTTTTTTTTTTGAACCGCAGTAGCTGGTGAGCGTCTACACACCGTCCCAACAAACTGTAACTGCTGCAGAACTATCGCCTTTCAAATCCAAGCTCCCAATCACCATATCTGCTTTTTTTAAATGGATTGGCCTCATTATTTGTTTTGGTAAAAAAAAAAAAAGTTTGCAGCAAAGAAAAACACAAAAATGTGGGTTTGTGAGTCTCAATGCCTCAAAGAACTTTTCTATAGGTCAAACCTCGCGTTACATGAACCAGGAATAGATAGTGACACAATGACTCTGTCTGCATACCCTGTTACGGCACGGTCAAGAGCCAGGCAGAGAGAGAAATTAAAGACTCCACCACTCACTGTATCAGGTTCAGGTCATCTTGTATGAAATCTCCTCTTATCTGTACATAATTCATGAAACAAAGCAACATTTGTATTGCTGTTGCACAACTACGCCACTAAACTTCACAGGGCCTGGGAACAATGCAGACTGAAGTCACCGGAGCAGTAACCACTGAGGTGTAGACGTCAGCTGTTCAGTAAACAGTCTGCGCTAACTTAGTTAGCTCTCTCCCAGAATTCTCTCCGACACGGGGTGTTTCACTTCTGCCATTGTTCTCTCCTCTCGTTTGAGTGGCTCCTGTATCACGGGGGCCTCCTCTCCCCCTGCCTGACCTCGCCCGGCCCCCGTGCTCTCTCTGCACTCGCACCATCATTAAGGCGACGCTCCAGGCCCGCTTGTCAGAGCCGGGACGGCCTTGTCAGTCAAGCGGCTCAGACAGCTGAGTTCACCGCTAGCCCACGCTTCGCCCCCCCCGTCTGCATCTTCCTTCCTCCCACAAAGACCCCCCCCCTATCTGCTGCCTTCATCGTCAGTCATCCTGTGAGACCTCCAGGCTACGGTGGTGGCAACAGGTCTGCACATCCCTGCTTGAGAAGGACATTATTATTCCTCCTCGTTTGCATTTAATTACTCTTGTTTCATGTAAGGTCCCTGCTGCAAACATAACCTGCCCCCCCCCCCCCACTCTTAAAGGTACATTAGAGGTTGACAGCTATAATTGGCACTGAGAGGCTACTAGTTGCATAAAACTTCACCAGCCACATTAATCGAGTGTCCAGGAATGAATTCATTTGTTTCAGTCTTGAAAAGCCAAATGTTACTTACTGCACCTCGAAAAAGGAAAAAAAGGCTGAGTCGCCGTTATTGATCGCCCACCTCATCAAAGTTTTTCCTGCATAGAGATCGAAGGCGGCTGACAGTGTCACTTTAAGTGCCATTATTTCCGTCTGCCATCCGTCTATTATCTACACTGCTTGATCCTTTGAGGGTCGCAGGAGGGTCGCGTGTGGGGGGTGGGTGGATTATGAATATATTATAATTCAAATCGCAAGATTAAACAGAGTACAGCAATATCATGATGTGAAATGTGTATATTTGAATATACATTTAATTTGATTCATACACGTTTAATTGCTTCAAAGTGACCTTCAGTGGAAAAGCTTGGCTTGATTAACAGCTCATTTATGGGACTCCTACAATCAGAATCAGAATTGACAATGACACTGTGAATAGATAAAACGAAATTAAAAATGCTACTCTGCGGTGGGAACATAAAAACACACGCGTTTGACTTAAAAACATAGAGCAGAGAACGTGTAGATGGTAAAAACTGGAATAAAGAGTAAAATAAATGATCTGGTCCACGACTGGTCCAGATTCTGTTCTTCACAATCACTCGTACGCACCATTTCAGAACAAATGTGCCAGCGGTTCATGCATGTGCCTCATTGTCTGTGAGACAGAAACGCGTCAGGGACCTGCTCATCAAGACACTGCTCCATTGTGCTACCGACTTACCCAAACGCTAGGCCCGGTTGCAGTACTCATACAGTATGTGCTGCTGATGTCATCATCCCTCCTGATTTCTCTCTTTTTGCCCCTTGTTGCCATAAAACTAGACCTGACTGTCTGTCCACATCTGGACACTACAAATTGGTACTTGGACAGGCTCGTCGGACGACTTCGTCGACTTCTGAACCCCCGCCTCCAAGAAATAAAGCTAGGTGGAGAGTTATAGCGTGTACACAGGATGCGCTACAATGTGCCGGCTCTAACATGTCTAACAGGGGACACCCAACATCTGGACAGAGGTGACGAGGTTGTACAACTTCACCATTGTTCATTTTACACATTGATAATGCAAATAATATCCAGATGCAGACTGAAGTATGTTCAAGCGGGAAACCACACTGACACAATGTGCAATAAAGATGCTAAAAATACCATTTATCACCTCAGAAACAACTCTTTCAACTTCCCCCCTCTTCTCTGCTTTTCTGTGAATATCTCCGCTCCCTCTGCTTTTTCTCCCAGCTACTAGCCTGGCACCTTCCAGGGCGCCACTTCGTTTCGTTCCATCACACCATGGGCGGAGCAGGAAGGGGAAACACTACATTTAAAGTTATTTAAACACGTACCGGGATGGAACAGGCATGTCAGATGAGGAGCTGAGGAGGCGAAAGCACAGAGGTGACCCGAGCAGATGATTTACTTTCATATCAATTTAATAGTTGTTTTTTAAGTTTTCATATTATTTTATTTTTGAATAAAACACATTTTTGTATCACTACCCCATCAATGTGCAACATGGGTCAACAATTTGATTGACCCATGAACATTTGATTTTCTTACATGTTCGCAGTAAGGAGCATAATTTATTGCGGACCGCTCTCATCAAGGTCACTGTTTGACCTTTCTACAAGACAGGCCGTATCACAACTGTTGGGACTGTTGTCAATTGTATTGTACTTTTCACCTCTGAATACGTCACATCAGATAATATGTTAAAGCTACAGTGTGTAATATTGAGAAGAACTTATTCACAGAAATTGAAAATACTGTCCATAACTAAGTATTCATATATGGGTTAAATCTAGTTCCATGAGGTGGACCCGACCTCCGCGTGAGTCTCCATGTTTCTACGTCGTGTTGAACTGAACGGTTCCAGAATACATCGCTGTCGCGGTGAATTTTCAGACGCTGCCGGAAACCGGAAACGGAAGCCGGCGGTGCGCCGCCATAAAGTGTCCCCTGTCGGTCACTCTGTTGGTTGCTGTTTGCAACTTTACCACTAGATACCGCCAGAAAATTACAAAAAATTACACACTGGGGCTTCAACAATAACTTTGGAGATGGCTTGACCTATTGCGTTCTAGCTAGCTAGCTGTTAATGACGCAAGTGAGACATGTACAGTGGCTTCACATTCAACAACCTATGAGGGCAAAGCTTCTTTGCAAATTTCTCAAAAATCCAAAGCAGAAATCTGTCATTTACAAACAGATTCAGATCTTCGAGTCAGGACTTGGCAGAAGCGTGTTCGGCAACAGACACAGCTTCAGGTGCTCTCGGTCAAGTCGTAAGATCTGTGCAGTTGGTCCCATTATTGTTCCTGGCAGATCGTCTCGAGCGCCGTCAGACTGAATGAGAAGAGTCGGAACTGTCATGCTCAGCTCTCTGCACAGGGGGTTCTGTGTTTGTAAGGTGTCTGGCTGTGACACTTCAGGACACGTGTCACAGTGGGGAGAGCATTAGCCAGGTGCCTGGTGTTCGCCAGACATCCTCCTCAGAGACCTTTGAGTTGTGTTTGGTAAACTCCGAGCAGGCGGTCGACTGCCGCCGACGAACAAAACTGGTTTCATACATCTGACCTGATCTCTGCCTCACCACAGTTCTATCACAGAGGGCCTGGAGTTCCACACGGCAGTATTGGCGTTTTTTGTCATGCAGGATGAATTGTGGTATAGTCTACGTAGATACGGGCGGTTCTAGATCACTTGGCAGGGCTAGTTGAAGCACACAGGAGTAACCTGACCACCAGTCAAAGTGCCACGGCGAAGGGTCTGCTTCGATTCCGGTCCAAAAAACTAATAGTAATAATCTCACTGGGCCAATATGAAAATTGGAGAGGAAATTTGGCAAAACACTGAAATTTGTCAAAACACTCTGTTGTCTGATCCCGTGTCACCTCACTGCCTCATTCTGACACTGGATTGAATTTCCGACGACCAAACTGTGAGTCAGCTGTTTCTGTCTGGCATATATAAAGCTCCACAGAGAAAAGGCTACGAGCGAACAAAAGTTTATATAAACTTGTGCAACGTCCATTTAAAAAAAAAATATTCATAAGCAAAACAGTTTCCCATGAAGTATTTTTATCGCCTCCAATTGTCTGCCTGCTCTCCCCTAAACCTGATATGCAGATGCATTTTCATTTCTGTGCAGACGGGAGCCGTTTATTTTATATATATATATATATATATATATATATATATATATATATATATATATATATATATATATATATATCAGGCTGTAGATATCAGGCTGTAGATATCAAATATATCTGATTTTGTCCCGCTCCGTATTTGGAGCAGAAATAATCAAGTTAGTTGAGTTAAACATCAATGTACTGAGCCAAAAGGGCAACTTGTCTCCGTACAACAGATACGTGCACGTGTTTAACAAGGGAACGCAGCATCTGTGGGTTGTTTTTTTTTTTTAACCACGTTTTATCTTCATACCTGCAAACTGCTCAGTGCTAATGTGAAGGGTGGACACTGAACTTTTGTGCAATTACGTGTCCTCGCCGTGTAATTGGCCGAGCGAATTCATAATCAATCGCGCGTAATTGTGCATAATTGCTGGAGAACCGTTTGAGCACGGCGCGACGTCGGTGACTCGCGAGCCTGATTGTTTAATGACTCGTATGGCTGCACGGTGAACGTCTGGCGGGGCCGAATCGTTGGTTTGTTTCGGCACGTCCGGACTTTGCATGGCTGCAGGAGAGCTAATATTAATGTGCTGCTATTGTCATTTGTGGCACCAGTCTGCAGCATCCTGTCGTGTTCTCTAACTGAACCAAACTGCCTATAGGAGACTATATGTTATTCTATTGTTACCGGCAATGGTGGACTTTGTCTGTCTTGAGTACACCGTGCTGGAGAAAGTAAATTCTCCAGGGACCAAGGGAAGTAGCTGAAGCCTGCTCGAAGAGACGCAAATCGATATGTCGCACGATTTCTCATGCGAATGTGCTAATAACAGACTGCGGACTTCAGAGCGTCTTGAATAGACGGGGTACAAAAACTGAAGTGGCACAAAGGACGGTACTGATGCGACGCTTCACAACGTGGCCTCTGCTCATTCGCCCATTAACGTGACTGGAGGAGCCGGGGAAAGAGGAACCAGGAATCTTCTGATCATTAGACGACCGATCTGCCTCCTGAGCCACGTCGCCCCAGGAAATCAGACAGAGACCGGAGCTCCTACGCTTGTTAGTGAGTTCGTTTTTTTTTTTTTGAAGAAGGAGAATATTGTTAAATGTGTCTTAATAAAAACCTGCCAAACCTAGCGAGAATTAAATGAGCGACAGTGGGGAAGCACCGCCTGCTAAACCTCAGCACATTGTGACGGCTCTGTCTTCAGGAAAGGGTTTGAAAAAATCAGCACTCACACTAATAGAGCGCAACAGTGGCCGTCCACTTTTTTTTTTTTTTACAGGCTCCGCTTCCGGAAATGAATTTCCCATTCATTCATTTTCTCCATTGACATTTCATGAAATCCTTTATATGAAGAGTTTTAAGCCTGGAACCAAGCCTATAAGCTACCAGATGAATCATGACCATAACACGTTTAATTCAGAGCAAAAAAAAAGCCATGGCAAACGCATTTCCAACGACTTCCAACGCTGCGTTCCATTACATCTCGGTCTGCGGAGCTCACAAGTCGTGGTCGGTGGTTCGGCCGACTCGAGGAGGCGTTCGAGTGTCAACCTCCGACTCGCAGGTCTGTGATGTCGAGTTCTGAGGTTTAATGGAACGACAACCCGACGCCCGAGGTCAAAGTTCCGAGTACAATGGAACGCAGCATCACTCGCCGACATGAAGTCCGCGGTGGTAGTAAGCGTTCCAACCCTACTAACCCTTCCAACTTTCCCCATTGTGGGACGAATAAAGGCATATCTTATCTTACGTTGTTGCCGTGGTAACAGCAGTCTCCACCAATCAGAGACGTCGATGTCACACTGTAGGATTGTGGGTAGTATTTTTTCAATGACAGCGCGAATAAAACACAATTTTCTTAAAATGAGGTTGATTTCGTACGGACTTCTACAGGTTCATGTTCCATCGTCTCACAACCGCAACAAGAATATGAATATGGCATTTTCACGTCCCGTCTCTCACTGCTGCCGTCTCCTCCAGTCACCTTATTTTACATCATAAATCCTCCTCTTCTTCTTTTTTTCTTTTTCATGACTTGTATTTTCTTTCGTCCAAGTCACTTTAATCACCCTGGATATCCGCAACGGATAAACACCCAGTGAGTTAATGTGGGCAACCTGCGCCTTCAGAAGACCTTTGCATTGACGTATGTTATCAGAAAAAAAGTATCAATACACATGGAGAAAACAACGTGCTGCCCTTTCTGTGTCGCTCAAGTGGGACTGACTTGGGCACAGCGCGTTGCAGCTGATCTTCTGCACGGACATGCCCTCGCAGAAGGCCCCGCCGTTCAGGGGCGCCGGGTTGGTGCAGGTCCGGGACCGCTTCTGGATGCCGCGGCCGCACGCCACGTTGCAGGGCGACCACTCCGTCCACAGGGACCAGCCGCCGTTCACTGGGGGGGGGAGATGAAGAAGAAGAAGAGGGGAGAGTGAGTGCACAACCAGTCCACTTTGAATACTCTACCAAGAGCCGGGGCTGTTAATGATTGTGGCGGGCTCCGAGGCGACAATGCATAGCGGCCGGAGCAGATTGAGCAGAGCACGTTCACGGCGGCGGACATGTATACGGCTGCCTCTCTCCTAAATGCCTGTTCCGTGTTCCCTGCTCTTGGATGAAGATAAAGGCGTGGAACAGCGAGAAGAGAAAGAGAAAACAGCCGTTACCCCCCGAATTGCCATTTCTAGAGGCGACGCTGACTCATAGCGGTTCGACAGGTTGGAGTCGACCGCTTAGCGCTTCCGACTGAAGCGGTTTACTCTATGATCTCTCCGCCTTACGTGCGCGGAATCCCAATGTGCAGCCGAGCTATCAAACCCCGCGCAGGCCTCTGGCGAATAAATACTTAATGAGCAACACTCCTTTTCAATGAGATTAAGACACAGTGGCGTGTTTCCTTTCATAAAGTACACATTGATTCCAAATGAGAGGCGGCAAATTGAGTCTCTGAATAATACATCCGGCGAAAAAATGAAGAGGGAACATCGCTCCTCATCGGAAACGTGGAGATGGGTCTTTTAATCACTTGTGTGTACGGGTGCAGGGGAAGCGGGGTGTCGCCGCGCAGGGCGGCGTACCGAAGACGACGACGGCGGCCGTGGCGCTGCGTCGCTTGGCCACGATGTTGCTGGCCAGACAGGTGTAGTTGCCCGAGTCGGCCAGGCGCGCCTCGTTGATGATGAGGTTGTGGTCGGCCCGCGTGTCGATGTTGTCGTCGGTCAGGGAGCTCACCAGCTCCTCGTTCTTCAGCCATTCCACCTGCGAGAGGGAGAGAGCAAAACGACACCGAGATGAGGAGCGTTGAGAACGAATCTTTCCGACAGTGAGAATGTGAAACTTTGAGCTGCAGCTTCACGGCTCCGCGTGCGTTTACACACCATGAGCTCTGGTGTAGGCCAACAGCCTTTTTGGCTACTGCAAGTCTCATAGTAGAGTGAAACAAAAAATGCAGATTGTGGACACCACGGGGTGTGTGTGTGTGTGTGTGTGTGTGTGTGTGTGTGTGTGTGTGTGTGTGTTTGCCTCGTCCCCCGTATTCTTCCATCAACAGTATCTAAAGGAGCAGCTCAGCCACCGCTACGCCGCCAAACCCCCCGTTCGCCCTGTGGTATTAAGGCTTCGGCCAACTTTGCCCCAAACGCTAATCTGAACTAACCCTGAACCATTGTCTCTCCTCTGCTCCGGATGTACCCAGCATGCTCTCTGTTGTCCCTGCCACAGTGACCGCCCGCTCTGTCATCGCACCTTGCTGGACGCTGACCCACCTGCCGGCCCCTGGGTGGATGGACGACCTTTGTTATTATTCAGCAGCCTCGTCATATCGCTGTGCACCAACATCTTTGAGCTTTCTATTAAAATACTACTTTTTTTTCTTCGGCATGATTTATGGAGCGTTAGCAACAGTTATTTCTTAATGACATCGGTGTCATCCCACCAGTGACTCGTCTTCGTGGTGGGAAAAAAAAGTACATCGCCAAATGTTTTTTGACAAACTTTTGTTAAGGGACTCTTTGACATCGAACAGCATCTATGTAGCAGCTGATGCCCAAACAGGAAAACAAGACAACAGGAATTGGGGCGGGCCTGGTATTTTTCACATGAATTCCTGAGAACAACAGTCGATGATCCCCAGCTCACGTGGCGATGGGCTGGGGGCTGCGGTGGTGTTGAACAGGGTTCCGGCGCGGTTTCCATTTCAAAATTCCAGACATTTTCCAGACTTCGCCGCAGATTGTTCAGTTATGTGAAAGATATTTAATATAATAGTATTATAATAGTAAATATCATTACGTGAATAAATCATTTGAAAATCAAACATTAAATTCTGGCTTTGTGGCTACCATGTTGCACTTCATACACATCGTGATGTTCATGTGCAGATTGATATTGAAATATTGATATTGAAAATATCGGAATTACTAAACGTAATTCCGACGTTACCTGTTCTAGGACTGATCCTCAGATTAAAAAGATTGATATTTAAACTCAATCATTTGGTGTAAATGTGTACATTTTCATCAACAGTACAAAGTAAGTAGCTGTCACCAGGATCCTCTAAATAATGGCCGGTTGATAGGAACTACTTCTCCTTACGCCTCCTCGCCACAGCCATGATTCAATGGACTAGAGAGATTCTGTTTAGAAAACACAAATATTATTTTCCATACTCTCTTTTCCTTTTTCCAGACTTATCCAAATGACTGAAATCAACTTCCATACCTTCCCGTACTGCGTAGGAAGGAACCCTGGTTGAAGTAACTTTGCACATTGTTCACACAACGTCCATCATTTGCAACAGCACTAGGACAAAGATCAGGGCGGCGGCACGACTCGGTCTCTGTGTGTGTTCTTTCAAAACCGGTATAAAGACTTTGGCCTTTAGAAAGTGTTCTCATGTTCATCGGAAACATGCTGATCTCATATTTGTATTCCTTCCCAATAAAACTGTACAGTGACCCTACGTAAGTGCTGGTCAACTGTAACTTGTCTTCGGCGGCGGGGGCCGCGCGGACGCCGCCATTAGGCAGTCCAAAGAAGCACTATAACCAATTACCAGCGACAGAGAGGCGAGCTAATTACGAATTACAAAACTTAGCCACGCTTTGCTGCGTCTCCTCTGGTAAGAGGGCCGCATCGCTGCGTTTGCAAATTGCATTCGCGGCGCGGCAGCACGGGGCCGAGCTGATGGATTGAGAGGAAGCGCGCGGGCACTCTTCGTGATAAACAACGCTCGGGCGGGTTTGCAAATAAGAGAGCGCCTGTGGGCATGCAAAAAACGCAGGGTAAACAGAAAATGACACAGCGACCAAAGGGATGATGGATTGCGGGTAAATATTGACACGGATAAAAATGATAATGATCATCATAACACACTTTGTTCCCCCAGCGCCGGCTGGATCAATCGACGCAGAAGTGGTGGGCGCAGTTCCGGTTACGCCGATGCAGGCCCACATTTTTCAGGAAGCCAATTTCCAAAAGGCCCCTTCTCGCCAATTAAAAGAAAAAAAAATACTCTCGTGCAGGTTTGATCAGACGTGAAGTGCCTCAGCATCTCTGACGGATGAGAGGGAAGAGACGCTGATCTTCTCACGGTCAAAGACGTCCGTCACCCTCACCTACCGAGTCTTCGCGTATCCATTTCCATTTTTTATCCCGGGGGAAAACATTTGTGACTTGAAAGAGGCTGTTAACGCGCGGCACGAAACGGGGCCCCTCGCGAGTGTTCGGGGCTGTTAACGGGGCCCCTCGCGAGTGTTCGGGGCTGTTAACGGGGGCCCCTCGCGAGTGTTCGGGGCTGTTAACGGGGGCCCCTCGCGAGTGTTCGGGGCTGTTAACGGGGCCCCTCGCGAGTGTTCGGGGCTGTTAACGGGGGCCCCTCGCGAGTGTTCGGGGCTGTTAACGGGGGCCCCTCGCGAGTGTTCGGGGCTGTTAACGGGGCCCCTCGCGAGTGTTCGGGGCTGTTAACGGGGGCCCCTCGCGAGTGTTCGGGGCTGTTAACGGGGGCCCCTCGCGAGTGTTCGAGGGCCGCGCTGCGCATTCGCCGTCTGTCTGCCGCTAACCGCCCGCCGGTAATGATGAGAAGATTCACCAAGCAGAAGGAATGAGAGAGAGAGAGAGAGAGAGAGAGAGAGAGAGAAAGATGAGGGGACAAACACAAATTAGCCCGACAAGTGTGTGGCAGAGGATGTGAGAAAAGAATTGCCTAATTGGCACATTTGTTTCAATTAGGTTGAGGGTTGTCAGTGTCAGCCCGGACTGAGGGGTCTCCAGCGTCACGGCTCCCTCCCTGTGATTCCATTACCCGGACCGCCCCTGAAGGTCACCTCCTCCAGCCCCTGCACAGCGGCCAGGTACTCTCATCCACCTGAACACACACACACACACACACACACACACACACACACACACACACACACACACACACACACACACACACACACACACACACACACACACACACACACACACACACACACACACACACACACACACACACACACACACACACACACACACACACACACAGCTCATTCAGATGACATTTGCCGATGATTAGATGTTGAGAAATGTGGCGGTTGAGGGGCAATTAGAGGACAGAGGAGCGGTGGAACTGGCGACGGCGCGGCCATCGTCCAGACTTATGAGCAGCGCCCTGATAAAGACCTTGACACCTTTTTTCCGCCCCCCCGAGGTCTAATGGTCATTTGATGGTGCAAACGGCGCGCGTTGGCGATTTAAGGAGACAAATCTGTCTGCTGAGTCATGCCTGGGTGTCGCAATTAGGAACGATCTCCTCCCCTTGTGGGGAAACTCTCGGCAGCCCGCGGCGAGGCCGGCGTGGGCAGCGGAACTATTTTTTTGGGTGCATTTTTTTTTTTTATCTCATCAGCGCAATTACGAGGATTAAGCGTCTGTCAGGTGTGGCTCGAGGACGGGGGGGGGGGGGGGGGGTTGGACGCCCGCGGGACCCACCGCCGAGCAGCTTATCAGGAGCGACGCCTCCGAGCACGGAGTTAATTCACTTTCGCGGGGTTCTCCCCACAGCCAATCAGCAGCACGTGGAATAAAAACAAAACATGCTCACACACACACACACACACATGCTCACACACACATGCTCACACACACATGCTCACACACACACACACACACACACACACACACACACACACACACACACACTCTTTGTACCCGGCATGGCTCGCGCAGCAGGTAGGGCTGAAGGGAGATATCTGCGGCCCGGCTGTGCGCGCCCACAACCGGAAGGTTAATCTGAAAAGATACGGTGAGAAACACAAAGTGGGCCCGTGTCGCCCGTCCGCCTCGCCCGCCGCTTCCCAAATGCCACCTCTCCTCCCCTCCGAGCCATGTGGCGCCGCATTGCTATTCTACCTCCGATCCGTCTTATCGCAACGACATAAATAGAGGGAGCGCTCCGGGGCCACGGCCGGCGACGGGGGTGGATGTAATTGCCTGGCGCGATAATGAAGCTCATCATCGGCTCTCTGGGAGACTTCTCTCGGACCTGTGGGAAAATAACAACAGGGGCCCGGCGGCAGGAGCGGGAGAGTTGAAACAAGTGCAGGCGAGGCGGGGGCGGGGGGGCGGGACGTGCGGGGCACAGTTAAACGCGGACCTGTTTTGGAGCGGCAATCGCGGTGTCTTTGCGCAGCTCAACGGAGAACAGCTTGTATCAACGTGCGGAAGCATTTAGGTGATTCCCCCTCGGAGCCGGCGCCTGGGCCGTCTACCTGAGCTACTGTAGATCAAGGGGATTCATCTCGGATTAAAGGCTTCCATTCAGGGAAGTTGAAATTGGCTTCCAGTTTGGCTGTTCATTTCACACTTTCTCTCAGAGTAACCTCTCAAAAGAAACTCATTATACAGGGTTCTCATGGACTCCTTTCTCCCCGAGTTAACAGATCTCCTCTGCATTCACACCCCTCAGATATCTGTGGAGTAAAAAGCGGAGGATTGGTTTTTTGGATCACCGAGACGGAATCACAAATAAGCCGCTCCTGCGTTCTATTAACCGGAGGTAAATTACAGTCCCCGCTCTGCGAGTCCGACGTGCAAAGGCACTTTTTGCAGCGGGAACACTCGCGAGTACGCACGCCGCAATTGACGCGCGCAGACAATGCTCACACATCGGTGTCCTTGTGATTTCATCTGCTGCCGAACGTGAGCGCACGTCTTCAGATGTCTGGCCAGTAAAGTTGGACGAAGACCGGTTTTGGCAAACGGTGGGAGACAACAATTACAGATGTAACGCACCTTTGATTGTCTGTATAACAGAGAAATAGATGATGGCGTAAATTGTCCGGCCACATTCAGCAAAGCTTTGGTGGATTCACTCAATTAAAATGGTTTCCAATGTCAACACAATCGATACACAGACAGTTTTAAGGTCTGGGTCACAGGTGATGCTAAGAAGCCCTCAAGATCGTCATGGAAACATTACGCTATTACAGGTTGTTTGTTCACAGATGTTCAGTGTCTCCATGCACGATGACCTCACACCACCTGTGGTGAGAGTTGTTCTTTTAAAAGGCGTCTTCTCGAAATGGAAATGGATCTCAGATTGTTTTGGTTGCCCCCACCAAGAAAGTTATGATTTCTTCCTTTAACATTGCGAAATAGGGCGTTTTTGATATTTCCACCAATTTCCCAGGGACAAAATTCATGGAAAAAAAAAAAAAAATGAAAGTGTGTGTGTGTAATTCTGCAATTGAGATTATGTTTTCAGGCATTTGTTTGTTAGCTTAGCGATAAAGTTTGATTGAATTTAAGGGCGTGCGCTCTGACTGCGTGCCACTCTAGTTTCATATGTGGCAGCAAAAGTTACACTTTTTTTAATAACATGTATAAGTACAGTCCTCTATACACATATTTAAAGCTGCATTCATATATGTTGTCGGCATCCTGGGGGCGCTCTCTAAGATAGTTTGGCTCAAATGTCAAAGGACGTCGGGAGGCAGACGGACTCACCGGACATGCTGACTCTTCAAGGTGAATGTTCATTTACAGTGCTCTCCATTGCACTTGTAAGTCAAAATCAAAGAAAATAAATCGGAATATGAACTCATGAAAAACTCCAAAACGTTCCATGTTCACAGCAGCGAGGCCTCACCTTGTTCTTTTCCTCTCGAGAAGCTCGATACGCTGCTGAATATATAGGGTGTTCAATTAACACCTCCACTCCTTCAGCCCGTACCAGTGTTTACTGAGGGGTGAAACACACAGCGACCGTAACACCGGCAAATAAAAATTATCGTTTATCCCAAGCTCCTCACATTTCTAAATCACCGTCTGAAAGGTAAAGCATCGCAACAGTTTTAACCAACAAGCAATAAAATGTCAAACTAAACATTTCGACTAAAAAAGAAACCCCCCTCCGGTTGGTTTAGCCCATGATGTCAGCGATGACATCAACGTCACCATAAAAAAAAAGGAAATTCTGGGCGGGGCCTCTTTGGCATGGTGGCTCTGAACAAAGGAACAAACAATTGTGAGTACGGACAGAGAAACAAACTATTAAACAATTTCTAAACCTGCAACTTATTAAAGATGAACTGAAAGTAACTTACGGCTCCTGTGTGTTTGCTTTAACTTACATACGCTTGGATGTCAACTGTGTTACCCTAGCAATGTTAAATTACAGCAAAGTGAACACGTGTAGACAATAATATGATGTGCAAGATGACTGTAGACACGTGTAGACAATAATATGATGTGCAAGATGACTGTAGACACGTGTAGACAATAATATGATGTGCAAGATGACTGTAGACACGTGTAGACAATAATATGATGTGCAAGATGACTGTAGACCCGTGTAGACAATAATATGATGTGCAAGATGACTGTAGACACGTGTAGACAATAATATGATGTGCAAGATGACTGTAGACACGTGTAGACAATAATATGATCTGCAAGATGACTGTAGACACGTGTAGACAATAATATGATGTGCAAGATGACTGTAGACACGTGTAGACAATAATATGATGTGCAAGATGACTGTAGACCCGTGTAGACAATAATATGATGTGCAAGATGACTGTAGACACGTGTAGACAATAATATGATCTGCAAGATGACTGTAGACACGTGTAGACAATAATATGATGTGCAAGATGACTGTAGACACGTGTAGACAATAATATGATGTGCAAGATGACTGTAGACCCGTGTAGACAATAATATGATGTGCAAGATGACTGTAGACACGTGTAGACAATAATATGATGTGCAAGATGACTGTAGACACGTGTAGACAATAATATGATGTGCAAGATGACTGTAGACCCGTGTAGACAATAATATGATGTGCAAGATGACTGTAGACACGTGTAGACAATAATATGATGTGCAAGATGACTGTAGACACGTGTAGACAATAATATGATGTGCAAGATGACTGCGCGTGCACTAACGCTCCACTGTGATTTCCATCTCAGCGTTTCATTTGACGGATCTTTCCCAAACTTGAAAATGTTTTCTTTCTTTAATCGTTCTTTTTCTCTGTATCGCAACCTCTGTCACTTCTGTCTCCGAAGAAGCTGCTATTTTGTGCCACATTTTTATTTTGCACAACTGCTACTGTTCCACAGTTGGTGCAGAAAGTGATTTGGGCGACCGGCGACCTGGGGGGTCACCGCAGAGAGGTGTGGGGCTGACGGGCCTCCAGCAGACGTGGCCACTCACAGGAGGTAAAAGCAGCTTTTCTCATAGTGCCAACCTGCCAGTCATGCTCAGATGGCTCCCAGGGACAATTCCCAGCACACACTATATTGTCAGGTCTGTGGTGTTCCACAGAAACTGAATGCACATCATTGTATGTATGTATGTTACCTCACATTACCTCTAACTAATATATATAGCAAATGCATCCTGCATATTTCATTCGATAGGTAACTCTTCTGCAGTAGGACAGGTCTTGAATGTCACGCTGGACCTCTGCAGGGAAGCGTGTTCCAGCTTTTCCCAAAGTGAGGAAACGCTCCTTGTCTCCGTCAAACGACATGATGATGAATAAAATATCTTTGGGTTTGGGACTACTGATTTGGACTGAAAAATAAAATCAGTTAATTGAGAAATACACTGGACATTGATAGAGCTGCGACAGTTAACTGATTAGTAATCAACTACTAAGTTAATCTGCAATTATGTTGACGACCGATTAATCGGTTCAAGTAGTTTTTATTGAAAAAAAAAGGTCAAAATTCTCTGATTTCAACTTCTTGAATGTGAATATTTTCTGGTTTCTTTGCTCCTCTGTGACGGTAAACTACGGATCTTTTGTGTGTGGTGTGTTTCGGGAAACACCATCGACATTTTTTCACCATTTTATGAACAACTTATCAATTCATCGGAAAAAATAACTGACAGATTCATTCATGATGAAAATAATCGTTAGCAGCAGCACTAGACATTCATTTTGGTGTAAGAGTAGCTGTCTTTGAGTCTCCACTTAAATGCAATTGAAATCAGCACCAGAAAAAAACATGTCGTCATGACGATATTCGTTGAAAACCATTTCAGTACAAGGGGACAAACGACTGAAGGGACAGGATGGATGTGATCTTCATAGTCGACAGAAACACTTTGCACACGCGAACGAAGGCGAGAGAGTCGAGCTTCAGGCTCGCGCCGGGAGAAACCGCCGTGACCACATGATATGACAAAGGTGGTTCCCAAACACACGCCTTCGGAAGCCCAGTGTTTACGCCGCGCTCCGGACCGCAGGGCCCACATTGTGTCGGGCCTGCGCTACGGTACGATCCATCCTGCTGCTGCTGCTGCTGCTGCACTCTGCTGAAAGCTCACGCCGCCGCACTCAACGGACGCCACCTCAATATTTCATGGACAAGGTGCGCTGAAAGCGGGCCGGGCTGCGGCTATCTGCCCTGCGCCCTCTACATTATTCACTCCCCATCGCTCGCTGCCGGGCTCATTTGTGTTGACAAAGGACTAGACTGGAGATTGGGATTCGGTCTGTACCGCTCAGATTCCACTATTTTTGTCCCGCCGTGGATTCTTGCGGCGCCGGAGTGACATCACTCCATTTCAAAGCTGAATCATTTATGCAGTGCCGGGCTGGAGGTTGACCTCCGTCTTTTTTTTTACGATATGTTCACCTGAAGTCGATCTTGCAGATTGACTGGGCAAAAACCTCGGTTCTGCATTTCCAAGGGAGCCAGCGTTTCTTCTTGTTCTTTCTTTCTTTCTTTCATTTCTTTAACATGACAAACATCTCGTCGAATGCTCTTTAATGTCGGATACGTATGCATGAGCTGCGACGTCCGGACGTGACTGTTCCATGTACATGTTGACAGCTGTCACAGGTTAATCACTGGTTGTCAGCCTCAGCACAGACGCCGGTCTACGGTGTCGTTTTCCCACACTTCACTCTTCGACCACATTATTACAGAAAGAAATTACCACGTGAAGCCTCAACCTCAAAGTCTCTCTCCCAGTCAGTCTACACTTTCTTCATTTTTTTCCACCGATTAGAGAAAGTGGTTTCAATGAATGTCCATCCCCGGACACTTCTCTCATTCAGACACTTGAAGCTGCAATTAATTTTCATTTTCAAAATTGATTATTCTTTACCTACTTACTTACTTTCCCAATTAATCAATCGACTGTTTGGACTTTAACACGTAAAAAACCCAAAACGAAAGCGAACCGGAAATATATTTTGTTTGCTTGAACAGAACAAGAAGGGGGAAAAAAAAGCAAAGATCGATGATGGAGCAGTTTGAACCAGAGATTTTAAATTCTTGATCTAACAATACAGTAATGTTTGTTTTTCAGAGCGGCATCGGACTCGGGTCCAACCCTGGGCAGAACATTCTTCGCAATGGACGGTTGCCTGAGACGTGTGATACTGTACTATTCTGGTTTCCCAACCCAGGGTAAGAACTTAATTTGGTTTAATAATAATAATTTTACTAATACAAACATGACTCCACATACTGTATGATTCACACCGTGAAAACACTGGGATATGATGTGCAATCGTGAAGTATCTGGAATCTTTCACGGATATTTCAGAAGCAATGATATGGAACAGACATTCACATTTTCACACGTCCACTTGCAACGACACAAGGGTGAGATTCCCCCTTTGTGACTCTCATGTCTTAGCCAACACACAGTCTGATGGATTGATCAATAGATATCCACTCGCTTAAATCAGCCTCCAACGCTATAAGTGGACCATCCGCTCAGTGGCCTGACCCACTTTGAGCCAGATGTTGAGACTCACGGGGCAAATGGTGCTTTAAGCCGAAAATGGAAAGAGAATCTCTGAGTGTATGAGATCTATATTTTATGATATATCATATAGCTTTTTGCGGAATATTTTTAACCGCTGAATCACTTGGGCAGCTTCCTGACTTCAGAGCCAACACCTTCACTTCTAAATGTCTGTGTGGACTTATTGTTGGTATCTAACACAGCTACATAAATCTCCTGAAGGTCAAGGAAGCAGAGCTGAAGGTAAGAATTGACTGAGTGACAGAGAGGGAGAATAAGGATGCCCCCCCCCCCCCCCCCCCCCCCCCGATGCCGATATTTTCTGCTCTGCGGGAGCGTGAGCTTCTCCTCTTTCAGGAGAGGAGGCGCGATGAGCGGCGGGCCTTACCTCCGCCACGGGCACTCCCTCCGGAGGGCGACAGTGCAGCACGATCATCCCATTGATTGGCACCTCCTTCCCCTGGGGGTCCTGCTCAAAGTTTTTCCTCAGGTCTGTGTGGGGAGATAAGAGGCAGCTGTCAGGTGTCAAGTGTTACGGTCAGCGGTGACCTCGATCCTCTTCGGCAGCGGCTTCCCAAGCGTCGCACGCCACGACCTTCAAACCCCTGCTGCAGCCCATACAGGACAGAGAGGATCCGGTGGCCCTGCTCCGTCTGTCGACACGCTGGTTTGAAGGATACTCTGGACGACGGATCGCTCTGATCACCCTGTTCACTCTTGTGCATACAACGGTGACAGATTGTATTCTGCCCATTTTCAAAACCGGCCTGTCACTACCCACTGAAAACCTTTAAAATGTCAGCCTTGTTGGAAGGCAGGAATGTGCCTTTGAAAATTCCAACGGGTTGTGAATGGGTTTCGTGTACCCTGGGATCATACTGGAGAGATCTAAATACAGGAGAGAAACTCTATAATTTTGCCTCAAAAGCTCTGTTCAGCCGGCAGGTAGGTGAGTGCAAACACAATGATATGCAAATCCCGCCAGATAAAGATTTTGACAACTCACATTCTTAGTTTCTTTCAAAGTGTCTTTGCTTTTCAATAGCATGTGATTTCGTTGTGCTTGCTCTTCAAGGCCATATCAGAAATCGAGCGAAAATACGCCCTCCAGCAGCAACACTGCCCTTTGGCTGCTGGACAACAGTGGCTGTGAACAGCTTAGTGTCCAAACACGACTGGACAGAATTTGATCGTAGGGATTGATTATTTCACCGCTGATAAATCGAATGCTGCTTTTAATAAGGTTATGTAAGCAGGTGCTAACACATCACGCTCCAGACTCAATAAAAGGCCCTGTTGTCTAAAGCTCCAGTCAGTTTAAGAGTTGGAACATCACCACTGCAAATAATCTGTTGGTTGTAGACTCTTGAAGACTGTCTTCTTGTAGAATCTACAACCGAGTGCAGTTGTTCCTGATTCAATGCCCTTTTGGATAATTATGGATCACTATGACCTGGATGAATGAAAATCTCCACAGACATTCGTTGGGCAGTTTTGGTTATTGGACCTGTTATTGTGTAGCGTCATATCATAACTACAGCTAAAAAACAAGTTACGAGGTCAGATGACAAGACACCCTGGGTGTGTCAGTAAAAGAAAAGGACTGATTCAAATAGATGCAAAACAACACTTCAAATTGGAATCCCTTACCACCGCTGGTCACTTGGCGAGAGAAGGCTATGTAGCAATAGCAACAACACATACAGCACTCCTAAAAGCTACTACTTAGGAGTGATGCAGGAATCACCCTGTCCCAGCCTTATTTAGAAACATCACCGTCTCATCAGACGGTTCACTTTTCATTATTCCCTTAAACCGTTTTTTTCTTTTCTTGCTGCTGCAAGCAGCTACAGCAAACATCCTGCATCCCCTATAACCTTGAGATGTTCCGATACTCACAGGCGATGCGGACAGTTGCCTTACGACTCTTGGAGGTGCCCAGGTGACTCCAGGCCACACACAGGCACCAGTAGTCCTCGGGGCCGTGGAAGTCCTCCACCTGCTGACGGGACACGTTGATCATCACCTCACGCACCTTCAACCCTGCGACAACAGAAACGTCGGACGGTTAGAAAATGTACGTACAAAAATAAATATGTTCACATTTTCAAATGTAATTTGTTAATTCATGTCTCTCTCTCTCTTTGTATTTCTGAGAGTGTCAGACATCAACCATTACCTCTGGGAAACAGAAAAAAACTATAATCAAAGCCAATGCATCGTCACCTACTAGTGGCTAATGGAAAGTAAAAACCCTGTGAAATGTTTGGTTCTTAAAAACACCCAATTTCAGGGAAGGCCTTGAACTGTGAAAATCAGAGGATCCCGATGACAGCTATACCAGTACAGTATGGGGATTATTTCATGCCTGTAGGGCCCTCTGAAACACATCTCATGGCAAATAATCGATGAGTTGCCCAGACAGTTTAGCGAAAAAGGGTGAATGTCAATCTCCTCATCAAAGTCAGTAGGCATCAGCATGTGTGGACCATGTAAAAAAAGACTTTCAAGGAGACTGAGAATGTCTGTACAGATTGTCATCTTCAGTCTACAGTTTGGACCAAAGTGGCCGACCGTCACACCTTAGGGTCTTGGGAATGAATGGGGTTGTAGTTCTGGTACCAACTAGTCCAGATCAGTTGACTCTGGTCTTGAAGACGCATTTACCGGCGAGGATTGGTTCATGTGCAGAACGACAGGAGGGGAACATTGAAAGTAAAGGCCCTTAAAGATCCGCTCATCGATACTTCAATACCTCTACAGGCTTGGTTCAGTGATCAATGGGTTTTACGGGATTAGTTATGCGTAAGTTCTTAGGAAAGGCTGACACACTTCCTAACACTCCCCCCTCTCTCTGCTGAGTTCTGAGAGCATTGCTAAGGAAATTGGCAGAAACACAGTCCCCCTCCGGGGGCCTCCACTGTATGTTTTGAGCGCTCAATGCTGCTAACAAGAGGGGAGCTAAATCAGCTGTAGCAGAATTAGCATTAATAATTTGGACTACACTTAACTGCTTCAAACGGCATATGTAGCGTCGGGACAATACCCGCGTTATGTAACACCGGAGGCACGCCAGCCCAGCACGCTGCACAATGCTCTTATTATACTGAATGCATAAAAGACGAAGAAGAAGAAGAAGAGGATAGCACTATTTTAAAATCCTCTTAGGCAACACGCTGCAAGCCCCCCGGGTTGGATGTATTCGTCACCCTGTCATACGGCCTCAGATGAGTATACAGAACCCGTATTTGATCTGAGTCATCGGCTTAGGGCCTGTCACATGTGTTTTCTCACCGCTGCACAGAAGCCCTTTGCAGCCCACAGGCCTTTATACCCACAGCTGGATTAAAGCCAAGGGATGTGCGATGTGCTTGTGACGGCAAAAAGACCAATACCCACACACCTCCATCACAAACCCCCTCACCGCTGGATCGTCTGGCGCGGCTGCATCCACTGTCCCTGATAAATAACCCTTTAATCAGACATGCTCTTACCGAAGTCAAACAGTCTCATACTGTGGCCGCACAGCTTGCGGCGCGCCGAGCAGACTTCCAAATGAATACCAATTAAACTGCTGTGAATGGCAGCTGGGCCACGGCGACGGATCGGTGCTGCTGTTCGTGGTAAAATCAAGAAATGGAGAACAGTTCGTCGCGGGCGGTCTCCGCTGCGCGGGGAATAGATGACAACAACAAGAAAGCGACTGTTCGTCACGCCAAACACGGTACATACAAATTATGTGATGCTACAAAAAAAAAAAAGTCGGTGTGGTGCACTGCGGTTTGTCCGGTGACCGGGCTCGTTTAAATCCTGACTGACAGGCCTGACACAAAAAAGGTCACATTTAAGAGGAGCCATAAACAAAGCGGCAGCTCTGCGGTCGGTGCCTGCTAAGTCACGGCTCCTGTAGAGAGCGAGACACTTGCATATTTCATAATTTTTTTTCCAGCAGTGGCAGAGAGCTGGCAAGTGACTGTGTGTGTGTGTGTGTGTGTGTGTGTGTGTGTGTGTGTGTGTGTGTGTGTGTGTGTGTGTGTGTGTGTGTGTGTGTGTGTGTGTGTGTGTGTGTGTGTGTGTGTGTGTGTGTGTGTGTGTGTGTGTGTGTGTGTGTGTGTGTGTGTGTGTGTGTGTGTGGTGGGAAACGGAGACAGCAGGGGAAAATAATGACTAATGACTTTCAATGATGCCCTAAAAAGTGTGAGCCTGTGGTTTAGAGAAAAGGAAGAGGGGGGGTGGGGGGGGGGGCAACAGCCTGATGGGGATCTCTCTCTTAGAGAGAGGGGGGAAAAGCAGTCGTAAGCCTTTCCTCCAGCGAGGCACATTTCTCTGAGTCCAAACCGGCGTCGGCAGGTGGTTTTGCCGGAGACGCGGAGACGAGTGGTTCGGCCGTGTCATCCGTCAGCCCGGTTTGTTTAGACACAGAAGTCTGTCGACAGGGCTCATTAGAGTGAAGCCCCTCGATCCGTCCTCCTTCCCAATCCCCTCCTCGCTCTGCGCGTAGTTCCCTGAGTCACTTGATAAAAATCTGTGCAAAACGGCAGATTCGCTCTAGAGAAGGACTTGGAAAAACAAATGACCGGAGCAGGTTCTGGTTGCTGCCGCAGCTTCGCCCTGGTGTGTCTAGTAGTGGACGAGGAGGACTTTGTGAAAACGTGGCCTTGGAAATCAGTTGTGCTAAAAAGGTTTCAGCCACACGGGTTCCGAGTTCAGAAGAAAACTTTTTTACCCGGTTCTCTTCCGTTAACTACCCAATAAAGGTGAAATGGGAATAGACTGCAGTCCCATAGATCATTATTGGACTTCTGGAAGAAAAAAAAGAAGGCCAATATCTGCCCAATGTACAGTACTGGCAAAGCCCAAATTACTGCTCCACTGGCTCTGAGGAGTGACGGGGGAGCTCGGATTTGGACTGCCCTCATTTTAACGTCAGTTGTTCCATTTAAATATTTGTGTGGCTGTATTTACTGTGATTAAAAGACCTTGAACCCTCTATTTGCCTCTGATTTTTGTTTACAGAACTTCCACATTTATGGCATAATCACCGTACATCAATGTGGGTACTGTCATTTGATCGGTGCAATTGCTGCGTGGCGTGGCTCACTTACAGTCCACTGGTCGTGAAAGTTGTGCTGGCGTAGCAAAGTAGCATTAGCATAGTTTCTTTTATGACTTTGTATATTCAGGTAAATGTAAGAAATGCTAAGTTCGCAGAAATATACGTGAGTGAGTTTGGACCATAGACTGTATTTATTAAAAAAATGGACGTAGTCACCTGGTCCAGTGCCTGAAGCCTGTATTCTCTGGAATGACCAGCAGAGGGACAAGTCCGTTTCTGTAGAAGTCTGTTATTCTACTTCTCACTTGATTGATAATTTCAGTAAATATTTTCCTGAGGAGTTTATGCTTCAATCTCGAGTTTGAAGTCTGCTGCAATGCATGATGTTCATTTTGCAAAGGATTGTCTTATTTAGAGTCGATGATAAAGCACCGTATACACTGGAGCATGGGCACAGCGTGATTGACAGCTAGTACCGTCCAATGGGTGCATGGCGAGCAGGTGTAGGTGGGCGCGCAGTGGGCCCGCTCCGATGTCTGGTTGCAAAAAAAAGCAAGATGGCGCCGGTTAAAATACACGGGGCTTGAAAAGGTTCAGATTGGGAAACCAGTGGGTGACATCACGGTGCCACTTGGTTTGGACGCTACGGGCTCCAATTATCCTCAATATAGTCTGAGCTCATAAAGCGATGTTCACAAATAATTCTGTGGTTGTAAATCAGTATTTGTACACATGTACAAGGGTCCACACAGTATTCCCTAAAGAGATTGACGAAAAATGATATCCCTTTAACCGCGCCTGCGCCCAAATGTCATGGATTCCCGTGTAATCCTGCCGAAAATGTGAACAAACAAATCTGACAGAAACAGATGGACGAGTCACGTCTTTGGTGCAGGGACAATAAAAATGAGTGTTTGTGTGAACATCTGTGCACAAAGCAGAGAGAAGAAGCATGATCAAATTAAAAAAAAACAGTTTTCCCACTAGAGAAGGGAACAGTTGTGTGGAAGGATTTAAGAAATAATAAAAGATTTTGTGTTTCCGCAGAAGAAGCCATTATGAAGGCACTATGACCGCTGTCAATGAGCCTTGCATTACCTGTACTGCGGGGGAGATGGTTTAACCCCGTGTGACGTCAGCCAATAGGCAGCCTGAGAAACATATGTGCTCTGAGTTGTGAAATCATTTCAATCAAATGCTCACCGACTTTCTTGAGTGTTGGTAATCAATTCAAACAGAAAGTGAGCCTCTGCTTTCAATGTCGCACTCTTTTGATTGGACAATTTTAGAGCAAATATGGCCGCTGATGTGAAGCACTTCACGGGTCCATTATTGAGACGGCAGTGTGTTCTGTCAGGACAAAGGGCAGGTGGGTGGGCCCAGCAACACAACCACATCAATACAGGAGACTCTACTGACCACAAACATCATGGGTCATTTATTTAAAAAATAATATGTTGAAATTAAATTTATACAGCACTTTTGTTTCTAATGTTACAAAGTAATTTACAAGGAAGAAATGACAGCTACTGTTCATTCACATCCCACTGGTGCTTTTCCAACTGGCACGCGTCCCATTAACAACTTCACTCAGTCTACTGATCCACTACTGCACATAACTGTCATATTATTTTAAAAGTCTGTTTGGCTATTATGCATAATGTATTATTTGTTACACATTTATTGTATTTGAAAAAGCAGATATTTATCATTTATTTTTCATCATCAGCTTGAAACCTTCATTTTCAGTTACTCACCTGGAAGTTTGTATTTGTCTTAGCGTTAAAGTCATTTTCACATGTCACACACATTTATCTCAAATGTATTCAACGCCTGCGATGTGGAAACGCGGCACCTCCGCGGGGCGTCGGCAGTCAGCCGAACACCCTTTAGACGGCAGGTCAGGAGAACCGTGCGTTCGCCTCGCTCGAAAGTGCTTTGGCCGACTTTGCCGACAGTAAAAGCTTAGGGTGCCCCCAGAGGACAACAGACCTCCTTCTGGGAGGTGGGTCATTGTAAAGCCTGGCATGCTGCTGCTGCTGCTGCGTAGCTCAGTGCACAATGATGCAGCCTAAAGGGAAGTTGACACAGGATCTCCTATAGTAAATGTACACACCAGTACACCCAGTGTGCCTCTGTCCGACCTGGGGGAGGCGCCCCCCACCTGTAACAATCGGAGTCTCCCCCCCCTGTTTTGACATTTTGTTGTTGTTGATTTGTTGGTAGTCTTTCCTCACGGTCAGAGGACGTCGCACCACGTACAAATTGTTAAGCCCTAAGAGGCGAATTGTGAATTTTGAATAAGGGCAACACGCAAACATGGATTAACTAATAGCCTGTATTTACAGTGACAGCATCATTAAATATAAAAATATCTCTGTGACTTTTTAGCAGCTCTTGACCAATCCGACAACTAAGTGATGGACCGGTCGTTTAGGGCTGCGACCAACGATTATTTTCATATTTGATTAATTTGTGATTTTTTTCCGCCGATTTATCGATTTGGTTGATAAAATGGTGAAAGATGACAATGGTGTTTCCCAATCTGTGTTCATAAAACAGCAACATGGTTTATCATTATTAAATCATTGTGCTAAAATGTGCCCACATCAACAACCGGCTTGATCCTGGGTCCAATTCCTCTTGTGCCCCTCGTCCACTGTACATTGTGTCCAACTGTGTGCAGCAAGTGTGGATCACCCATGGGCCCTACAGGCATGAAATAATCCCCATACTGTACTGGTATAGCTGTCACTGTTTAATGATGACGCTGGATTTTGTGCAAGATTGCCGCACGGATCTTGTTTGGTGAGCCTCAGCCTGGACCACCCAGTTGATGCTCCACACTGCTGGCTCCTAATGTCACAAGCTGTGCACCGATGTTCAAATCGAGCGTTAAATAAAAGGCATGTTATTGCATCGCTATGTGACAGATAATAGTTCCATTTTCACAAGCTTCAGAAGCTTTGGTATAGACGTGTGAGTGGCATCGCTCTAGTGACATATTCATTTTCAGACACTGTGTGTGTGTGTGTGTGTGTGTGTGTGTGTGTGTGTGTGTGTGTGTGTGTGTGTGTGTGTGTGTGTGTGTGTGTGTGTGTGTGTGTGTGTGTGTGTGTGTGTGTGTGTGTGTGTGTGTGTGTGTGATCGTGGTTGATCGATCGTTGAAGGGTTTACACTGGTCGACGTCGACTTCAGCCGCTTTCTTCCGCGTCTCGGAAACGAGCGAGTGAGATTGCCGCTAACCTCCGGCCCACTGCGAGTAAATTATGACGGTGGCCGGTGGGTTTGACGGGTAGCGATCATCAATCAGAGCCTCTTTCTATCTGGTTTGAGAAGAAGAAAAAGAAAAGAAAAAAGACAGACGTGCAGCCGGTAGAATGGAGTCAGACAAAAATCATCCACACAATGCGATCATATACAGTAGGCAATTGGGGACAACTCCCACTGTACCAGCCATGATAAGAAAAAGGAAAAAGGTTTGTGTCACCCAGCAACACACGTTCTGTTTGTTCGTGTCAAACGGGCTCTTATCAGCATGTTTCTCTGATAATGAACACCAACTGTGCGTCACCTCCTCTCTGGTGCAGAATCCCATCACACGACACTGCACCGCCTGTTGTGGCCGGCTGCACCGAGCGTCGGCATGCTAATGAAGCTAATCGCACACCGCATCACAGACACTTTACTTATCAAGAGCTGAACGCGTCGCCACAAGTTAGATTACATCTGTTTTGTAAAGATATTTGAGTTAGATGCGAGACATTAAAAATAAACGAATGCACCTTCAGTTGTGGGTCGCTCACAGTTTTCTTTGTACGGGTCTCTGTGCAATGACAGTAAAGGCTCATCTATGTATCGCATGCTCACACTCTACAGATCAACTGACAGTCCACTAAGTGGAACTCACACACTACAAATCAATGCAATGTCAGAAGAGGAAGAATGTGGAGCTGCGGATGAATGCACATGCGGACAATATGGACTACGTTATGAATCATACACCATCAGACTCCAGCTCAACCACAACGTGTACATCACTGCTCCAATCACGTGAAAAGCAGCTCACTTCCACGACGGTTTGCGTGACAGATCCTCTGACAGCAGCGCGTCTGCGGGAAATCCGATCAGGGATCTGCTCTGACTGCAGAGCGTCTGACACGCCAAAAATGCATCCGATCATCCCGGAGCCCGACTGTTGATCGCTGAGGTGACCCCTTTCAAATCCCCCCCCTGGCAAACGATCTGACGGAAATTTGGCCCCGATTTTATAATCAGCCGGAGGTGAGGAAGTTAAAATTAGACTTCGCCCCCACAGAGTCCGTCCAGCTCCGACAACCTGCTAACCTGATACGCTTTTGCATTATTGAATTGTTGGTAATTTAAAATGAACCAAGAAGATTCTGAGATAGTTTATTTGGGCCTTTTTTCGTTTTTCCAAAGATATTGAACCTTGTCAGGGGGACCACACATTGTATTGAATTGTACTTTATGAACTCCTCAGCAGTTGAAATGTAGAATTTAATGTCTCCAACAGTTTAGTCTAGTCGAGTATTTTGAGCGTCAAAGCGAACGTCAGTGCATTAATAACAGTGTTATTATTACCATAAAACAAACTAGTTTCATTTACGTATATGTTGTAGACAGACACACACCATATCACATTTAAATTTGGATTCACCTAACGAACATGTCTTTGTACACTTAGTTTCAGTATTATCAGTATTTTCAGTGGGGATAGGCCCAAACATTCTCCATAACCAGTAGCAGACTCAATATAATGCTGTTATTCTGATCAAATACTACAATAATCTGGAGGAGGGCAGTCACACATCACTGCTACTGCCATTATAATCAAAATAACATCATACACACATACAGGTTTTTTTTGTTTTATTCAGTGACTAGAAGCTCTGATGCTGAAAACAAAAACAGAATAGTTTCCAAAAATACTATTCTGAAACCCCCATCCGTGTTCATGCACCAATCTCCATTTGTATCTTTACCTCATCAGTGCAAAAAAGACCTGACAAATCCTAATCATAACCAATTATCAGTCAGCCCGGCCCACGTCCCCGCCCGCCCTCTGTGCCACCCGCGTGCCGCGAGAGCCACGCCGGAACTCTTGAAGTAAAACTGAGGACACTACACTTCAGGATCCGAGAACAGCGTTCGCACATTAGCGTCATCCTCCATCAGGGTCTCATTACGTCTGCTCCAGCTCGCCGGCCGGCCGGCGCTCGTTTCCACACCGGGACTTAATGGTGACAGAAGACTCCTGCAGGTGCCGAGCTGAAAAAGTCCCCCCGCCGCTCGGTAACCGGAGCACTTAAAGCACAGAGGCTTTGTTCAAATTGAATTCCCCAAATTAGCCACCATTTTCACTCTGCCCGCATTCTTATTGCATACCAGCAAAACACTCGCCTGCGCGCACACGCACAGAGACACACACAAACGTGTGCGTGGAGCCATCGGCCTCTTTTTCACCTTCATCTTTTTTGGGGGGGAAAAGGATATTTGATAGCGAGGCCATTTTTTTTTCTCCCGACTCCATTAGGCCCCGTGCCCACTCCTCAGCTCTGTCACCAGAGAAGTCCCAGCCCACAGCCGCGTCTCCTTGACACGAAACCCAATTTCCAGCCTGCAAAAGACGTGAAAATCAAACCCCGACGAACCCAACACACGCCGCCAACAAGCGGCACATCTTGCATCGTGTTGTGAGATTCCGAGAACATAGGAGACACTGTGCAGCGGCGGCGGCGGCGGCAATTAGAACTGCAGAGGCTCGTTAACAAGGGCAAAAGTTGTTTTTCGCGTTTCTCTATGTCTTTCCGGATGGGAGGCTAAATGCAGATTGATGCGTCAAGTCGGCCCACTCAAGTGAAAACTCATTACTAACCTCAGTATTTTGTTTCTACGTGAATCCGGCGGTGTGTGCAGGCAGCGGGGGGACGGATGGTGCTGATGTAGTTTCTGCTTCACGTAGCATCTCTAAAATGTGTTTTACTCCGCCATATTGAGCACATTAATTCTAATCATTAGCGCCTCTCTCCTTTGTGTTTTAGAGCAGAATCTGTCTGAATAACACCTGGATTTGGCTCATGTTTTCCCCCCAAGTGCAAGTCATTTTGTTTCAATACTGTGGCGCAGCAGAGAGGAGAAGGGTGAACTCACGGGCGGACGGCACAGGGACCGTTATTCTGAGGTGGAGGAGAGTATGAGGCCCAAGAAATGCATCTCTGCTTTACATATGCATATATATATAGCTTTACTCCAAATTAAAAGCCAGATTAAAAAGATGGACCTGGTGGAAACGACGCTCACCATTCTAGTATCCAGAGGAAGCGTTTTCCACAGTTAAGGGACCTCGCCTGCACTTTTATGAGACGCATCAGGATATTTAAAAGAAAATTAGCGGAGGACCTTAGTGATCTGGCCGTAAAATAAAAAGAAATTCTATGATGATGTGGGAGGAAGAAGGGCCATTTAATGCTTTACTTCAAAAAAAAAAAAATGTAACGATATCGTTGTTAGTTAAGACTCCGGCTGCAGCATTTTAAAATAAGCTGTAGTTTTCTTATCAAGTTTTAGGTGAAAAGGCAATTTCCATGGTCCAAACGGCCAGTTACAAACATTACAAACCGCTGTTCCATAGCATTGGAAGGAGACGGTCGAAGCAGTCTGGGCCTCCGGACTGACCTCGAACACATCCCACATGACAGGGGAGGGGTGGACAACCTTGTCTGTGGTTGGTTGGCTCGATTAATGGAAGGATGGATGAGGAAACAGTGGATCTCTGGGGCTCTCCGCTACCGCAGAAGTTCAGCGTATTTCATACTGTATATACACATAACATTGTTGGTTCAATTCCATCCGGGACTTTTGTTGTATTTCTAAAATCCCCCCGTCGCTTTATCTCCACATTCCTGAGTATCTCTACACTGTCAACCAACAAATAAGGACAAATATACAAAAAAATAAAATAAAAAAGTGAAGAGAAGTTTCCAAAAGTCGGGAAATTTGAACTGCTGAACTCACGCGGCACTGAGTCATTCCACATCCTCACTGTCACGACTGAAGAGTCCCGGCGCACCTTCCCAAGGGTCGAAATCGGATAAAATAAACCCCGTGGTGCTCGCATCGATAATCCTGTGACAGTTTAGGTATTAAAGCCGAATCCGCTGGCTCATCAGCCGCGACAAAGGGCCCCAGTCTCTCTCTCTCTCTCGTAATAAAAAAAGGAAATAAATAAAATAATGATAATAATAATCATAAAACCTTTTACAGCCTAGTCCTCGGCTCTGGCAGCCAACATGCGGTGAGACTAAATAAAATCTTTGCTCGAACCCCAAAGCCATCACACCCCCTCAAGAGTCTATAGTGTTGGTATAAGAGTGTGTGTGTGTGTGTGTGTGTGTGTGTGTGTGTGTGTGTGTGTGTGTGTGTGTGTGTGTGTGTGTGAGTGTATTGTTCGGGGCCACATTCGGTTAACAACCCCATTAACTGGCTCACAAAGCAACCCCTGGGGCAACCATAACATCAATCCCGGCTTTAGAGGCCATTACGTCTCAGGCCGAGATATGCACGCCACGCCGGAGAGGCGAGGTGAGCCGGTAGCTCGGGGGTGGTCAGGTGTCGCTGCCCGTTTGTCAAGCCCGACCCTCTGTCCACCCGGCAACCCCATCCTGACCGACCGCGTGCAGCTGCGCGCATACGCTACATACACCGAGACCCACGCTCGCACCTACAAATACACCTTCTCCACATATAGGCACAGTGTGAATGACACACAGACACACACTGGGAACATATGCGTCGACACACTCTCGCGAATGCGCCGTCTGCCCCACGGTGTTCCGGGGCGCACACGCGTTGCCGCTAGTGTCGGTCAATTTCACGCACGCGGCCAGATGGCTGAAAGAACGTACACACGACACATACTGCACATGGCAATATGCACACACAAGATACTCACCCTCCACTCCCCCCCACCCACCCAAACAAACACACGCGTCACACAGCTTCCGGCAGCGTGGGAAGGCGAGGGCTTTGTCCGCCCGCTGCTCACCCGTGATAACATTCACGCCCTGCAGACGCCGGAGAGAGAGGTCAATGAACCGCCACTGTTGAACTCTGGGATTCTGCAAAGGAAACATATTTGTGTGCAACTCGGAGTGCTTAATAGCCAGATTCCTCCAAGGGGGAGACTTAACCGCCTCAATTAAAACCACATAAAGGAGAACGCGCGAGTCCTAACAGCATAAACACGTCTCTTCTTTACAACAAACGAGGATAAAGAGTTCCCCCCCTAATAGAGCCAGGTGGACGCCGGTTTCCTCTCCAAACCCGCAGGTTGGAGGCAGTAATCACGATTAGGGAAGTGCCAGGAGAGCTGGCACCGATGATTGGCGGCTCCCCCCACCGTCCTTCGACATATGGGTGGGAGGGGGAACGTTCCCAGCACCCAGTCGGCTCTCCCAGCGGGCGCTCCGGCTGCACGCCGCCCAGATATGTGGCGATGAGGAGGTTTTTCACGGCAAAGGAAGTGCCCAGTTTCTTCACCATGGGAAATGGGACAGAGTTAACTTGAGGGGATGCAGTCGAGGAAAATCGACAGCGAGTTTGTGAAGGTGGTTTCAAGGGCGGAAGTGTTTTCACAGTGCTGTGCGTTAATCAGAAATCAAGGGTCCAAATTCGCCCTGATGCATGGATTCAAATCGACCCCGTGTGGATTTTTTTAATAACACGAATCAGCTGTTAAAATGTTAGAGCCACATTTAGCCATATTTTATGGTAAGAGTGGATAAAAACGTGTCAATCACAGAGAGAATTATCTCAGCTCTACAGCTCCCTTCAGTTCTATGGAGGTTTCAGCTCATTTTCATGGTTTTTACAGCAACTCTGTTCATCAACGTACAGCTCTGACGACCCCACTGTACACAACATGCCTGGCACTAAACCGCAGCTGTGGAATATATCACATATTACATTAGAGCGACTAGGAGCGCACATAGCCACTGATGGATGCAAATTTACCGTTGGCAGCTGTTGAAACCAAGAGCCACTTCCTGTGCCGTCAGCAGCTACATTCATTATTTATGGGGAGTGAACATGAATTGAACAAACTGTTCATTACCTCCAACTAGTAAATTATAAAAAGATCTCGAGAAGTGCAAACATTGCGTGTCACTTCCTGTTAGACGCTGTAGTCAGTGGGCGGATAGGGGTCGTCCTTCCTGTCGTCTCGTCCTATCCACTATTCCTTGTCCTCATGACGTTATCCAACGTCAAAGGTGTGAAGGAGGATTCATAGGACTCAGGAAAAGCCGACAGCGCTGCTAAGAGGATCCAACCCGACTTTCACTAAACTACGTCATCATGCGACGGCAGATGTTATTGACGTCCGTCTGCCGTGGTGAAGCTACGAATCTCCAAAGATGGACTATCATGCTCCATCGGCATGATTCAGTGTTTTACCACCGTGTGACATCAGATGTAAATGATCCATAGGCAACAGTAACTTGATGACCGTAACCGGTGCCAACGCTCTCAAAACAAGTAGAAGAGCCCGTCCACTTCCTGCTCCGGCCGTTCTCCTGAAATCGGCTGCAACTCATCTAGAGCGCCGTCGCAAGAATATCCTCAATTGATTGGAGCGATTGGAGCTTCTACGCAAAAAGGCCCACATTTGTGGACGTAGATGAGGACGTATCAATTATCAGAATTTTAGCGGGGGAAACAATAAGAAAAATAATGTCCCTTCATTTTTGTTAGAGGGATACCAATTTTGCCCATATGGAGCTAGCATTCTGCTAATGCTGGTGTGATATTTTTTAAGGTTTTTATGTCCAGGTCTGAGGAAAGTGAATGAAATTGAATGACCAGACCAAAGGAGGACCAGTAGTGTTTGCTAATGTAGGAGCTGCCAACTGGTCATGGTGCCATAAATAACTATATATCCATGCTCATACAATGAATACAATTGTGGTGCACGGACGTCCCACGGTGAAATACTCGTGCGACGTATAATATAATTCAACTTTCAAGGTGTCCCCCTTGCATCTTGGCTGGTCTACTCCGACGTCCCGCAGTTCCCTGAGAGACTGAAAAGCAAAAAGGAAGAAAAAAACGAGTGCCACTGGCAGAAACGCGCTGCGCGTTTAAATCGTAGGACTTCATTACTGCTCATGTTCAGTCAGCCCCGCCAAGGCGCTCGACAGACGATACCAGTAACTGCGGACCGAACCTGACAAAACGCTCTGTATTCTCCAGCAGATTTTCATTCTTGTGGTCATCGTGGGACACTTATACTCCCCACTGAATGACAGACTAATGAAATTCTTCAGCCGCAGCTCCTTGTGGCAGGGTGAGGTGGATTCCATTACAGGCTTTACGGACTGACACCCCAAACACTGTGGAGTCAAACCCTAATCCTATATTGGCAAAGCCTCGGCCATATTATTATTATATACTGGGGCACTCTTCATATTTCTCCCACTCGCATGTCTCCGATACATATCAGCCGAGTTATTAGTAGAGGCCATGGGAGATAGCAGGGGAAAATGAAACGGCACTACTAACGTATCCAGGCTCCGGGGATTTACTGGACTAATAATGTGTCCAGAAAGCCATCTGATGAAATGACTCGTATCATATGTGTCATAGATATGTCTGAATACCTGAAAAGAAAAGACTTAAATTCAGTAATATCCAGCGACAGCTTCTTTGGTGGAGACGTGCATCTGATCTCAGGATATATTGGTTTGATGTCGGGCCCCCGACTGACCATGATACATGGAAACTTCATTATTGTTCCATATAACAACTCAGCTCTTCTATGCTGAAATAATACTGTCAAATATTTACTTTATTTTTGTATTTATTTATGAAAAAACAAATCATGGACTGTTTTTAATTTATATCATACGCATGTGTCACAACATTCGAAACAAATCTTTAAAGCTACAGTGTGTAAGATTTAGAAGAACTAATTCACAGAAACGTAATATATTGTCCATAACTATGTGTTCATATATGTATAATCACCTCTGAGTGAGTTAAATATGAGATCTATGAGGTGGACCCGACCTCCGTGTGTCTCCATGTTTGCTACGTCGTGTTTAATACGGTTGTTGAACAATGCGGTCCAGAATACGTCTCGTTCGCGTTGAATTTAAAGAAATATTATATTGGAAGACAATCAATTGGCCAGATCTTTGGGTGAAGTCTGTTGCGAAAAGTTTAATATTTTGTTCTGATGAATGCCCCTTTCATATGATCAGGCTGATATATTCTTAAGAAATGGTGAACCAGTGAAAGTAATATATCGCTAATATTGCATTGATGTCCTTTGTCAATGAAAGATTATTACAGATACATGATCAAAATCAAAGTTGCTGGATTTGAGCTGCATGTGGCAGATCGTTTCAGCGGAGATGGGCCCCATTCTGTACTGACGATACCTTTTTGTTGAGTAAAATATTTGTAGGGAATACTATTAATATTTGCATCTACCGTATATGCGTGGCATTTCCATGCATTCCATGTCAGAAAAGAAGAAAAAAACATGTAAGATGTGTAATGTGTTCTATGCCTGTTCAAAACACTCTTGCTATTGCATCAATAATTCAATATTTTAATCAATTATCTGACTATCATACACCCACTTGCCAATTTATTTGGTACAGCAAGATGAAACGAATGCATTAAAACATAACAGGCTGAGAATTAATCCTCCCTGGATGAGGATTAGACTGTTCAGTTGAGAAAGGTGTAGATTTATTTCAAAAGTTATTGAGGAGGGCATAATCTGTGCTGCTGTAGTGGGTTCCAAATATTTCGTCCATCCCTTTAAGATGAATTGGGGTTGATGAAATATTAGGAACACAGTATACAATCCCTCACTTTGTAGTAGACAACAGGGCTGAGGGAACATAGACACGCTCCCGTTTCAGCCCGATAATAGCGAAAATGACTGCAAAGTGTGGTCAGTCAGGTGCACTGTCGGCACATGGAAGGCGATTGTGCTTTGGACTAAAACAAAAACCTTGTCTGGAGGTGAGGTGCAGCATTTCACTGTTATTTTAATGGTGGATCTTCCAAAATACTCATTTGCACCTACACAGATGGGTGCAAAAGAGAGATGTACTGCTATACTGTTCCTCTCTCACTGCCTGACAAATCCACCACCGTAACGACAATCCACCAAGGTGCAAACTTACCTGGCTTTTTCTTTTTGTGGAATAGCAGATGACATCCTGAATGGTTTATCGCATGTTACGCCCCAAAAACCCAATCATGATTAATTAAGAGACTGAGTCCTACGCTTTCCAACCATGCAGCTGGCCCCAAGCCTTTATTTTCTATGTTTCCATCGTTAAACTAGCAAAAGAAGATTTGCTGAATTGTATTTTGTTTTACAGAGAGGTGTTCCTGTTATTTAGGGAAGGGGGGGGCGGGGGTGTTAAAACAACACCAGTCATAATAATGCAATACCATGCAAAATATAACTCAACGGCACCACAAACTCCGGCATCCACAAAATGACCATAAAATTGATCAACGTCCCTCTGAAACACGAAGGCTGAACATTATAAACTTCACCAAGGTGGGATTCATCGCGCGACCGTCGTATTAGACTGCATTAGTCTGAGCCGGGTGTTTGCAATAAACTGCCAGTGTGTGCTTTGCAGATATTTTATAATCTTCCGTGGCACACTCAAACCCGCCGCGCGATGCATTGAAATAGAGACCGGCGGCGACGAACCCTTTGTCGTGATTTATTGGACGACGCACTTCCGACCGCAATTCACGGAAGGTCTTCACGGGTATAAAAACCTTCCGCGTGAAAACTGCTGCTGTTGGAATTTCACTTGATTTCACCAGAGCCGGTCCAGCTTTTGTAATTCAATACATCTTAGTTAGCATGAAAATAGGTGGATGAAATCTCCTTTTATTACACTAGAAGGCATTTAATGGAAACTTCATCAGGATATTCTCATAATTGGATTGAGCCGCGGCGAGTGGCGCTGTGCGCAGCCCCTGAGAATAAAGGAACTTAGATCTATAATAGTGCTTTTGTCCTCTGCACATCTCTACTGAGATACCCCTCTGCTTTGTTGAGCTAATTTCATATGTGTAACTGACCCGGTGAGAACTTTATCACTGGGGATGAGTCCAAAAGAAACCCTTTTCTGTGCTCCACCGGGATCTGTCGTCGACGGCAAAGTGCACATACTAAAACTGGCGAGAACAAATCAGTCCGGACCCTCCCATCCTCCCTCACTGTTATACATCACCGTCAGTCGGTTTGTGTGTCTTGGCATCCCCATTTCCCCCCTCATCCCGTCTCATCTACGTCCGCTACATCATCTACATCTCCCAGAATGCTTTTCAACAACAGGGGCGGGTGTGAGCGCGGTGCCTTCAGTCTTACAAGGGTTTTGCGAGCAAACAGTTTGTTGACTCAAAATGCCGATTGCCCCCGCGGCCTGCATTGCATTCTGGTCCGGCTACGCTACCGTGGCTGGTGGGAGCAGTCACTCTTTTTCTTCTGTGATGGATCCTCCCCCCGTGGTCACTGTCGCGCAAGGTGAGCGTGTCCTTTAGTTCCTCGCAACATTCAGCATCCAAAGTGACATCCAGATGAACTTGCTAAAATTCAATCTGCAAAGAGCTGCGTACAGTGTGTGTGCGTGTGTGTGTGTTTTTTTTCTATCGACAGAGCTGGAATAATCTATACAATGCAATCAATATTCATGCACATGCCGTGCAGCGCTGGCTGTCCTCAGGTGTTGTGAGCACGCGGTGCAGATACGCACGCTCCTTCCCGCAGCATCTGCAGCCGGCGGGCTCAAGGGCATTGGCAGCTTTATCAGCGCCTCGCGATTCATCAGGACAGTTGGTAAATAAGAGATGCTATCAGGTGCTCCTGGTGGCATTGAGGCCCCATGTCCTGATCAATCGCATTACAATTCTTCACTGATCTCCTCCTCTGATTAGCCGGACTAATCCAGCGCACAATGTAGCCGTCTATTACTGAGCCAGGACAAAGCCCCTCGCGTTAAGACCGCCCTTATCGGCGGTTCTGCATTCGCTGCCGATATGAGGCGGGCCCACGCCAGCAGCTAGGCCGAGGACGTCCTCGTGGCTCCTCTAATTGCTAATCCACGTGGGCCGGGAGATCGCAAAGGAGATTTCACTTGGCCTGGCCGCGCCATGGGCGGCCAAGTGCGACCACTGGGAGGTAAAGGGGACGAAGCAAGTCGAGGCAAAATGGCTTGTCATTTTTTCATCTCCTTTAAGTAGGTATATGGGAGATAGCAGAGTGTCTCGGTAAGAAAAGAAGGGGGCCGGGCGGGCTGTCACTCGGTGGCAGCAGGCACTTAAAGCAATGTGGGAACGCTGATGAACAAGCCGAGCCTAATTTGAGCTAATGAACATGAAATATGCATCAAACTTCCACGTTTCGAAAACGATTCCGCGGCGAGCGGGGAGGAAATGAAGCCTCGCTAACGAGTCCGTGTTTAGCCGCCGCGCGCTGATTATGAGACGGATATGCTTCTCAAATTGTCAAAGTTACAGACATTAGTCCGCAGAGCTGGGAATTACACGGTCCTGACTCATAGGCGGGGGAGATAAATTAAAAAAACTTAAAGCATCGGAATAATTAAAAAGATGTGTCACTAAAAAAATAACTACACAATGGCTTTCAATTATTCATGTTAGCCATAGTTACATAAGGGTCAGCCGAAGCCGCCGCGAGGACCTCATCTCACCTGAGCTTACATCTCAAATCACAAATCCTCTTACTGATATTAATGGGGACCAAGATTGATATTTTTTTAATAAACACAGTCGGCAAAATTTTTGTGACTTAAACTTGTATAAGATCGAACATTTTGACCAAAGTGCCAGTCAGTGGTTGAATGAAAACGGATGCTTGGGCAGAAGATCACACGCCGTTGATTGGGTCGGTTGTGTTTGTGGTACGGCCATTTTTAGAACCATACGTTGCTATATTCCTCTGAAGCGCTCTGGGGCCCCTGTCACAAACCTTTAGTTCATATCTATCAATTGCATCAGTCGAACAGAAGTTCAATGGGAAGATAATGAGACATCTTCCCGACACTTCCTTCGTAGTGTCGGTCCCACCCCCCAGCACACGTCACTCATCTCGGGCTGTTATGTATATTGAATTAGCATCTTGGCCTGAGGTCACAGCAACAGCCAGTTGCTGCTACGCGTTGACAGCTTTCCGGTGATGGTGATAGTTCACCGGTAACCGTGCCTGTGGTCATGCTCGTTCAGAAGCAACGCTTCCAACCTCCCGCTTGCGTTTGTCGCCCCGCATTGTTTCGTGAAAGCGCTTTACACAAATGGTGATAACTATTCCATTCATGTGTAAATTGGCATCTTCCACTGTATCCAAACATTTTTCAAACAACGGCTCGGCAGTGAGCATTTCGCAGCCGTCTGTGTTGTCCCTTCATCACGGTTCGTTGTTTTTGTCCCATTTCTGAATTGGCTTGATTCACACGCACAACCAATAATCCAATAATTGTGATATTAAAGCTCCCTCGTCCAACAATGGGCCCCTTTCATGGCGCACACATCCCGTCATCACAGCAGGAGAAGCACAAGTGCAGCTAATGGCATTAGCTGTGGCTCGGTCCCGTCGAGTGTTACAGTGAGCCGTGACAGGCGGGTCCGCTCCAGCAATAACAAAAAAACAGGGACTGTATATCAGATCATCCGAAGGAATTTACGGACTGAAGAGAAAAGACTAAAAGCACGGCTTTATTAGAACTGACGCGGAGATTGTCAGGAGGTAAAGCGTCTCGACGGACAGATCGGGGTTCGAGGTTGAATACCGGAGTTAAATTTTGGATGTGCGATTACAAATCTACGTGCCTCGCCGTGGAGGAGGCGTCCCAGCCATTAATCACACTCTGCCCAGGAGCATGGGAACAGGAACATTAATAGAACCGCCCTCACGCCAACAGCTCAGTCACGTGTCTTAGTGCATCTGCTGTCATTAGATGTAACCGGGTCATTTGTGCTTCGTGTTTGTGGGACTGTCGTCAGAACCGTGTGAGAGTCACAGGGACGGACGTATGTGGTTGAAACCTGGCATGTGTACGGAATTATCTTCTGTAAAACATGGAACACGGGCTGCACGGTGGTGTAGTGGTTAGCACCTTCGCCTCACAGCAAGAAGGTTCTGGGTTCGAATCCCGGTTCAACCAGGGCCTTTCTGTGTGGAGTTTGCATGTTCTCCCCGTGTGTGCGTGGGTTCTCTCCGGGTTCTCCGGCTTCCTCCCACAGTCCAGAGACATGCAGAATGGGGTCAGGTTCATTGGAGACTCTAAAGTGACCGTAGGTGTGAATGTGAGAGTGAGTGGTTGTCCGTCTCTGTATGTGGCCCTGTGATAGGCTGGAGACCTGTCCAGGGTGAACCCCGCCTCTCGCCCAATGTTAGCTAGGATTGGCTCCAGCGACCCTTAAATGGATAAAGCGGTAGACGATGAATGAATGAAAAAACATGGAACAATAACATTATATAAACAGCGCTATATAGCATATCTTTAAAGCTACTCAAATTGACATTGTTATAACACTTTATGTGACAAGCCTATAGAATTATCAACAGCTCCCCGCAACTCAACATCGTGTGTCAATGTGTTGTTGGTTCCACTGCCCCCCAGTGGCCAGAAAACCACGGTTAATGCTGCTTATTATTTATCCATCTATCAAATGTATTGACATTGACCGTTTTCGAACGCTTTCTCTAGTGCTCCAGCGTCGAACAAGGTCATCGGTGGTGACCCCCATAGCCGAGGGGTATCAGTTATGGAAAAACGACGTGGAAAGCCCCTCCCCACAAGTTGAACCGTGGCGTTCCGTGCCTATTTCGCTCAGGATATGTCTCGCATCATATGAAAAACTCCATATAGACACGTTAACAAGGTTAAAGAAGAAAGGCGAATAATCAATACAAATATTTTCATTGGAAAGGGCCCATGTTGATCTGCTACATTGTGAAATGAGTGGAGAATACTTGGGGTGGGCTAGCGAACACACCAGACTATATAAGCAATAGAAGGAAAATTCCAGAGCGTACTGAAAAGCGTATGGGTACAGTAGGTTTTTCCAAATGTCAGCTGTGACAGTAAAACGTGCCGCGTGTAATTTTTTTAAACGTTCCATCGCCGTGCTCTGACTCCGGAACCTGAAATGTCTGATTTTCCCGTTGGCAGACTGTGAACACGGCAGCCGCCCGTCGTGGCCTCCACGCAGGGCGGCGCTTGTAACAGTTGCACTTCTCTCTGTCATCTGTCAACTCCACTGATTAGCTTCCCTCCCGCTGGACGTTGAAGTGGCGGGTGTAGTGGGCTGGCGAACGCCACCCGAGGAACTGTTCCCTTGTACTTCCCCCCCGCGGCACGCGGAGCGGCAAACAATTGAAGTTCCAAATTTCATTTTTGCCATTATCGAGCTCACAACAATTTCACAGCACAGCAATCACACCGTAATGAACTTCTTCCAGAAGCAATTAAAGCCGCGTTCCTGCGGAGGGACCTCCATGAATGCGCGGAAGACGGCTTCCTCTCGCAGCCTCTAATCACAGACTCCTCCAGCCGAGGTGTCGCGGCGGCTTTTGTTGTTTTCCGGAAATCCCTTCCGGAGGCCTCTAATCAACGTGCCTCCACCTGACGAACAGTAACGGGGATTAATTGGTGCGGCACGCCGCCGCCGCCCCGCTCGCACTTCACCTCATGACCTGGACCTGGACCATATATCAGCATTAGCTGGACGCGTGTTGTCTGTGGACCGCGTTGAAAGGGTATTCACACGCTCTTCTAATGTTCCCACCCAGTGCAGCCCGAGGGTCCGCACACAGAAACACTGAGTCTGGTGCCAGCCGGGTTTCATTTTCGAAACGTGGAAAACTAAAATAAACAGCGCAACCGGGGCGTAAACCCAACTAATAACACTAATTGTAACAAGGACGCGCAACTCGGGGTGATAACGCATCATTCAAATCACTGGGACGGCATTCAGAGCAGAAGTCAGATTCATTGAGGCTTCTGAAAAACATTTAGTTTTAACAGCACAGGATTTGATGTTCCAGTAACAGGCCGACGGAGCATGTGCTCGGCTGAGACGGACAAGGAGAGGGATGACAGCGACCTAGCCTGCCAGGTCAGGTCTCTATTGAAGCCCCTGAAGACCTGTTTTCTTGAATTCTTACCTTGTTTCTGTGCAAAATTAAAGATTGGTGACTAAAGGGGGAAAGATGTGTAGTGAGTTATAACAATTTGACCGCTCAAATTAAGAACATTTAATCACGGGATTATGACTCGATCATAAGACAGAGTTTTATGGCCACATTGAGGATTATGTAGAAGTGAGACTTCGTAATTTGACGAAAAAAAGTCATAATATTATGAGGATAAAGTTGTAATATTACAAGAAAATTTTTAAAATGTATTGAATAAACAGGCGTGAGCCCTAAAACTTTCTCTGGTGTGGTGCCACACTGACAACAGGTACATTCATGTCATGTTATCACTGTTTAACATTTATTAAACTCTTTTGCTCGTTGACTGAAGTTACAGCTTCACAAAGTTTCTCCACCTTCCTCATTTTTAACTCCCTGCTCTTCTGACATTTCTCCACTGAAATAACACTGAGACCAAATATACGACTTTAATCTCATAATATTATGAATTTATTCTCGTAAAATTACGACTTCGCTGTCATAATATTACGACTTTAATCCCACACCATTTTGACTTTACTCTTGTAAAATTATGAATTTATTCTCTTAATATTATGACTTTATTCGCATAAATTGATGACTTTATTCTCAAAGTCTCCATTTATTCTTCTCTCAAGTTGCCCTGATACACATATTTCTATTTTTTGTTGTTGGGGTGTACAGTGGCCTCACAAGGTGCACAGATGTCTCACCTGTTTCCAGGTGTAGGCAAGGAAAGTACTTTTGGTACATATAGACATATAGCACCTTTATTCCCAATAAAGCCGCTTGAGACGGAACTTAAATTAGAAATATGTTGACTGATATATTTTTTGCATCTCCCGAGATATGTAAATCATCATTAGACGTGTGGAACCTACACACAAAGACCTTTTCAGACTTTCACTTCAACTGTAAGAAAACCCGCCACTCAAGAAGCCCGTCCCTCATGGTGAGTGGAAAATGTGTTTTCAGGCCATTCCTCTTAATCCCTGCTTCCACACAGCTCAGAGTCTAAAAGTAAATCGAGACTGACCTGCCAAGAGAAACACTCATTTATGTTCAAATGTATCAAAGCGAATCAGTGCACGTTGACATGCGAAGCCAGTATCAGTATTTTCCATGTGTCGGTATCGTGACAAATTAAATGAAGTTCTGAGTCAGAACAAGAAGTAAAATGTAGCTGCCCCTTAAAATGAATGAAATATCATTATGTAATAACTGAATAAGCAAATGATTCTGTTTCCCTGCAGTCAGCGAGGAGTTAGAACTTTTTTGGAAGTATTTGATTAAAAAAACAATTTCACAATTGGCCACTGATTGGACTGAATGTACCCGACTCAACAATACAGAGACGTTTTCCAGCCGACGGTCTGACGTCCCGCTAAAACCCAGAGGTCCCTTCAGCCTGAGGAATAACCCGTCGCGGAGCGTCATCTTACCGGTGTTGAGGTCCTTGTACTCCTGGGAGAAGTGCTCGTTCTGGTGCACCCATTCCCCGTTGCACTTGAAGAAGATCTGCAGGGCAGGCGCGGCGCGACAGCGCAGCTTGATGGGGTTGCTCTTCACTATGTAGGCGTCCTCCGGCTCCTGGATGAAGTGCGGCAGGGTGCCCTGCGCCGAGGGCAGGGCGTCCGGCTGGGCCTCACCCGCAGCACCTGCAAAACAACACCTCAGTTACTCCGTCGGCCCGCCATAGGTCGACTGACAGAAACAGAGGAGCATGCACGTCCTCTTCTAGTCGGATGCGCAATTCCGTGACAAACACTGTGTTTTTAACAGCAGCGGAACGGCAGCTGCTCGGCGGACAATGATCTGAACTCCCCATTCATCAAAAGCGACTGATTCCCCAGACGGCGGCCGCGGGGTGTGAATACGTCTCATCTGAGCCACGAGGCTGAGACAAGATGGACGCTTTTTTTGGTCCACACACAAACCCAAAACAATTTAAAATCAAACTTGTCTGGATTATGTTTGTAGATCGCCAATGTGCCACCATCTTCTACGACTATTCACAGCAGGTTTACCCTTTTTAGTTTCAGTGTGCCGAGGGGCCGGCCCAGCTGACGATTCACCTTCGTCTCTTCATCATGACGCTTTTAAAGAAGCAACAACCTCGGGGCCTGTGAGAGCGAGGTGATTTTTGTTACGGTTGTTCTTTCCTCTAGTTTGAAGGCAGGTGTCGGCGCCACGCGGCGTCCCGTACTCGCCCGCCTTCGACCCGGAGCACAGAGAGCTCCGAGGGCCGGGACAATGAGGGAACAGGATGTTTGTGATCCTGCCATCCCCGGGATCCTTCTCAGAATCCCGCCTCGGCCCCATCGAGGCAGCTCCGGCGAAGCTATTCAGCGCCGTAAAAAGCCTGTGAAAGCTATTACACCCCACCGTCAAATCCAATTCTGTGCCCTGGAAATCGAATCGGCCGCCTCGCCACCTCGCTCAATCAATGTTGTCCTTGTTAAATGGGTAAATGAGCGGTTGCAGGTGGAAAGAGAGGCCACGCGTAAAGCAAACAGGCAGGGAAATAATATGCCGACGCTCCCCACTCCACGACGGGGAGACGTCTCGTTCATCTCGCTTTCACGTGCACTTCCTGTTGCCATTAAAGCCACCATTAAACTCTGCTTTATTGTGTTCAATACAATTAACGGGGCTGCCGCAAATGTTTTCTCATAAAAATGATCCATGCACTGGTAGGTTACATGATATTTAAATCTTTAAACATTCACAAAATAATAAAGATTTCCTGGTAAATGACGTGGAAAATATGCGTGGAGAGTGGCAGTGTAAAATACATTATAAATAAATTATTAAAATATCAACAGATGATGTACTCTATTTACTTTATTTGTGTTTTTACTCAAGTACTGGGCTAAAGAAGAAAAAACTGCATTTACATATTTAAAGGAAATATTACACCTTTACTTTACATTTATTTGATGGTTGATTATTTACTATTTAGAGTGAGATTTTTGGTTTAAATAATCGTGGTGTATTATTAATAATATTAGTTTTTTTTATTGATCCCTGGGTAGAAATTCACAAATCTCCCCAACCCTGAAAGAATTGACCTTTGCCCTTTAACCCAATTTCACCAGCTACAGCATTAATCACATGAACACATTTCTTTGTTTTATTTCAACACGTGTGTTATTGTGTCCTCACACGTTCATATTCAATCTGAGCATCTTTTTCTCAAATGATAATGATGCTGCAAACATGTCTAAATCATTTTAACATGACTTTGTTGTGGCGTTGTTTCTACGCGTTGACAGAATTTGGTTGCGTTTGGAATATAGTTTGGATTGGACCTAATGCGTTTTTAAGAAATGTGCTCATGCATCCGTGTTCTTCCTCATGTCCGTGTCACTTTTATTCAATATGGGTTTAATTGTTCTAGTAAAAATGCTCCATTCTGCGGCATTAGGTCGGCGGCACAACGGAAGATTGTTTTTCTGTTGTAAAAGCAGGTACATGATGTGGAATCATGCGCGACAAGTGGGGCGAACAGGAAGAGAAAAAAACACTGAACACACAGGTTTGATTTTGTAATGAGAAACATGGACGACCGCAGCAATTTCCTCCACAACCGCCGGAGTGACGGGCGGGAAAATAGTTCTGAGGCAGATGGAGATTGGATTATTGCCTCGCTGCTCGGTGCTGGTGGATGAGAGGGACCAAAACTGGATGATGGGTTCAGGGACAGTAAATGAAATCAATTCATTACGTCTAAGTGTGCAGAGAGGAACTTGGCCCAGTGCACACATCTGACGCAGAAATTGACTTCTGCCAGATTTTTCAATTTAATCTCGAACGCCGCGTCGCATTTTAATCCATTTACAGCCAATTAAGCACTTGTGTCATACAAGACATTAAAACCCAGTGACAAAGAACAGAGACAAAGGGCTGCGAGGAAGAAAAAACAACTCGTGGTGGATTCCTGACGTCTCAACATCACAGGCTGCAGCCACATTTGAGCCTCGGTCTCGGCTCTGCAGTCTCTCTCTGTCCACCTCACTTCATGTGGAGCTCGATCCATAGCAACCCCCTGGTTTTTATATATTAAAATATATATATATATATATATATATACAAGGAACGGGCTATTGTGACACCTTGCATGTAATTATCCTTCTCATCTTGAGGCAAACCGTTGGGTTTCCGCGTCGGTACTTTGTCTAACCTTAGCGACCTGTGTCTTGTCGACGCGTTTCCAAGGAGCGACCGCCGGCTGCCGTCTGCACGCAGCCGCACGCCGCCTCCCGCAGACCCTCGCGGCGTTTTTCCTCCGAAACAGCAAAGCCCCCCACCCCCTCGCTGGGTTTACATTAAACCGCACGACTCCTACGTGAGCTGCTTATCACACATCCATCTCTGACTGTTTCACTCGCTTCAGTGGACCACGGAAAGTAGACTTTTTGTTCCGTTTTGCTGTGTCAAATGCGGTGCCTACAAGTAGAGATGATAAATAAGGACCAATATTCACTGTGATGCAGTTGCAATAAAACAATTCCACTTTTTAAAGACCCCTGTGAACTGGAAGGGGGACGACTTAGGGGGTTGATTGCAGCAGCAGCCAGGAAAACAACACCGACACAATGGCGCCTGTCTTCATTATGTTATCATTTGACTGTGCGTAATGACTAACAATGGAGAATTAACATTCTTTTTCAGTGGATTAGGAGGTTCATAAACCCTCTGCCAGTCCAACGTGAACAAATAAACCAAGCATGCATGGTGGTCAAGAACACCGACAGAGTTATAAGCCTTTTACATTTCAGAGGTTTTTCATTTAAGCTCTGGTAAAAGATGAGGAATAAAAGAGACGACTGGGGCAAGTGATTATTTTACAAGCAGCTGAAATCACAGAACAGCCGTCGTCTTCAACTCGTGCCGGCCAACTTTCCATCGGTTTTCACTGTCGCAGACAAATTTCCAATGTCGGTATGAAATCATGAGCGTTTTGATTCGTTTGACATTATCGTAAGTTTTTAGTCTTCGCTCACGCAGATAGTGGCGTAAACATAGTGTACAACCAATAGGTGGGCTCTTCTCAGAACCCAACGGGAAGCAGAAGAGCGCGTTGGGCGACGCACGCTGCAACATCGCACGGAGGCTCCGCTGAAGCCTCGAGAAACGACCTGGTTACAGGCACCTAGTCTCCGCAAAATCATAGACTGCGACGGAAAACTCTGCGGCTAATGACACAATGTCTTCAGACGTGAGAGGGCGTCAGACTTAAGTCTTTTAAAAGTCTTTTCAGTGTCTTTTCCAAATCGTCTAGTGTGTGGGAAGCATTGTGTGTCTGGCGAATCAGGATTTTGTGCCAGCTTGGAAATGGCTTGGACGTCACGGCCGGTTAAGAAGTCGTCTCGATGGGTCACGTTTCACTCATAGTCTTGTCCAGACAGTGTAATGTAATAATAATAATAATAACATAGCAGATCTCTGACTTAGTGTTTTGGACCATTGCTGGATTGTAGAGCTGTGTGCAGCGCTCTTTGCCCCTCTCTCACTCTCTCTCTCACTCTCTCTCTCTCACTCTCTCTCTCTCACTCTCTCTCCCTCGGTGCTCGTCCCTCTCTCACTCTCTCTCTCTCACTCTCTCTCACTCTCTCTCTCTCACTCTCTCTCTCACTCTCTCTCCCTCGGTGCTCGTCCCTCTCTCACTCTCTCTCTCACTCTCTCTCTCTCACTCTCTCTCCCTCGGTGCTCGTCCCTCTCTCACTCTCTCTCTCACTCTCTCTCTCTCACTCTCTCTCTCACTCTCTCTCTCTCACTCTCTCTCTCTCACTCTCTCTCCCTCGGTGCTCGTCCCTCTCTCACTCTCTCTCTCTCACTCTCTCTCCCTTGGTGCTCATCCTTCTCTCACTCTCTCTCCCTCGGTGCTTGTCCCTCTCTCTCTCTCTCACTCTCTCTCCCTCGGTGCTCGTCTCTCTCTCACTCTCTCTCTCTCTCACTCACTCTCTCTCTCTCTCTCTCTCTCTCTCACTCTCTCTCACTCTCTCTCTCTCTCTCTCACTCTCTCTCTCACTCTCTCTCACTCTCTCTCACTCTCTCTCTCTCTCACTCTCTCTCCCTCGGTGCTCGTCCCTCTCTCTCTCTCTCTCTCACTCTCTCTCACTCTCTCTCTCTCACTCTCTCTCACTCTCTCTCACTCTCTCTCTCTCTCACTCTCTCTCCCTCGGTGCTCGTCCCTCTCTCACTCTCTCTCTCACTCTCTCTCTCCCTCGGTGCTCGTCCTTCTCTCACTCTCTCTCTCTCACTCTCTCACTCTCTCTCTCTCTCTCACTCTCTCTCACTCTCTCTCTCTCTCACTCTCTCTCACTCTCTCTCACTCTCTCTCTCTCTCACTCTCTCTCCCTCGGTGCTCGTCCCTCTCTCTCTCTCTCTCTCACTCTCTCTCACTCTCTCTCACTCTCTCTCTCTCTCACTCTCTCTCTCTCTCTCACTCTCTCTCACTCTCTCTCTCTCACTCTCTCTCTCTCTCTCACTCTCTCTCACTCTCTCTCTCTCTCACTCTCTCTCACTCTCTCTCACTCTCTCTCTCTCTCACTCTCTCTCCCTCGGTGCTCGTCCCTCTCTCTCTCTCTCTCTCACTCTCTCTCACTCTCTCTCTCTCACTCTCTCTCACTCTCTCTCACTCTCTCTCTCTCTCACTCTCTCTCCCTCGGTGCTCATCCCTGCAGTAGAGTTGCAGAGACTCAGTGAATCAGTGGCTTGGTGTTCGTTGTTTTTTTTTTGTTTGTTTTTTTCATAAAAGTATCTCCCCGCTGTATATGGAGTCTATATATGTTCCCCTGTGAATCCCATTCTATAACGTAATCGAAGATTTTTTAATGAGTTTGAAAGCCTCGACTATTCTAAATCTCTTCAATGACAGCTTTCAATTAAAAGCTTTGGATTCATATGTTAATTTTGACTAGTAAAATTTGTATGGGACCTTCAACCATCAGAGGATTAGAGTATATTTGAAAAAAAGGCACCACCAGTAGCCACTCTGATTGGCTATTTCATTTTTATTTAATACCTTCCTCTTCTTCCTCCAGTCTGTTAATTATGATAATGAATTTCAGTCAGCGCATTTGCATGGAAGCCTGCTAATAAAAGGGAGTTTGTCCAAACCGAGAGGAACAAGGCTTCAGCATGATTCGAAGCACCAACACGTTTAATGATTCGACCGTGCAATCGTCCTCCATCGAGCACCTTCCCCACCGTCGAGCACCTTCCCCACCATCGAGCACCTTCCCCACCGTCGAGCACCTTCCCCACCATCGAGCACCTTCCCCACCATCGAGCACCTTCCCCACCATCGAGCACCTTCCCCACCATCGAGCACCTTCCCCACCATCGAGCAGCCCTATTCTAATCGGCTAATTGCTGCTATGATGAATAAAAATAGTCTGAGAGCGCCCAGCAGAGACAGGCCTCTCCTTTCACTTTTTTTTTCTTCTTTTCCCCATTGCACAACAACTAATAATGCGCCATGTCCCTTTCTCTTCATGTTTAAACATCCAGCACATTCAAAGGTAGCAGATAATTGGAACAAGGTGACAATCCATGCTCCATAAACCAGGAGCTGTGGCACTGGCTGCTCCACTCGTGATGGCTGCTCATAAATATCAGCCGTAATGAAGGAAATGACTGCGGCACCAATAAGTCACTTATTCCCTCATTACGCTGGTTAATTTTAACACCGGCCTCTGAAATGCTCCCTCGCCCTATCTGCTGCCAGTCACGGGTTTCCACCTGACTTCACACGGGGCTCAGCGCAGTGGACCCGCAGCTGATAAATGCCCCGAGTATCAATCTGCATACAGGGGACACGGGCGACATGCCGGCGGTGCTGTCGGTTCAGGCTGGCTGACAGAGCCCGGCGGCCGGGGGACCATGTTGAACAAAAACAGATTCAAATCAACAGCCACCACGCGGGATGTGTGGATGCGCAGGGGAGGACAGAGACAGCACAGTGTAACGATGGAGCCTCATAAAAATGTTGACAGCTAACACTCTCTAGGGGATGAATGTTCATTACAGTCAACAATGTAAAGATGCAGGCCATCAACATATTGACGAATTTGTGAAGTTATTTCTGTGGGCATGGGCTCCTTGGTAGCACGATTATGTTCATCCAGTCTCCAAGCAGAGGTGAGACTTTCGTGAGAGATGATATAGAATATATATATATATATATATATATATATATATGGAGGAGCAAGCCGTTAGGAAAAAGGGAGTAAAAAACTTTTTATTAACCATATTTATGTTAATAAAGCAGCACTGATTCCAAAGATGTAGTTATCAAACCCTCATAACAAACAAATACAAGTGATATTACAGTTTAACCATAAAAATATGTTATGAATAAAAACAAAACGCAACCAAATATGTGGCTTTAATGCTAAAAAATGCCAGACAGAAAGCTTTCATTCTAACTTCTCCCTTACAATTGACTTTTAAGCCTTAAAGGGGCATTTAGCGATTTTGGAGAAAGCTTGTTTCTATCTTCGTGGTTGTAGATGATTTTCCTGCTCTGGCCGAGCAATACTCCCTCACTTTTACAAAACGTGTATTGCTTTGGAATCGCTTACCGCCCCTTTAACCAGCACGCGGCTGTAAACCATGACTGTGGACTGTGAACAGGTGGTGATGAAGCACACGATTGGCTTTTTACTTTTTAGTGCACTTATGGTAACAAGCACAGGTGTTGCAGGGGGAGACGGAGGTGCTAAAGGAAAAGACCAGGAGGAAATCAAAACCATTAGGATTCATTTTTTGGGGGGGGGGACTGGCAATGGGTCAGGTAGCCGCAGGTTCACGACAGTTACACTGCACAGAGTATGTGTCAAGGGTAAGAAAGACATATTTATATTAGTCCACTGGATGGCTGGGTTGTATGAGAAATAACTTCACACCAAGTGGCATCATGCTCTGTGCTCATACAGTCAGGATGAGTTGACTGTGTGCAGTCTGCAGTATGTGTTCAGTTACAGGTACAGGAAGGGCTGCACGTACGCAGGACTCTGGTTGGTCAATCAGTCCCTCCACTTCTCCGAAATATATAAATATTCATAATGTACTGCACTTTTTGAATAGATTGCTTTGAAATCCCCACAGACATCCAAGATCCCCGGGGGCTGTCTTAATTACAGCGATGATCCCCTGATATATTGCCGTGTACCATGTGATTATGAAATGCTTATTTCATGCCGAATTGTCTCGTCAAGCGTAGGTTGGACTCGTAGACTGTATAAGAATGGATGTAGACTCCGGATTCGTAAAAAGTAAAACCAATGTGGAAGTTCGTGGAACCTGAACTCTCTCGGATGACCCGCGGAGAGAAGCCTGTTTCTACAAAGACTTCTCACATAATGTCAGTAAACATTTTCCTGATGAGTGTATGGTTCAATCTCTAGTATCAAGACTACTTCAATACAGCATGATGTCAGTTTTTTTTACCCGTTTAGAGAAAAATAGACGATACGGCCCAATAGGCTTTGGGGCATGGATTCCCTGTGATTGCCAGCTAGTGGCGTCCAGTGGATGAGCTCTCAGTCGGTAAGCTTTGCAAATAACCACCCAGAGCTCAAATAAGTGTTTGAGTAAAACAAATGCATGAGGTCAAATAAAGTCATTAATAGGGGTCGGCCGATCATCGGGCTGGACAATGATCGGTCCGATATTCCACATTTTTATGATGATCGGTAGGGCCGTCCTCGTCCCAGGATGAACAACTGGCTTCGGCGTGCGTCCTGCTCAGATGTTAGAGAAGAGTTCCTGAAGGATCAGGCCGACAGCACTGGATACGCTTTTCCATGCAGGGCCTCCTGACTGAGTTGGACATTACTATTTTCACGAGGCCGCTCCACAGCTAAAGTCCTCTAAAACCGAACATTCTTCCTCTCGCATCCCAGAGATCACCGGGGGTTTCTCATGGATTTTTCTTTTCTTTTTTTTCCACAAACAGCTGAGGCGGGCGAAGGGCGAGGACGAGGAGCGTCAGGAGAGTGAGTATGGGCTTTACATGGCGAGCAGCCTCTCAGCGTTTCAGCAGGAGTCCTTCTCATTTGAAAAGCAGAGATTCGAGAGATGTCAGACTAATCCTCGACACTGAAGGAGAAAAGGGTTCGCCGAACAAAAATACCCAGCGAAAGGCTCTGCACACGGCAGCGCTGGGAGACCGCAGCGTGAACTCCAGGATAAAGGTGCTGGAGACACCGGGAGGACAGGAGCTCTGGTGAATACACATGAATGAGACGCACACACACACACACACACACACACACTACCATCTGTGGTTCCTTGATATTCACCCTGACGCTAACCGCAACATGAACTCTGAGAGGAATCTGATTCGAAGCCCAAAGGACCAGTAAGTCCTGCGTTCTTAGCCGAGTATATTTTACATCACTGCCACATATACAATCTATATTTTTTTCATTACAGCATTGCCAACCGCTCCTGCTCTCCATGCGTTCAAGTACAGAATAAATGTCAAGCATTAACGGCAGATGTATCAGTTCTAGGAAAGGGAGTTTAATGTGTGCAAAGGACCAGATGGATATAATCACGACTACAGTAGTTACAATAAAACCACACAATAAGATTCAAATTGTTGGTGTCTTTACACCAACTTACTAACCACGTACATTGCAAACATGATTTGCACGTGGCAAAAACATGCTGTCAGGCCCTCACGGACCATGTGACCTTCAGTCCCCTGAGCCCTTTCCTCCGTCGCCACATCTGATTACACACAACTTTGACAATAAAGGTCTTTTCACTATAGATTTCTAATAATTTATTTGTGCAAATTCCCTAACAGCAATTTGCAATGAATCAGTTTACAAAAAACAGTCAGTCTACAGTCTATGAGTGTGGCCCCTGGAACGACATCTGTGCATTTTTGTTGTAGCTACACAACTGTCTGCAGCGGTAATGCATCTTTTCCTTTTGGATAAATGACACCACATGATTGGATACATTCGCCCCTATGGGCTGGACATTTTCAAACAGAAGATAGCGTTGCCGACAGGACGTCGCTCAGGACAACCCAGGTGGCTGATGGGACGCCGTAAAGTGACACCACGGGACACGGAGCTGTATTTAATCACAGTGTCCGCCACGGAGACGAGTGAGCAACACTGATGTGTCCTTTGTGGTCGATTATTCAAAAACACAACGAGTCACTGTCAAACAGAGTGTGTACAAAAAGTTCACACGCGCCGACCCGACCGACCGAGAAAACACACGCACACGCGCGCAAACAGCTGCCTCGGCTAGGTCGCTTGGAAGAAAACAACTTTCGGAGCAGCAGGAGGTTTTTTTTCCCATTTCCTCGGTGGTCTGAAGGACCCCCCCCCCCCCCGGGAGACTCTTTGTGGATGATGACTCAATGCGCGCAGCGGAGCCGGGACACATTGTTTACAGATACACATTTGACAGCGTGACATTGTCAAGCAATCCCCCCCCACCACCACCACCACCACCACCACCACCACCCCCTCCACCACCACCACCACACCCTCCACCCCCTCCACCACCACCACCACCACACCCGGCTCGTGTGCTTCTCGGCGAAAGCCTCTTACACGGCCTGTGATCCATTCTAAAAGGTTGAATGCAATGAAAAGCAATTACTCGGCACATGTGTCCGCTGTCAAACAGCTGGCGGTGCTGCAGGTTCCCCCCCCCCCCCCCCCCGGTGATTAGAGAGCACGGATCCGGAGCGGCGTCTGATATGGGTTGTTTCTGTTGGATCCCTCGCGCTCCACCAGGGGCCCCGGCAGCCTCGCAGGCCCGATTGACTGAGACAGCCCCTGACAGTTATTGACAGGCCGCTCCACTCCGCAGGAAGGGCAGCGGGGAGAGCGGACGGGAGATTGAGCAAATCTCCATGTTGGGTCTGCTCACACATGCTGTCTGCTGCTTAGCTGTTTCCTTTCTCATTGTTCCAGGGTATTTCTTATGGACTGACGGTCGATATTGGCTGTTTATTAAATATCACACTTCTCACGCTCGTCGCGCCCTCCGGCGAGATCCGTCTTTAATAACCTCACAGAGGAGCAACAATAAAACTTGTTTTCCTTTGCACATTTCTCTCTATTCGCCAGTTTACAGTAGCTTTTTTTTCTTCTTCAAATTAATAAAAGCTTATCTTTCTGCTTTATGTATCCACACCACGCATTATATCGTGTGGTTTCAGCCTAGGACGTTTTTCGGAAAGCCTCTTTCCTCAGACAAATCCTCCGCTGCTCAGAAAGTGGTACGTTTCATATATTTGCAGCAGTTTATATGAAATGAATGAACGAACGCAACCAAACTGCTTCAGAGTCTTTATTATAATTGTATTTCTGGGAAAAGCCCTGCACCAAGTTCAAAGCGTCCTGGATATTTGTGACTGGATAATACCACATACAAGGTCGGGGACACATTAGCCAAAAAACTGAGAAGCTGTTGCAGAAATAAGTTTCAAGTCCACGTATTATTCGCAGGTTTTCCCTTTCCTTTAATGTGCAATAGCTTTTTTGGGCATTTAGATGATCTGCTAAGATACAAAGGCCTAATTCTGCGGCAAAGGGAGTCCTTCTCTTTCCCACAGAAAACACCGCTCTGGAAACGCCTCTTCTGCATTCCGGGCTCTTCCCCTTAAAATCGGCGATGTCACCGTCTACTGACGAGTTTGTCTCGGAAAAGATTTGCGACACACTCTCTGCGTCATCGCTTCACGCAGTTTATCAGATTCATGCAACTGCTTTCGTGGTCACCACTCGTCCTCTATGCTGCAGGCCGCAGGCGGGGCTGAAGCCAATCCCGGCTGACGTTGGGGCGAAACGCAGGGTACTGTGCACCCTGCTCGGGTCAGAGTTCACGGGGCCGACAACCAACCGCCACTCAAATTCACAGCGCCTGGCAATTTAGAGCTTCACTTGACCGAAGCCGAATGTCTATGGACTGTGGGAGGAAGCTGCACCCGAGGAACGCCAACACGGTCCCAGAGCCGTCTTGCCGTGAGGGCAGCGCTACCCACTGCACCGCCGTGCCGCCCACAAAAGAGTTGAAGACAGTATGTGTGGACTGTACAGTGTGATGGCAGTTAAATAATACAAAGCCTCGTGAAGACGGTTTAGGCATCGGGCATGAGTGAGCAAACTGGGACAGGGCAAATCTGAGTTTTTGATTAAACATAAATAAATGCATCGCACTGAAATTGATCATTTCTGTTAAGTCCACCACTGCTGTGTATTGTTCTGACATGTTTTCAAAGAATATCCACATACTGTATATTCTACCCATCAGCCGTGGGGTCTCATCTGAGCTCAGCATATTCGTCCGTGCCGACAAAGCGATGCAGGCGACAACCCGTGATCCCCGGGAGGATCGCAGGCTGCAACACGTGCTACCGTGTTTGCACCAGAAAAATCATTTTTCTCCCAATCAGCATTGGGGTGTTGTCTCCGTCTTACGAAAACCATTTCAATCATCGTCGGTGAGCAGACTCCATCACTCCACTACAGGCGGTGGAGACACCGTTGGCATCAGCAGCTCAGTTACAGGAGGTGTTGATTAACACATTAGGAAAAAACAGAAAGGGAAAACAAAAACTTCACTGACTGCAAGGTGCAAGGCACAATGCCTTGCCAACCCCATGTTCATAAGCACTTGATTTTATTGGATACCATCTCATTTTATGAAGAGACATTTTTTAATTAAATGTGACCCTTTGAGAAACAGTGTATTTCTCATGACGTCATGATTTCCACCAGCCTCTCACCTTTCAGATTCAGTCTTTCTTCGCCGTGGCTGTTGTTGTAGCTCAGTGGTTCCCGGACTTCTCGGCTCCCCGACCCCCAAATTGACAGCGCTAGAGACTAAAGGACCCCTAGTATCCCCCGAGCCCGGAGGTGGTCGAATTATGTCTTTATATCTATTCAAATATAGACATAACGAGAAGACAAAATAACAAAACTGTAACAAACGGTAGACACTGTATATGGGTACAGTACATGTATGTGATGAGCAGCAGGCTCCTACATTCTCACTTTCGTGTGCAAACGTACATTTTGGGAACTTTTATTTTCACAATTAATTCACCTAACTGCCCTTGTCAGGCTTTTTTTTTGTTTTTTGGAAAGCTGCTACAGACCGACAGGCAGATTGGAAACATGTCCGTCTGCAAAAGTTGATTACAGCTGTAAATACAATGTCGTTTGTCATGTAACTTTATGTCCCCAGGTGCTTGCCCCCCCCAAAAAAAGAAAAAAGGAGAAAAACATTGTTTCTCTATTAGCATTGCAGTTCACTAAGAAATGACTTGTTAGCATTGTTAGCAGTCATAATGGATGCTGGCGCTATAGCAGTGTGCCGCAGGCTCATCAGCATTACATCTGGGTCTCATGCATACACATGAGGCGTCTGCCGTCCTAATCCTCACGATACGGCTGAATCAATCTGCCCTTTATTAGACTTCCAGTCACTGTAGGAATGTTGCTGTTGCAAATACTGATGCCCCGGATTTCCATATTACTACAAAATCTGTCCGTGCCGTGGACTGCCTGGTGAGCGCGGCTCACCTTGCTTTTTATGTATCGCAGGCTCATCAGATTAAAAATTAATCCCAAGGCATAAAACAGGAGTAGACAGGTTGTGTGATTCACACACACACACACACACACACACATCTCACAAAACCAGCGGAATTCATTTGCCGCTCTAATGTCCTCCGTTTGATTAACCCCGAGATTGTTTGAAGAGCATTTTGTCGCTAAATTAATTCGCGCTCTCATTTCAAAGTGTCGAATGTGTTTCAGAGAAAAGGTTGACTTTTATACTCGGCACATTTGATCTGCCAAGGCGTCGAAAAACCAGGGCGGTCGGAGGACACGCGCACGTTTTTGACGTCTTGTCACTCTGGTTACCTAATCTGTACGTGTAAGTGTTAAATCAGCTTATAGGATAACTGCTATCTATATATAATATAATCAACGTGACCATGATGGGTGTGAAGACTGTATTAAAAGACAAAACAAAACATTGCACCGAAGGACGGAACAAAGAATCATTTCCGTCCGGAGCGCATGACATTAGAATTAGACATAAATAAAATATCACAGGCGGCATCTCCGCCAAGGAGAGAGAGAAAAAAGATCTCCAGCCAGAATGGAATGTGTCGGGCCGTGCGGATGGCTTTGATCACTCTTTCAACGATAGCAAATGGCTTAAGCATTACCTGCGCCGTCTCTTGGCACATTCGGAATGAAAGGCCGGGAAACTAATTACACACCGCGGCCGCCTGACAAAGCTCCAATTCCAACTCATTTCCCCTGTCAAGCTGGGAAAAGGGGGCGGACGCTGGAACTTGTCAAGCTCAAGACTTATTTTGCATAACCGCACACCACCAGCGCCCCACCTTTTGGGATTCGAGCTGTCCGGCCCACCGCCGCCTCCTGACGCGGGGGAAGTGCACCGCGGCTCAGCGGTCACGGGGTGAACTGAATCTCCGAAGACAAAAGCCATACGGCACGGGGCTGATTTATTTACGAGCGAGGGGCCACGGGGGGTCCATGCCGGGATCCGGGGGGAAATGGCCTCCAAACCCTCCAGAGGCTCTGATGGATCTTATTTAACGCTCTGCTTTACACCGTGCAGGTAAACTCAAGGCGTTTTCCACCACAGTTGTCGTCACACAACCACAGATGTAGACAGTGCATAGATAGATGCAACCCTGTGGCTCTGCTGAATTTTGATTCTCCTGGTTTCAATTGTGGCCCAACAGTAATGTGAAGCAGGCTGTTTTATAGTCTACACAACATTTACCTTTTCCAGGGTCGTTGGGCTTGAGCCTAGGCATTGTAGCATTCAAACCTGACAGTGGAAACCCGACGGGTCGATCAGACGTCTCCGACACGCGCCTCGCGGGGTTTCAGACTTTTAATGTCTTTGGGATCGTGAAAAGGAAAAACCCACACAGTCTCCGGTGCACACACAAAGGAATCAAATGCGACATAACATTTTGAGCGAGCTCATTTTACGTTTGCTGGTCTGCAGCCAAGCAGAGTCACGGGTCGCGAATGTTAACATGTCTGTCAGTTCACTCGATCCAAACCAAAGAGGAGGGTTTTTTTTCTCCACGATTACACGTGGAAGGGCATCAACCCAGCAGCCACATGATTCGCCTGCGTCCGTCGGTCACGCCTCTCGGAAATCGAAAATGAACCAACAGGTACCAGGCTAATACGCATTCGGGCGTAAGTCGGGCTACGCCAGGCTACGACTCAGTCACCCTGGAATCTCAAATCTACAAGTAAATCAGAAGAAACTTAACTTTACAAGTCAAAAAAAACCAAAACTGGCCAAGATAACAGAAAATGTTAATTTGCTCCGAAAGCCAATATGCCAATCTCATTTCACCGAAGCATTTCGTCTTTCAGCTGTCAGCTCCGTCCCATTGATTTATGAATATATCATTTTGTAATTGATGGAGCGGTTTGCTGGAGGCCCTTGTTAATATTTCACTTGACCTCTCACCAAATTGGAGTTTATCATCTCTGACAGACGACTCCACCGTGCGGAGGAATGTGCGATGCGAAATGGAAGCTGTTGCTCCGCTCTCCGTCGCATTAAAAATGCAACACGGAACCTGGCAGAGGTGAGGCGTAATGAGCGGAAGCAGGCACCTGGGTCCCCGGTACGTCCTGTTCAGACAGACTACCCAACTGCTCTGTCTGGGAAAACTCCAATTCTGCTTCATTCATGCTTCGCCGTGGCTTGGTTCACATCTGTCCTATAGAGAATAATATGCTGTTCGTATGGATTAATCAGATTCGACTGGCCTTCAGATGAACATATTATATTTATGGGTGTGCAATGTACAGCATATGTAGTATGTATACGAATGTATACTGCATTATCTAATAAGTGTTAGAATATAATATATAGTACATCCACGTAGGTGTGAATGATCTGTTATAATGCAATATGTAGGAGGAATTATAATTTCATATATGGTGTCATGTGATCCCATGTCCATTAAAATGTGGGTAATTCAATCTTCATCGCCGTCTATAATGAGCGCCATCGCATTATAATTGTGTTAAAATGAGATTGCATCATGAGGAGGGCGAAGTGCCCCCCCCCCCCCCGCCGGCAGGGACGGGACGGTTACAAGGTAGATATCATCTCCTCCGACGCCCATTGTGCGGCCGGCTCCCTGCGCCGGAGCACGGGGCCTGGGAGCATTGATGGAATTGATTCAGCGGACGGAGCCCAATCTTTGGACACTTTGCGGCTATTGACCGCGGCTTCAAATCTGAAATTTCGAAAACAGAACTCAGCCGGGGATTTAATTAAAACTCAAAAGAAGGAATGACTGACACTGCGGACAGGGTAGCTGCGAGAAATCAATTGTGCAATGCAAATGAGTTTCCAATCCCCCTTTGCAGTCTGCTGCCATTATATATTTATCTATCCTTTTTTCTTTTTTCTTTCCCACAGCCTTGTGCTGCATTCCCAACTGGGGGCACTTCTCTATTCGGCAGTTCAGAAGATAAGCAAATGCTTTTAAGCTCATTACAAAATAAAAGAAAGTGGTATTACAATTTGGATTGCCACCCCACTTTCATGTCATCCAGAAAGGCCTGCCAAAGATCCAATTACTGCCAATATGAAAAGGCGATATTTAAAGGAAAAATCCACCCAAAAACGCTTAAGCGTCAAAAAAACAGCTATTGGGAATGTATGCTGGTGTATATTGTTTCCTATTTTTGGGGGATAACCAGCCAGATGTAAATGATATCTCAAGATACCTCCGGCACATCTGCCCGAAACATCCACGGCAAACATTGCGTTTTGAACTCAGTCCCTCAGAATGAAAGCAGCCAGAAGCCATTTTCCACCGATGTAAAAAAAGAAATAATAATAATAATCATACAATGAGAAATCTATCCCAGACAGGTGTGTATTAGGGGAGGGGGCTGTTCCTTTCCTGTTTCCACGTTGGGAGCCATTTACAGAAGCCAAAGAGGTGGTCTGATGAAAAGTGGAGAAAAAAGTGAGGCACAAAAGGCACAAAAAAATGACCGTTGCCTGGCAATGCCAGACGACAATTTTCGATTTTTTTTTTTTTTGCTTATTGTAGTCGAGCGAGGCTGAATAGGCACATTGCTTGGGAGAGATGTTTTTTTTCCACCTCGGCTGTACAGAGAGAAAGACAGATGATTGACACGTCGTGTTGCTTAGAGATCAGTTACTAGATCTCATTGGGTGGAGGCATGTCGCCACGAGCTGCCATTGGTTTTTGGCTTTTCACCGTCAAGCTGGGAGAAAGAAAAGAAAAGTCTCCTCTAAATTATCCACCGGAACTGGAGCAGACGTTTGTCAGCGCTGTCGTGATTTGGAACGGCACGAGATAACATATCTGCATTGTGAATGCAGTCCATCATGCTGACCAACTCAATTCGGCCGTTTCCCGCAGTGCTTCAGAACATTTTAGCGAAACCCAAAGGAGGATTGAGAGACGTGAATACTGGACCCACGTTCGATACTGACACAACTCCAAATGAATAATGTTCCTTCTTCAGTGATGTCACAAATCCTCCAGGTGTGCATATTATTCGGGTTTGTTTCACGGACTATGCGACGGAGCGGTTCATGAGTCAACGGTTCACCAAAGTTTGACGGCAGAACATAATTCACCTATCTGAGACATGGACAGCGGACGTCAGCAGAACTCCCGCGCCTCAGACGGGTTCTATGTCGAGTTTGTGCGTGTATGAATTTGGACGATTACGAACGAGTGAATCGAAGATCGAACAGTGAAATGTGAAATGAATTTTGTGATTCCGTTTTTAAAAACCCATTCATTAATTCATCACTGAATAAACATTACTCATTCACCGTGAACTCCGAGGGATATTTCCTCTTCCTGCAGCCGAGATGATCGTTTTCTGTGAATATTTATCCAGAACTGATCTGATTTCTCTGCTGCGTGGAAATGAATGTACATTGAAAACCGCAATTAAAAATTGACATCATCAAAATAAATCATTGAGTGTCAAACTTAATGACGGCGCTCTTTCTAAACGGACCATTTAAATGCAAATGTTTTTAATCAAATTATAATTGCTTTTTATTAAATGTATCAATTATTCGATTGAGATTAAAAAAGGAAATATTCTTTCCCACTGGCACTTCTCACAGCACATCTTTTGGCATCAATGTTTTGCAAACTTTAACCTAGTGCTGGGCAATATGACAAAAAAGTTATATCGCAGGTGTTTCAATATTATACCGGTTTCACGGTATGTCACAGCAATTTTTTTTTGCTTATTCTACTGTCAGGAGTGTACAGTATAGAAAATAATTTCATCGGGAGAGGAGCAGTTCATATTGTGTGTGTGTGTGTGTGTGTGTGAGCATGCCGAGGTCGTGGGAGTTGTGAATGTGCGGTGCCGCTTACAGTCTGTCTTAATATTAATAAACGCCGCAGCGCCTCAATCTAAAAGCGAAATCTGTGCGTGGCCTCTGTCACGCTGTTGAGGAAAGTGAGGGGGTTTGTCCCTGGAGACCGTGAGACTTCCCGACCACGGTCTGGACGGCAAGCGGGAAAAGAGCGACACCAGTGTAGTGACGCTACACCCGTAAAATGGAAACAACTCGTATTTTTCCGACCTGTCCATCATGGTTTCTGCTCAAGAGCTCTAGGGTGCGGTTCCTCTCTACTATTGCTTGACCTCAGTGGAAAACGTCACGAGGTCAAGGAACGATGTAAAGGAGGATTCACAGGACTTAGGAAAACACTTTCACTAAACTACGTGGTCATGCGACGGCGGATGTTGTTGATGCGTCTGTCGTGGTGAAACTACACATTTCTGAAGATGAACTACATGAACCTCAGCGGCTCCATCAGCATGTTTCAGTGTTTGACCACCGTGTGACATCAGATGTAACAGTAACTGTAATCTGGGTCACGTTCATACTCCTTCTTCTTCTTCTTCTACTTTGGATTCAATCGTTTGCTCTCGTGCATGGCACATCAATTGTGGGGCGTCCATATCTCCTTACTCTCACATAGGAAGCTCCAGTGTACCCTATGCTAGAAGGAGACAGGAAAGGAAGCATTGAAGCTCCTTTCCTGTGCAAATTGGACAATTCGACCGTACCCCTAGCATGCCTTTCAGCGGTGCAGCAGTGAAAAGGGTCCCCCGCCCTTCAAACAGCGTCAGAGTGCTCTTCGCCACGTTCCAACCATAAGCACCGGTGTTATCATTACATGGATATCGTACGGAAAATGAACACCGGTATTCGCCATGTCCTGGTCAGACATGGGACAATAAACATCAAATCAACCCCCAAAAAATCTGAAATAACAGTCAATTATGCTATGATTGCCTTGCACATCCCATTGAGCACCGTCAGTCGAGCGCTGCTGTTCCAGGGAGAACTGACTGACAATGAAATAAATCAATACGTGTTGTTCCTGTTGAGGCCAAACTACGACGGTGATTCAGCGAGGCTGCCGCTGGTGGACCAAGTCCAGATAAATGGTCACTGTCATGGACGTGAGGGGGGTGGGGGGGCTATCACTGTGCAGATTTCCTCTGAATAACATCCAGTGAGAGGGGGCCTTGATCTCCGTCACCTTGCCAGCAGCTAATAGTGCATAATCGTTGATAATTGGCAGCCGGCAGCTTTTACAAAAGGTCCAGTGATTAATGCCAATTAAGAATGAAAAATGTGGAGTGGAGTGTCGTGCGTCTGTGTGTGTGTGTGTGTGTGTGTGTGTGTGTGTGTGTGTGTTGTTGTCATATGCGAGCGAATACTTGTGCATCTGACCTTGCCTGTTCCCCGAGCCCGGCTCCGACAGCCCTAACCAGCCGGCCTCATGCAATATCGAATGTGCTGCTTCAAAGGCAGCCCGGCTGCAGCCTCTGCCTGCTTAGACATGGCTGCTGCATCACACACGGAGACAGGAAGAAAAGCTGACAGAGTCAGAATAGATGGGGAGAGATAGCGAGGGGGGGGGATCTGTTGATGTCTCCTCTCTCCGAGGACCAGTGCCGAGTCAGCACAGACTTGAATGACGGACAGGGAGACAGAGTGAGATCTGGTAACGGGTGTCTGGGTGTGCATCTCAAATAAGAGTCTTTGTTGTGCCACTTCTGTCAAAGACAGGAGATGAGAAGTGCAGCAGTTCTGATACCAGCTCCACAATTAGGACTGTAAAAGATAAAAGAACATCCAATAATATCAATGCAGGTAGGAACGTGTGGTTAATGTCCCATCTACACTTATTCACTCTAGTATCCCAGTTCTTAGCCTTATCCTGTCGTTGGTAATAGTCATTATATGATGTTATCATGGAACCGGCGGGCCGGCACTCGCCGCGCCAACACGCACAACCAGCACTTCCACGTTTTTTCTCCTCACAAGCTGCTGCTGCTGCCCTTCTCGTCTGGGTTATTCATAAAGGCCCTGAATAAAGTGCATTAACCCAGGACGCACTGAAAACAGAACAGGACGTTTTCAAATGGAGCCGGTGGGACTGTGGTCACCACTCTGCAGAGCTGTGTACAGTACATGGTGCGTTTGGCGCGAGGACACTGCTGCTAGGCAACGACAACATGGACGCTAATACTAATACTAATGTCGGTGTCCAGAAGCCATTATGACAGAGAGGGGAGGAATGAGACTGTTGGGAATATCAACATAACATAAGTGAGTCTGTACAACCAGCACTGCTCTCAGTAGAACACACACAAACACACACACACACAAAATTCACTGGTACACTTAAAGTGCAATGAACAAACTGTGCAATATTTGTATTTATATTTTTTCTCCATGTGTCAATATTGCTACTGCTCTGTATATAGTATTTATATATCTTTTTTTATATTTTGTTATATTTTCTACATACCTATTGCTTTTTTTAAATGTCTTCCTATATTTTTCTGTCCCTAATTTCCCTATTGTGGGACGAATAAAGCCATATCTTATCTTATCTCATCTTAAAACTGCAACATATTAACTTGGCGTCCAAATAAAAATTTACTTCCATGGCATCCGCCATTTCTGAGAACAGCAGCAAACACATCACCACTCATAAATGCTGAAGTCGTAAGAGGTGGGTTATTCAGACGGATGCTTCTTGTGAACATGGTAAACATGATTCCATTTGAGGTCAGCACGAGGACAAATCCTGCCTGGCAACCTTATTGCACCACAGCGTGAAGACGATTATTTTTGACTCTAATAATAGAAATCGCTGTTCCTTTAGACAAATTAATCAATGGAGTAAACATAAGCAATATCTACAATTGGTACAAACAAGGTGGCACATAACTTAACATATTACATTTTGTCAATCTGTGGTGTGAATTTAGAAATGATGAATTACTTGGTCTAACTAATATGTAATTGTGAAAACGTACCAACGTGAACGGGTATAATTCGATACGAGTGAGTCACATATGAGTGCGGGAACCCGTGATCATTTTCATGGTGGATGAAAAATTCGCTGAATATTCTCACAGCATTTTCACATTTAGCCTGAGGTGATACCCGCGACCTGTCCACGGAATCAAACAGCTGCGATTTTACAGCCGAACCAAAGATCACACCCCCGAGCCGAAGAACATTTTTGGAGTTTTTTTGCTCAAGAGGTGACGTCAACAGTTAGTCAATTGTCAGACTTGCTGCCAATTCAATTTCTTTCCCGCTAAAACACCCTGAACTTATCTGCAAATCATTCATTGTCAGCATATGTCAATTGTTTTTCTATGCAATATTTGCTCCTGACTCCAAAATACTACTAAATACATATTTTTTTAATAACGACTGTGTTCCTTTAAATAAACATTGGGCGTTTCAGCTCCTTCTTACGGCACCTGCCATGTGTAAAGCAGGTGGAATTGTTTAAGGTTTGAGAGTTTGTAGTTATAGAAGTCAAAATTTAAATTAGTGGGCATAAGATCCTAATGTCTCCTCAAGTGAGAGCTTGTGTACAACATTTCACCTGGAATTTCTATCAGTTGAATCACCAGTGTTTTATCAGAGAAGCAAAACTGACCTTTAAATGAATTCGAAGCAAATCCTGTTTTTTTGTGTGTGTGCAGCCAACTTCTTCATTTAACATGCAAAGGAAGTCATTAATCGGAGAGTTGGTTCGCTTCACTAAATTCCAAACAGCTGCGCCTGTTAATTTGAAAATATAAATTTTGCGGTGAACAGGTTTTCTGCATCATCATGCCGCCGCAGTCAGAACTGAAATCCTGTGTGTTTTTCAAGAAGAGAACCAATCGACGTTGCTATGGAAAGTATCTTCGATTTCTTCACCGTTAAATCTCAGGCCGTATTGTTTTCAGTGCTTCGTCAGCTCCCGCCCAACACCAAGACGCTGAACTGAACTCAATCTGCCAGATTTCCATCTGGAACATGTCATCTTTGACCTTCGTGCCAGGTCGTCTCACTGCTTAATGCGGTGAGGAACAATCTGTCTCAAACTGTCTTTTGAAAGCAGTTTAGGAGCCTAATCAGATTCCTCTATTCCCCGACTGACAGAGACGTTCTCCAGACAAGGCTTTAAAAGGGGGCCCTGATAAAAAGTACGCCTGCCTTGTGTTTGTGTGGAAAGCTTTGCCAAAGGTTTGACTCCACTTCGCTGACACTTAACAAGAGCCTGGAGAGGATCCTATACTTATTCAACATTACGTCTCTACTGGGGGCCTCATTATCCTCCATAGAGAAGCTGCGCGAAAGGCCACGGAGGCAAACGCAGTGTGAGGGGAAGGCAGGTTCCACACTGTCAAAGCAGGAACGCTTGACGGACTGCAATGGGGAAAAAAACACGCTCCACATCTGCTGAAAATGTATCACACGTTTTATGGGAGCAATTAGAACAGCAGACTCCCCGGTGACGGGCTCAGATTTATTTTCTCGTCTCCTGCGCCTTGCCCAGTCGGAGTTGGGGGGCCGTTATCAGCTCACGGCAAATTCTGCAGTTGTGCGAGCGTCCGACGAAAGGCGAGCCTTCGGTCAACGCCGACGTTGGTGTGCGGCCCCGCGGAGCCGGCTTGAGGCAGCGACTGGTGTGCTGGTATTAATGCAGAGCGCGACCACAGGGACCGCGAGCAGAGCGCTGTGTGTGACCCACATTCAGCAGACGTGCGAGCGCTGCTCATCGCCAAGTTAAACAGAAGGGCAAACGTACACGGAAGGCACGGCTGTTTCGTCGAGGCTGCTCGGCGTCCTGCTCGCCGCCGGGCTACAAGGATTCAGCGCAGCTAAACGGTTCCACGAAGGAGAGAAAATGAACCGTCGTCTTTCAAACTGTCTGCTTTGAAGGGGGAGTGTTTCTTCTCTGATATTTTGGTAACATGTTTGGTGCTAAAGGGTCTTGCTTTGCGGTGTAGATACATACGCACAAACCCAAAAAATGAGTTATCATTAACCAAATTAACCAAAAATATGATTGACATTAAAGCTTCAGTTTGTAATACTTAGAAGAACTTATTCGCAGAAATTGAATATATTGTCCATAACTCTGTGTTCATATATGTATAATGAGTTGAATCTCCGTGAGAGTCTCCATGTTTCTGAATTTTCAGACGCAGTCGGAAACCGGAAATGGAATCAGCGGTGCGACGCCATGGAGTGTCCCCTGTCGGGTGCTCAGTTGGTCGCGTTTTGCAACTTTACCACCAGATGCCGCAAAAAAAATAACAGTGGGTCTAGCAGACTTGGTTGACATGAACCCACCCAATAGTTCTTCTGTGTAAATTGCAAATTCCACGTGGAACAATGATAGGCCTGGTAATGTATTCAAACATTTAAATGACCTATGTTTATGTTTTTATAGCAACAATTGGGCAGAGTGATACTTCCACAATACCACTGAGGGAGGGATTAGTGTACGACGCAGCTGGACTTTGACATTGGAGACTACTGTTTCATGCTGTCTCCTACCTTACTCCTGTTTCTTTTCACCACCACCATCTTTGTCCCAACTGCAAAGCAGCTACAATAAAAAAGTGAAAAGGGTTGTGACTCTGGAGATTTATCAGCTGAATCGTCCGCTGCATGGCGTTTATTTAGTCAAAACTCGCGCGCGTACAACACGATGGAGCAGATCAACACCGCGAGTTTACAATTGATACAGGAAAATATAGACTCAATGAATAAGATAGTTATTTTTCTTATTTACTTTGCGCCATATAAACGCCACACAGCTGCCACTGGGTTTACAGCTTTTCACTGAGTTTCAGCTGATGTTTATCCGTCTGGCCTCCAGCTTTACTACGGGGTCCGCTCTCCACGAGCTCAGAGCCTGGGTTCTTGTGGGCAGCAGGCAGCCGCTTTTCAGCTACACGCTCGGCACCAAACGGCCGACGGACGCAGAACTTAGTTCTCAGTTCAGGGGTTTAGCAGCTACAGCGCCGGATACGTCCCCCATCGAGACCAACCACAGAGCAAATGGAAAGCGGAAAATCGACAACTTACTGATCGCAATGTTTAACCTAATCCCCAAGAAATTCCTCAAACGACAGCATGAATTAACGTTGTCCGCTGCTGTTGTATGAAGATTGGGAGTTGGTTTGTGGAGATACCCATCTGGTGGTACAGGTTCCGCAGCTGGGGGGCACTGAACATTGAGAGGGTGGCAGTTCCATTCCAATCCTCACCATAACCCTCAATTTAAAGAAAGTCTCATCCCCACTCTGCACAGATCTGACGTGTTCACCTGCCGATCAGTTTGAGTCTGTTTGGTGGAGCAGAAGTCACATGCTTCGTTTGCTGAGTCTGTTTCCATGGTGCACTGACTCATTTCGTTTTTGTCGATACACAGTTTTCCACATCAGCCAAGCATGAACGTTTTTTTGTTGTTGTTGTTGTTTTTTAATCATAGCCCACTTTAAGACCTTTTTACTCTTTTCATGCTTAAATAGAAAAAGCACATGAAAATCAAAGGATGGAAACCCACCTAGTCTGGGGTGCTCAATAATCCCCATCATAAAATCATTACTTGCTGTCAGTTTTTGCAAATCAGCTGCACATTTGCAAAGGCTGCTGGGCAGCACAGGCGGACGCGTCGGGGGTGCACCACAAGGAACCAAATCAACGCTCAAAAAGAGAAGATGGACAGATAGATGACAAGTAGACAGAAGCCCCCCCTCCGGGTTCTTCAGTAAATGATTTCCACTTGCCTGCTCGCTGTCAGAGGCGCTCGCTCGCACCGCCCAAAAACTGTTTCATAACTTTAATTAATTCTTAAAATATGACACCAGACACACACGTTTAGCTGTTAATGGACCTGCGCGTGTTGTTCTTACGACAATGAACTGATTTGTAGAATTGCAGCAAATCGACAAACTCAAGATTCAATTAGATTTAAAAAGGACTATTTTTTAACTAACTCAGACTTAACTTAGGTTCCTGACATAAGACATTCAGAATGTCAAAATTACAACTGGCATTTGTGCCAGTAACCCTGAGAGCAGCTGCAGCACAAGTTACATCAGCCGCCTGTTGACTGCCAGTCTCGTTCTGTACAACTGTCACTACAATACAGACAAAAGAATTGGCCTTATTTTGCCCCCCCCCACCTCCAAGATCTAAATGCTGACTTCTTTGACTCTGCAGTCAGTCCACTGGCAGCCTCCATATAGAAGTTGTAGAGACGTGCAGAAACCAAAAATGATAACGTCACGGAGATCCTCGAGGAAAACAGCCCGATTGTTGCAGAGTTTTTCTCTCTGAGGGGTTCGGCATTGCCAAACCCAAGAGCCACGCTGCCAGTGTACGCTTAAAAATAGAAACAGACCCCAGATGTTCACCTGCCAGTCAAGGATCCATCGACGAGAATTGACTGGAAGCCTTTAGATTTGTCACAAAAACTGCTTCGCCACATCCAAAATGGGGGCCGTGTTGTGAAGCAGAGAGCCGGTGGAAACGGAAAAAAAAGGATGCACATCATATTTCATTGAGCTCTGCATCCAGCCCAACTCACACTGCGAGGGTTGTTTCTCTTCCGCCTGCTCTTTCATGAGAAGTTTGTTCTCTCTCCCCGGGACAAGTCGGGACGATCCGGCTCTCTGCGAGAACACGAGCACTGACGCAAGATCCTCGGATGTGATGTTTAGCTGCAGTTCTGAGAAAATGCTAAATTATGAGTTGGGAAACATAAAGTTGAACCGGGTGAGGTGCAGCACTGAGATATTAAACATCTGGGGATTGTTTTACAACCTGGCAGAAACAGTCTGTCCTTTTTCAAACTTTCACCTACAAATCTGCTGTTTAGTTTTTTTTTGTATGGCACCGTGTAGCGTAACGATTCTGAATATGTTGCTGAATCCATTTTGACTTCAGAGAGAAAAGCTGATTGTTAATATAACAAACAAACGTTAGTATTAGTGGTTACTGTTGTCATATAAGAATGAAGCAGAGTAGCAAAACATATTCTGTTATGTCACATTGTTTCTGCAAAGTTTAAAGGTGACAGGTATGTAAGCTCATATTCAGGTTCATACTTTTAATTTGTGTTACCACTTGAAAAGGTTGACATGCTCTAATGTCCAGAAAAGCCATCAGTGTTCTCACACTGCCCTTTTCTGCAGCGCCACTTTTCACCCTCTGTCTAAAAGGCCTGGATTTATTTTAGCCCCGCCTCCCGATAAACCCCAGTCTGCTCTGATTGGCCAGCTGGCACCAGTCTGTTGTGATTGGTCAACCGCTTTCAAAACGTGTAGGACATGTCACGCCCCTTCACCAGAGAAGTGGAGATGCTCAGATTGCAGGCGTGGTCACTGTGACATCACAGTGGGAGAGAAATCTGAAGCAGTGGTTCAGAGTCAGGCTGTAGGGTTTAGACGGCTCACAAAAAAACACAGAGGGGTCTTTGTTCACAGTTTGTGGACCAGTAGGCTCCACAGAGATCCACAGTGATTTTTTGCATAATATGTCACCTTTAAAACTTGGGATCTTTTCTTCCAAAGGGGTCGGGCGGTCGCCTACACAACGCCGTGCTGACGGAGCAAACCAGACTTGACTCTCCTCGCGCTACGTCAGACGCCGACCCTGGCTGGCAGTCAGCAGGGAATTAATCACACAATCACACATTCACAGTTCTGACTGCGAACACAACGGGTTCAACACAAACAAACAGTGGTCAGCATTCATTCCCGCGGACGAATAAAACAACACCAGTCATTATCTACGCCTCTCATCTCTCCTTCTTTTCTTTGTGTCTCAGCTGCTCCACTTTGCCCAGGATTTGCTGACAGCCTTTGTTGTGCAGCTCAATATCAAGAGACAAAAAAAAATGCATCCGATTTCCTTCTCTCGACGATCCGACAGCCGCAAGACCCTCGACTGTCATCTCCATCCTTCCCCCCATAATGAATAAATGCCGAATGCAGAATTTCCCCCTGAATGGCTCGGAGTGAAACGAATCGGTTGTGGTCAAACCTCTGATCCTTCTTTGTCAGGTTTTTTTGTCTGTGCGATAAACGCAAATGCTTGTTGGTGATCGAACAAATAATGGTGTTGTGCGATTGCAGACCATTGTTGCACAGTGATTATAGTCTTGCATCCATCCAGTGCTGTTACGGGACGAAACACATGAGGCTTCATTATGAAAAAGGCCACGTGAATATCATTACGTCCTCCTAATTCCATCGCTGGGAGAAGAAAAAAGGTCTTTGTATTCAACAAGGATCCCCATCATGTGCATCATTTTTAACATATTCCGGATATAAATCAAGTGATGAATAATAGTCTATCCCGAAATTATTCATTTATTTTTGTGATACAACATGTACTTCATAAGACATTCCTCAGGACTTTTTGAAATCATGAATACCCGCCCCCCCATATCTCCACAACTACCTTAATCGTAAATAACAATAGACAATAGAAAGAAAAGACAAGCAAGACAAGCAAAACAAACGAGGGAGAGAAAAAAAAGAGAAGAAAAATAACCATCATAATAATACAGACATATATTAACACCAGGCTTTATCAGATGAAAATCCATTGTATGTGACGTGCAAGATCCCTCATTGTCTATTATTAATACAGTCCAGGAATGGGCTCCATGTTTTCAGAAGGGTCTATCCCTTCATATATCTCAAAATTATTATTTAAAAAATTATTAGAATTTAAAAAATATATATTTTAAATGTGGAAAATCTATATTTAAAGCAAAATGTATCTATGTTTTTATGTTAATAACAAATGAGATAACTAAGTTTCCAAAAAAAAAGGCTGCTCAGTGCACAACCCCTCACCCAGGATGTAATTATCTTACAAGGAGGGTAATGCATGGGACACTTTTTTTTAATAAAGCATGCATAGACAGGGTTTATTTGCAGCAACAGTAAATGAGGCCCCATTATGTTTTGCTTCGTTTTCTCTTCCTCACACTGCTCCGTGTTTCCCGCAGCAGGCAGCTCTGATGAAACTGCTCATTCCCCGCCCAGCCCGACTACCTGCTGGAGTATCTCGCAGCCAAACAGCCACATATTTCCCTCAGGAGGCGGTGCAGACCAGAAGATATACGGATTATGAATATTCTCCAGGTAGCCAGGTCCGCGCCTGGTGTCTGCTTTATGATATTCACAAAGTGTGGTGGAGCAAATTAAACTTAATATCAATTAATAGCCAACAGCGGTCGATCTGACCATCATCAGTCACGGGAATCATTGTCTCCTGGCACATAGGCATAGATTAGACGAGTCTTGGGCTTGGTTAGTGCAACACATGTTAAATCCGTTCTGAAGACATTGTCCGAGTAAATCGTCTGCGATGTGAAGCCAAAGCTCAGGATCTATGTGCTCACACGGTCCGACCGTCGGCTCCTGCGGAAAAGCTCCTCTGAGGCAGAAAAGTATTTACTATATGTCCAATTAACATTATAATTTATCTTATTACAAACAATAACCAGCAGCGAAGGGACCCTCCACCCCTAGTGATATGCTTCTACACACTAACTATTTATTATATTTAATATGCTATTCATTTCTTAGACTCAAAGCCAAATTGACCATGTCGCCACGCCGCGCAGGCGCAGTCAGGAAGAAACGCACAGAGTTTGAGGAACGGACTCGTGGCTCTGCTTCAACCGTGCGAGAGGCTGAAGTCGGCCGACCCAAATGTCGGACTCGAAAAAGAGTCGTACTACTCAGATAAGGGCCTTAAATCGCACAGTGTACCGGTCCTAAGTCCAGTTGGTGCAACCGACCTAGCGTGTTTGCCGAAACAGCTTTGTAAGGTGGCGATGATTCACCTTCACGAGTTAAATCAACAGTAATTACTCTCACACACAGGCGCAGTGTAATCAGACACTCCGCAGGAGCTGTGTCTGCTCGTCGATAACTTGACTTTTTTTTCAATCTTTAGTAACTAACAGGTCTATATAGAATACGCAAAAGATGAGACAGACCTGGAACAATATCCCCCCCCGATTCAATTCCAAAACTTCAAAGTCTTGCTGTGGTGATACATGGAGGTTTTTGGAGAAGTTCAACATCATGCAAATTTCCTTTTGACGTCAGGGAGCGACGACGACAGTATCTGTTCACCCCGATTCGGCTAAAGGTGCTTAAATGAGAAGCTGCTTCCATGTGGTCAGAGGCTTCCGTTCGATATTCCAATTTGAATTAGTTGACAATTAAAATTTCATTTCACCGCGTTTCATGAATTGTGGCGACGGGACGAAACAAAGCGAGCGAGTTATGCAAATGACGCGGCATTCACTTCACCTTACCCTGCTGCCGTCACTCGTGCTGCTCCTACAGTGACATCACGATGAGATGGGCCTGGGCCATATGGAATACATGTCGCGACATGAATCAAATCACTATTTCTGTCAAGCTTAAAGGTGGTGAGATGTTGAGATATCACACTATTTAACCCAAAGTTAATTTTGGTTGAAATATAATTTCTTTTCTGTGACAAGTTGACAGATGTATATATATATGAACACTATACAGCTGCTGCTGTGTAATGCAGTTGTATGAATACAACTCGACACTGTACACAGTACAGAAACTAACTGCTTCTTGTCGGACTTTCAATCGCCAAAATATCTCTGCTTCTTTTAAACAATCTCTCCGTCTTTTGAGCCTTTCGGTGAAAACATGGACGGAATTAGCTCTGTCAAAGTCAAGTCGACCGTGTCTTATATTTCTATCGAGGAAAAGTTATTCCGCGATAATTATCTTTATGTTTTGTCGCCCAGCCCTACGATGAAGATGACCCTTAATTAGTCCCACTGAGGGGGAAATGTGTTGTGTTACAGCAGCAGAGGGGATAGTAAAATAAGACGCATCAGTAAAAAGAAGGTAATAAAAGAGTAAGCCTGCAATATAAACATAAGGAAATCTGAGGCCTCGTTCATATATAGTTCAAACGGGAACGGGACAGTAGGCTCCTCGTGTTGTTCTCAGGGGAGCAGTGCAAACTTTTTACGTCCTAACATTGCAAAAATGGCATAATACAACAATTCGCGATAGATGGGAAGATTAATTGGCGTCATGGTCATTGATTGTAGGTGGAGTTGGAGCTGGGCAGCTGATGGAGGAGAAGACGGGGGGCTTTCGGATGCAAAATGTGTCGCGTTGTAATGCTCATAATTTCCCCCCCAAAATTATTAACATGTGTGTAGTCTCTTTTTTTTGATGATCCCGGAGCTCAGAGCCGACCCACGGCATATAGGCTGCATAGGTGAATCGAAAAATCGCACCTAGGGCGCCAACATCGCTGTAGCTGCTCAATAACACAGATCGAGCTGGGTGTTTGTCCGGAGGGACGCTCCGCCTGTTTGCCCTGCAGGGATCTCAGACATGAGTTCTAGCATGTGTCTGTTCTCATTTCTGTCCACCTCTGAAGCCAACTGTGCGTGTAGCCTTTTTTTTTTTTTTTGCCTCATCACTGATACTAGTTGTCACCTCTCGCTGCATAATATATTTTAGCAGCCAGAGTTGTCCATCAAAGTAGTTAAAAAAAAAAGGATGCATGTCGCATACAAATTCACCTCTCAACAGTCATTTCACAGGCTTCCAGCAGCTCCCTTTTTTTTTCTCACTAGTAAAAAATGCCCATGTACAAGCTTTTATAACACTGGGGAAGCATCTTTTCTACTCCAATACAGGAAAATCCACATTTTTATCTGTTAACCATGCCTTATAAGATTATATAGGAGGGATACAAACATACTTTATGCATACAGCTGGCGGAGGAAGACATTGTGTTACAAGTAACACTATAAGCACACAATCCCCTCTGCAGGGCCCTGGCAGGAAAGTGTGGAAGCTGCAGAATCGGAGACAGCGGTGTTTTTTTTTCTTTGTTGGGTTTTTTAGGGTTTTTTTTTTCAGCTGCGCAGGGCCTGTGATCCTTGAGCTGAAGTAGCTTTGCTCTCCCCAGACACGCTTCCTGCACACGCAGCATATACCGGGGAACTCAAGCCTGATTGGAGAGGACAGCCCGGTCCGCCGTCGCCAGCAGTGTGTCCAGGATTGGACATATGCGACGGCATCCTGGCAGGGACATCGGTCCGCTGGGCTCTGATTGGCAGCAGGAGCCAGCATGGCTCACTGGCGGCACACCTGATGACAGGGAGGCTTCGGCCAGATAAGGCTGTCTCGATGCCGCCCGCACGACAGCCAGCCATAATCGTACATTCCTCCGAAAGTGCTGCCTGTGCCCCGGGTGTACGTACACGAGGCTGGAGGAAATCACTCTTCAGCCGAACATGGCTCTCTCCAGCTCAGTGGAGTGATGGACGGCCAAGCGGGCAGGACAGCCCGGCGGACAAATAGCTCGCACTCTCCTGCACCACGGAGGACTTGTGTCAAAAAGCGACGCTTGACACCTTCTGCTTTGGAACCTAACGGCATTCGGCCTGTGAGCAGACAGCTGGTTAGAGACGGGCACACGGAGCCCAGACTGCATTATTAAGTGTAATGAATGTCAGCGTGCTGAGCTCATCCGACACATCAAGTGCCAATTATAGAGGTAGGCCTGATTTGGTCCTAAACTCAATGCACCGAGGAGGAGCTCCTTTGGCCTAACTGACATCTGCCTCATTAACTTGGAGAAACACTAGGAGGAGGCTAGTGACCATCTTGGCCACCAGGCCTCCGTGGGCCCTCGCGGAGGGCAGGGGGACACACACTCTCCCCGGTATGTCTCCGCTGAGCTCTCTCCTTACCTATTATTGATGATACGGAGGGTGAATGAAATATGAATGGGAGACAGCCGGAGTGACATTTGGAGGTGATTAGATACCCGTGTGCACCATTGCTGGAGTATTTGGCAGGTTGGGCTCATTCATTAGTCAACTTCGAACAGCGCTTTCAAATCTTCACGCATAAAGAGGTAAATAAAGCATTCATGGATATCATTGCCTCGGGCAGCCGGAGCAAACACTATTGATTTCTTCTGGAGTGTTCTAAAATAATGGTCACAGATGTGTCAAGACATTCATCAAACCGTCTCTACGAGCCAAATCCCCAATGCGGTAAAAAGCCAATATGCTGCTCTGTTCTCTCGGAGTAATCGGAAATCTGTGCCAGTGTTAGTGGTGACAGTTTAGCTGCTTGCTACAATATACTCTCAACCAATCACACGCACACTTATTTCAAGCTCCGGTTTTCGTGGATGGAGTGGACACACGGTAGACTGTGAATTTTCATTTATGGTCAGGATTTCGGGTGATCACTACGGGCAGATTTATAAGACCTCCCAAGTCTTCTGCAGACCAACAAGCCTCAAGGTGCATGTTTGTCTACTCTTTTCAGTAATATGTAATGTACTCGCCACTAAACCCGATTCTCCCGAGGCACCTGCAACTGTCTCACAATATACCCTCGCTGGGCTCGGTGGCACCGGTTATTAGGCCAATCCATCACGGCAAACAACAAAAACAACGGGAGGAGAGGGGGATCATTGGGGACTTTTTATAGCTGTCCTCGCTGAGCTTTATTGGAGGAAGTATAAGAGGTCAGCCGAGGGGTGACCAGATAAACTGACCCCAGCTCACCACGGGGGGATAACGCTCAGGAAAGAGACAGTGATTGCTGCGACGGAGTGATCTGTGTGTAGCTTCTGATGTGCACACCACTGATCAGATAACTGCTCGTCAACAAGGGGTTGGAGGGAGGCTGGGGGAGGGGAGACGGCGGCCGAATGATTTCTACTTAGCCGTAGTGTACCGACAAGTCCACTGTGGAATATGGCCTTCAGCATGCCTTTGGCAATCAAAGCAACATCTGAGTGACGGAATAAAGACGAAGCGAATGTCTGCTGTTCTACAGGCAAACCGCAGCGGTTTTCAATCAGATCGTTATCTCGAGCGCGGTTCGGAGCCGCCCAGTTCCGCCCAGTTGAGCGAGAAGGTTCTTTCAACATCTCAGACAGTTTCAATTTAATAAGGCCGCGAGACTGCCTACATTGTCTTTCAAAGTCTTTGGCGAAGCTCGACTACCAAAATTGTAGCTGCGGTGAAATGTAACATTAACGGCGGTATCTTGGAAGGTTAACTCACCTGCGTGATGAATTGGTGGATGACAACACAAGGCGCGCAGCACAGGGAGGAGAAGAGAAAAATATATTAGCATCATTAGCAATGAATCGTTTGCTTCCAGATTGACAAATAACTCCCAATTAAAGAAAAAAAAGTAAAGATAATAAGTTATATGATCTCATTGAGGTTCTGTGCCTCAGGCAGGAAAACCCTTGCATCCAGGACTAAGTGTCAGTTCTTCTCACAATGTAATAGAAAATGCAAGCCTTTGAAAGGCCTTGTTGCTCCATCTTGTCCTGTCGGGTGTAACATTACATCATCAGCACTCAGCTGCGGCGTGACGAGGCCTTTGAACGAGGCATCTCTTCTGCAGCCCCAATTATAAGGCTTCACCTTCTCGGCAGGGGAATGGAGTCAGACATTCTCCGTCTGTCAGGCCCGTGTGCAACCACTGTCACATCACTCCTCAGAAATGGCCACAAGGCCAACAGCCTCGACATAAAAGCCTTGTGTTTCAATGGCCAGCGTGGCATGCTCTGGAAATCCTCACACTTTGACAGGCTGCTGCCCTTGCTCCTTCAAGGCAGACACATACACCGTAAATACTGCATGTCAGGACAACTCTCGAGTGTTCGCCGGTAGAGGCAAACTGAAGGGAAGCGAGCGGAGGTGGAACATTTCCTGGCAATTCGAGAGAGGGGATGATGGAAAATGCTTCTGCACAGCTTTTGTGGGCCAAGGTTGTGCGAATACTTTTGAAAGAGTTTTACTATATCAAACCTTCCGCTGCATCTCAGATTGTCCTGTTTTTTTTCTTTTTTCTTTCTCAAGGTCTGCTATCAAATGAAAGGCTCGCCAAGTGTACAGATCTGCCACCTTCAAATTCATACATGTTCCTTTTCTGAATGGCATTTTGGATGTGAGATTTGGGCCGAGTCTCCGGTCACGACCTAGCAGTGGAACCTCGCTCCCAGGGGCCCTATGGACAGTCTGGGGCCGGTGACACATTGATGTATGAGCTCCAGTTTTTGCTCCTGCTCCCACTCAGCGCAGAGAAGCAGGTGTGCTGATCAGTGCCACTTGATCCGTCAGTTGGACGGATAAAAATAGCCTTGAAGATTGGGCTGGGAGCAAGACTCGCCCAACTCTTTGATGGAAACTCAGTTGACGTTGAAAGGCTTCCGCAATGTTCTTGACCAAGATAAATGGACCAAAGTCTTCTCTAGGTCAAACGTTTTAAACGCAGCTCTCCAGGCGTCCATCTTGTTGAGGAAGCTCGTCTTACTATTATGTATTAGTTACCTTGAAACATGTGTGTATATAAAGTCAGGCTACTATCCAAGACTATAGTTTGACTGCAAAAAAGTCTCTCTGATTCCTGTCTTTTTTCCATCCTGGCCATTTAGTGTCAGATTTACTCGGCAAATCCTGGCCTATCGTTTCCTCCCTCAGGCTCAGAAAAAAAAAAAGCATAACTTTGCAAGTTTTTTTGTGAAGTTCCTGATCAAGAGAGATTGAGGGCAGAGACGATAAGATAGGAGTAAAGCTGCAGCATCAGCAGCTTTCATTGTGAGGAGGCTGAGGAGGGAGGCTCTGCTAGTTGTTTGAACAGCAGGTGGTTATTACACCACATGGATGCTCAGAGTAATTAAATATGATCTGTTCCCCTTCATGTTCCTTTCTCTCCTCTCCACCGCGCCTTAAATCTGCACGGAGAGGTTTTAAAGAACCCTCAATGTACGTGGTGTCTGCTGCAACGCCAAATACTGCAGAAGTATTTAAAAGCACATGTCCCAGCTTCATAGTTACAGCAGGGCTGATTATTAAACACATGCGCACCGGTAAGGCTGCATGATTAAGTCCTCAAGTGAATTAGTTATGTTGTAGTTGTGTTCCCTTTGGCTGGGTTCACTTTTAATGAGCAATTCTATTTAATTTCCACTTGACACGCTCCTATCTAACTTTGTCAAAGGTAGGAAATGAGGTGCTAAGAAGAAGCTTGTCTAATTAGCCAGCCACTTGTGGTGGTCCCAATGGCGCCCACCATTTCAAACACCAAAGCGGTTATTATGATCGCTCTCGCCATTATAAAAGCAAGGCAATGGGCCCTTTAATGTGGCTTCCTGAGTAAACACCTTGTAAGGCCTGTATTCAAATGAGACGGAAAAAGGTTCGTGTTGATAGAAGCTCATGCGCAGGGTCTTTGACTGTCTAATTCATATGATAAGCTGCTAAAATGACGGCAGTGGTCATCACAGACCCTCGTCGACTGAGACTAATATGGGCATTAAGTGTCTCAAACTTATAAGTGCTGACTCACTAAGTCCACTGAGCACTTCGTACAGAACTTGAAAGGCCACGTTGATCCCAGATCGGCTTTTCAGCTCATAGGAATGGCATATATTCTCAAATTCCATCTAAGAGAGGGATTAGCAGCATTAGCAGTGGACTCCAAAAAAAAGTGCAATGGAGACAGTTGTCTGTTTCCTGTTTTGTAAGAATATGCTAAAAAATAAGGTCTGTCAAGGGTTTCTCAGGCAAGAGGTCCCAGCATAGAGAAAGAAGGATTAATTATGTGCACATGCAAAAGAGGCAAGACATAATTTAAATAAAGATCATATGGCCAAGAGGAGCAATGAATTGACATATGGAGAACAATGTTGCTGTAATGTGCTCTAATGAGGATGGAAACTATTTCTGCATTTCATTTATTATTTCTTTCATCCCTCTGCTTTGCCCCAGACCCCGGGAATATTCAGGAAGAACATACATGGGGAAAAAAAAGCTGGCGTGGAAACATGTTCACAGAAGCAGGAATTAACTGTGAGTAAATAGCCTAATTCACAGCGGAACAGCCTAGAACACAGCAAAGCCCGCCAAAAGTTACACTGCACTGAGGACACGGGAGTCCTCCCGCTTTTCAATGGCGAACGGCAAGCAGGGATGAAGACGGCACCAAAGTGGAGAGTACTTAATCTCCAAAGTGTTCTGAAAGCAGTCGGGCTTTTGTCATTGGTTTCTTGGCAAGACGTTGCGTAAGTCACGTCCAATAGCCGCAGTGTTTTGGAAAGTACCCCTTCTGCTGCTTGTACGGGACGATGCAAAATGAGTCCATACGTCGCCCTCACATGACAAGTCCCGCTTGGAGGGTTGTCGGGTAAAAAGGGGTTGGGGGGAATATTTTACACGCATCATATAAATTAGTGTCGGGGGAGTTGGAGCGCAGGACAGAAAAATCGGAAGGACGCCTGCTGTAATCTCTGCAGAAAATAAATAAACCATGCATGGCCGTCTAATTGCTGCCTCCGACTTGGCCACTCCGCTCTCTTTGGGGAGGTGAGCTACCGCAGAGCTTGAGGGCCATCAGAGTAAAGATGAGGAGAGGAGGGGGAGGGAGGGGATGTGGCGAGCTACGTGACTCAGAGGCTTAGAGTTTAACCTGGCTAGTCCAGCTCCCCAATTTCAGCTCATACATAAGCGATTCACAGCGAGGACTTTGCCCTTATGTGTGACCAAGGACATCTCTGTGGGGCTCAGGATTCAGAGATCTATGGAGCACAACGGTGTAATGAAAGACTGAGGCTGCAGGGAAGAGTGTGGAAAGGGCACGGAGAGAAAAGATAACAGATGAGATATTGATTCAGCGCTGATTGCCGCCGCACGGATGAATGTCAAAATATTGTCACTGTCTCCGTCTTCATTTTATTATCACTGTGGGGGGACAAAAGGACGGCCAGGAGCACATTGATTCCTCCGGGAGACATCCCTAAGCAACGCTTTTCATGTCAAGGTTAGCTTAAGTGACTTTATTGTACATGATGATAGACCAGATTCAATTAACCGCAACGTGGTCAAACAACACCGCCGCCCTGTACTGACACTTCTGGGGTCAAAGGTCCAGTTTCCTTTGGGACCCCTTCACTAAGCATGTAGATGCAATCAACATGTCCTGCAAGCAGCCCCAGCTAAACAGCAGGTGATCAACATCATTCATACAAGATCAGTTATGGAAATGTACGGTATAAACTTTTTCTTTTGCAGTGATTTTTTCTCTCCCGCTGCTGTTGTTCTGCTGCTGTGCTACTTTCATTTTAAAAAACCAAAGACACGGGATTGGGAACAATGAGACCGAAACCCTCGAGACAGATATGCAACCCAGCTCATACAGGGGCACAGAAACAGGGCCTTTATTGAGAGACAATAGATGCAGTTCTGACCAATTATCAGGAAGACGCCTCAGAATATGTGACATAATAGAGGCTGCAAAACAACAAACACAAAAATAGACATAAGGGAAATATGAGGGAAATAAAAATAAATTGTAACAATTTTTTTGAAAAATTATGCATGTAGACAATAGGGTGTTTGGGGTGTGAGGTTTGGCTTAGAGACGCCAGAAGTTCTATCAACATACATCCGGCGACAGATCGAGATAATCATCCAGGCCAGGGATCAAAAGTCACGCCAGGTCGCATTCACTGTCACAACAAACCAGATGTACTGTCACAGCAACGTGTCCTCCGTTTCAACACTTCAACAACTTTCAGTTCCATAATCCAGGCTACCGCTGGCATTTCCTCGGAGCTCAAACTGGACTGTGTTCATGCATACATTCATACGACCAATAATGTGTGAAGACGGAGAGAGACCATACCAACCGGTTAAGGGCAGTCAGATGGTCTGACGGTCTACAATTCTAAGTGACCGTAGCTACCCCCACTTCTCTCCTCAACATTTATATTTTATTTTGCAGATTTTACGGTCACCTGACACACAAGGCCAATCAACTGGCAGCCCAAGCCTGCTATCACCAGTCAAGAATATCAATATTAGATAATTGTGCAAAACACCCAGATCAAGTTGATTCGCAACAAGAACTCTCACTTTCCACGATCTCTGTGCACAACAACTATGTTATGGTTAAAGTAAGGGAAAGAGCGTGGTTATAGTAAAAAACAAGACGTGACTCTTTAGTAGAGTAATGAGACTCAAATGCAGGGTTGAGGATAAAAGGCGTCGTCTTTTATCACTGTCCAAATAAGCACACACAAGAAGTCGGTCAAGATAAGGCTATGCCAAAAACTGTCAAGAGACAGGTTAAAAAATCCAAAAGCACAAGCAAAGGTAACACAGGAAAAGAAGGGGGAAATGCTGGAATGCATGCATACAAGAGTCAGAAGACAATCTTGCAGCAGACAAAGTGGAGGGCAGATTAGTTCAAGGGGTTTCTGGGCAGGAAAGGCAGTGACAGGAAACTAAACAGGGGATAGGTGGGTGTTGACTGACTGGGATCTAGGGACTGCCAAGAAAAGTTAGTAATGTACAAAATGAAACAGGACTGTCACACGAGAATGGTTATTACATGGCCAGCGGTAAGACAACTAAAACACTTGGTAAGACAACTAAAACACTCGTGATTACAGTTAATAACAGGGCAAAGGTCAGTTGCTGGTCACAAAGCTTCGTCTTGTGTTTGATAGTCTGCCATGTCACATTCCATCTCACTTACATGAATGGTACGCTACACATAGATCCTGACATGCACAATTGTCCAACATGTAATTCCTTCCATAGCCTGAAATGTACATCTGCTTGCATCTTGCATGTTCATGCATGCATGCACTCGACATTCAATATGCCTCATGTGGCCATACTTCGTATTCGTTCTGTGAGGTACTAGAGACCAGCTCAAAGTTAGATTTTATTAGGACGTTGTGCACCACAACGACAGCGCCAACCACTGTTCTCTTGCTATTAAACTGATTTTGTTTCCCTTTTATATCATGGGCTGAACTGTCAATAACCAAAAAACTAAAAGGCAACCAATCACAAAAATATCTCTCATATCGAATATCTTCACAGTCGTGTAACTTCAGTAGCACCATCACAAAAACTAATTTTCTCCCTCGTAACATTAAGGATGGGGTGATTCCTGGCTTCATTAGTTATTCATTGCCTCTAATGTCTGAACATCTGGTCATTGACCACAGGTGATCCGTGCGTTACCATCGCTGCCCGTATCACCCTGACCGCCAAATAAATCCATTCAGGCTGATGTCCAGGAGCCCGCAGGGTTTCTCCTCCAGCAGTTCTGCATGCTTTAGCTGATCAGCAGCTTTTCAAGGGAGTCAGACCTCCTGCCTCCAGCCTAAGTGCTGGAAATCAGAGGAATCACACACTGGAAATCACTTCAATCTGTATGATAATTTTGAGAGTCTCATTCGGGATTTGGTGTATCGGTCCAGTTCAGTGGCTAGAAAGTGTCAAATTGGTTTGTGATTTAATCTACATGATACAGTTGAAGAAATGTACCTAAAGTACACTGCAGTTACCTTCTGTGAGTAGCCCTCCATGGAATAAACGATGCTTTTAAAGTAATCAAAACCTAGTTTTCTAAATCAATTTTTTTCAAACCAAACCTTGGTACTGTGTGAACATGTTCATGGAGTTCTAGGGATCTTTAAAGTGCTATGGAGTAACTCACAGATCCTATCCGAGGTGGGCAGTGATAGCATATAATGGAATCCAAAGTACAGACACAAAGCCAATTGTGCGCTTCACCGACTGGCAAGAGAAAACTGCCCGAAGGATCCCAATTCTGAAATGCCTCGAGGCAAAAAAAGTCACGAAGGAAAGTGCAAAGATGAGAGGGGTTTACATCCCGGCGAATCTGCACAAATCTCTCGGAAGCCAAAGCACCTGAGAGCAGGGGGATTTCAGCAAACAAGAAAAGCCCATTTGGACAATCACAGCGCAGCTCTTTGCCCAGAAGCGCTTTTAAAGTCTGCTCATGAGCAGGTTGCATGTTTGGCAGGGAATAAAACTTTAATTACCTTGATGCCTCTTTCACATTCCTTGGTTGCACCAGCAATCGGGGCTGCCCCCCTACTGGGAGCCACAGGAAGGCAGGTTAATAGGGGTGCGTGTTTGACTGCCAAGTAAACTGGGTGTGTTTCAGTGGGGCGAGACATTGGAATCCCTGTGCCAAAAAAATACAGTTTTATTGGGGGAAATAGGGGAAAATACTTCAGGAGCATCAAAATATGTACACATTCAGACAGGATTTAAATCCAGCAAGTGTTGCTCGTACATTAAAAGGAAAATATAAAATAAATTATAACATCGTAATAACTAAAGCGATGGCTGCGATTTAGGAACACAGCATCACTGCAATGATGTTGAGTTGGGGAAGAATACAATTCCCTTTATTTGTGGGTAAAACCGAGTGGGCTCAAACTGTGGGTCAAAGTGGAACCATGGGCCTGTGGTCGGTAGACGGATGGTGGTTTGTAACTCTCAGTTTGGGCTGTAAATACACCGCTCACCTTCGTAGCCGCCTCCAAACCATTTGGCAGAATTATCGTAACTCTCTCCTGCTTCCCAGGACTTTTAAACACGCCTTACCTCAAACTCTCAGGAATTTGCTGAGTAAAACCCCATGCTCCATCCACGACTAACTGACTTGCCTGGAGATAAAGGAAGCGACTAATGTGGTCTTGAATTCTTCTTTTCGTTTTTAGCGACAAAGACTAGCCATGAAGTCACAGTGCAACACAAAGCAAACAAAAGACCTTGGCTTCCTAATATCAAAAGATGATCAAAGCCTTCAACTAACATGGTCATATTCGGTGTAAACATCAAATAGCTGTTAAGATTCACTGCTTTAGGTTTGTGTTATGAAACAACAACACCCACGGCTCACTGTTTATGTATGTACCTTCTGTATTTTCAGCAATACATCCCACACAGGGAGAATATGGATTTTATTCATGACTTTCATGATGCGCAGCTCGGTAAGCCGTTTTTTTTAACTCGGTGTACGGAACCTGCTGTTATGAATGGCTGTGTTGCAGTCTCTGTCGCTGTCGCTTGCATTCCCTGTGCTTTATTATGTCCATCCCGGCTGCACAAAGCACATCCAGTGGTAATTAAGGCCAGACAATTGGATTCAGCCGGCCGCAGTCCTTGTGACTTAATAAGTATAGACGATTATCTGAAATTAATATGATAGATGCCGTTGTCTTGTGACGGTCGGCTCAGTCAGATCTTGGCAGGGCTTCAGGTTATTATTACCTCGTATGCATCCACTGTATTAGTTTGAGTGATGACGTGACGCCATGCAAGCTGATGCCGTTTCATCACAGCGAATGTGATTATTACTTAAAGGAGATGTGTTCCCAGCTTAACATACTCGGTTGATGGCATCACTGCAATCCAGCAGGTGCTATCTGCTAAGAAAAGCCTCAACCAGGTTTCATACTGCGTCTTTGAGTTAGACGTCACAGTCGAAATGAAGTAAAAGAACAGGAAGTGACAAGAAGTCTCTTTTTTCTTCCGCTGTTTGACTGTTCTAACATTCTTTTTCGTGGAGGTACTTGAGGATTTTTCAGAACGCTGTGTGGCTTCTTCAGGCAGCTCAAATCTCCGAGGAAATCACCCCCACAAGTGAGATTATGCAGTTGGGGCTCAGACACTGAAGAGCAATTTGCACTACAGAGTTCAATGTTTTCGAGCAGCTTTAGCTTTTGACACCTGTTGTCACACTGTGGTTTTACCATCTGCCACCCAATAACATTTGAAGAGCTATTCCTTGAGGACGCAACAAAGGCGCTGTGGGACATATTGCTGCAGCCGGCTCGCTCTTATAATGAGTACTGTCAGGGATTTGAAGCGCTGAACTTTTTGCGCCCTGATCTGTGGCGGGTCACTGTCGAGTTCATATCAATAATTCATCTCGCAGCTCAACTTCCCGTCCCTGTTATGAAACAAATCTTGTGAGCAAGTCCTTCCGACACTGTCTCCAACCCACTATTTGACTTTTATTTGTTACCCTCCCTGCTCTGCCTGGAAAAGGAGGGGGTCAGGTTGGGAATAATTGGGAAAAAGAGTTCATCTACGTGGAGCATTATTTTGGCAGTGGTGACGGGGAGGAGGGAAGGCTCGAATCTGGTGTGTGATCAGGTGGAGTCTCCCCACAATGGCTTACATCTCCTCTGGCATAGATGAGTGCCTGAAAAGCAAATAGTGTGGCCCTTGCTCTTTATCCTAGCGCTATGGCTCCTATAGAGCCTTCCTTTACTGTGAAACAACCCGGAGCTGTCAGAGGCTCAGTGGAGACCTGGGGAGAAGAGGGCAGGGAAGTGGAACGTCGTACTGGATGGGCCGCTCTGATAAGATCCAGGGAGACTCCCCTCCCTCCCCCTCCACTGGCAGCCAGCGACAGTAACCTTTCCCATCAATGACAGTCGCTAAAAGCGGCAGGTTGATTTGAATGCATTATGTCTGACTTCTTTTGAATTATCACTATTCATTTATTTTGTTGGTAATGTCTTTTACTGGCTCTGCTAATATCAAGGCAGCAGCAGCCAATAAATTTGTGGTGAATAATTACACGCCTGGGGATATTGAGCCCACGATGAACATTCTGTAAACACTTTTCATAAAGCCCAGGTATTCATACGGCCACAAAAACAAGTTGAGACGTGAAAAAAAATCGAATGCACCACTTGACTCTCCTTACAGGAGACTTCAAACGTCTCACGCCTTGATCACACTGCTCCAGTTTAAACGAGATCCATCCACCAGAGGCAAGCAGGTCTAACAGTTCCCCTTATATTAACGTGCTAATGAGGTCCCACTGTGATACTTTTTAATGAAACCATCCAGGAGGCCAATTGTCCATAACTAATTACCATATGCTAATTGGCACACCAAAGGGCAGAAAGAGGACTGGTTTTGTTTTTCAGCGCTTCTCTTTTCTCATTTCTTTCTGTGCATTCTATCAAAAGTGCTTAATGATTGTAATTAGTGGTTAAGAGGCACAGGAACTCAAATGTTTCTTTAAAATTGCCACATGGCACTGACTATAAACAACAGGGATCTGGCAGCATGTGGGTGGGTATAAAAAGTTACATCCAGCTAAGTCATAACCTTGTGTACCGCAGGGAAAACCATAACTTTGACTGTTCTCCAGTCAAACTGATGTGTGATTATTTTTTCAATCACGGTGTCTTGCTCTGTCCGTGGTGCTCTTGATAAGCCGGCTGTGACAAATTCCTCATGCAATATTGCCCATTATCATCATTTGCCACCCCTGGCGCTTCGAAAGTATGAAATGAGGTGAAGAAGAAATCTGCGATAGATCCCACCGATCTGAGAACTCTGACGAATAGCACCGCATCGAAATTATGCACAAGTAAAAGAAAACACCTGGCAATGGGCCGTATTGGTTAGGTTATGCTTCAGTGTGCCAGAAAATGGGACAGGGACCATAAACAAATACAAATAGCTGCTATAGCTTCAGAGATTGTGGCTGACCAGCTCTGCAAACTAAATTTAGCAATAGGTTCCGGTTCAGTGCACAGCACAAAAGCCTCGGTGTGTTGGAAAACGTGTGCCCAACATGTATCTAGTGAAACACACAAAATCAAGATTGGCCTGGTCATGGCACTCAGGTGGAAATAATCAACCTAGTATCATCGTTGCGCCAAAGGGATGCACAGCACAGGCCAATTGGCAGTATCACACAACACCCATTTGTATATGGTCCACGTCTTCCTGTATGAAAATTACATACCGTTCCCACTACTCCACTCTGTGGAGATCATACACATGTCCAAATTCTATTTTGCTCATTTGGGAGGTCATTAAGGCTTTTGAAAATTAGCTATGGACGATGAAGCCAGGAGGTAGGACAGAGGTAACACGCTGGATCGCCATTAGCTCACTGCTGTAGGGTCATTAGACACAGAGTACGGCGAGAGCCACACCAGTTGTTTGCTGCACGGCAATGCACATCACCGGAGGACCGGGGTTATTCCAATGTTAATGATCACGGCGCACAGCAATTCTTCGGACAGCCATTAGAACATTCAGGCAAAGCTCAGTGAATGCTTAGTCACCTCAAGGGAGCAATTCCCTGCAGTAACTCCGGACAACGGTTTTATTTTTTTGTTAAAAGATTTCTTCCCAGGTTGTTGAGCAATGTGAAGTCATGAGAGCAGGGATTGAACTAATGGCCACTGTCGCAAAGTGATATGAGCTAATTTGGTTATTAGCAATAATTATCAATGTTAATAGGAACGGGGCACCACCCCGAAACGGAACCATTAACTAATACTAGTCAATTCAGTCTCAAAATGAAGGGTGTTCACCCAAAATTTACATTAATGGAGTGAACTGAAGGTGTCAATAGGAGCACCGACCCTCTGAACCAGCCTTACTCGCAATGTGCATGCAAATAACAGCTTTCGGCACTCATTCCTTTGTTAGCCTTTTACCATTACAGGAGGCCATATTTATCCAGGGTAATATTTATCCAGGCCATATTTACCCACTGGGACCCACACTCAACACCATCATGCCTGATCTGAAGCTCTACTGAGAAACAAGGAGGATTCTCCGTGTATCTTTATGGCGTGAGTCAACGTGCAGTACATCACTGCTCGATCACGGTGCCACAGACATGTGTGAATTACCTTGTACTGCGGTAAAATTTACGAAGCTAAAACACAAGGGAGACTCGCGGAAGTGTGTTGGATATTTGGGAAAACTAATGACCCATGCTGCCCCTACTGAGCATACTCATATAAACCCTGAGAAACATTGTCAGCGGTCCTGTTCCCCACAGCAACACAGGCTTGTATGGGCTTGATGGATGGCGGATTTTTATTGGCAATCTATCATGTCATGTCAATACATTGCTGGAAAGAAAATATGTCCATTTCAGATAGCTTTGTGTAATGGAGCTGTTCAACGAGGGGACAGTGAACTGTCTGTTGAGGAACGCGGCGGCGGACAATAACGAGTTCACCATTTCTGGAACCCTAGGAAACCTGCTTCCAGGGTTCCCATTTCTTCCCTCCAGGTAGCGCCGCACACGCACGACTCCACCTCTACCTCCACCCATTGATGTGGAGCTCCTGAGATCATATTGACTGGCCAATCTGAAAGAGAGGCAGAATTTCAAACAGGTTCCTGAAAACCTGAGGCTACAATCATCCATCAACCTGGGCTGCTTCAAATGCAGACATCAAAAAAAGCTACCTTATGGATTGATCTTGGTGATCATATAATGGATTTCGCCAGTACCTGACTGACGGCTGTAATGGGTTTCTACGCCGGCTGCCTATCGGAAGTCTGTCAGTTGCACTGGCTCTCCATGGAGCGCTCCATACATTTGCCGGGGGCTCTTTATACCTGCTCTTGGGGGACCATATACTAAATTGACTTGCGATGCACTCAAGGAAACAAGAGAAAGAAACATCAGCAACTCGTGTAGCCTTAAAAATACTACATCTTGACATCTTTTTGTAGTCTGTGCCTACCTTGCACAGATGCCGTTATGTCAATTTTCGTCTCTGTTCAATATTTGCAGCAGATATGTTCTACAAACTGTGTGCAGGAAATGGCCACATTAAACAATTTACTCTCAATTTGATGCAGAATGAGTCAACAGCAGATAACTGCAGGCTGTTTTGCATTATAATGAATTAGTTACATGCAAATCAAATTAAGCAAATGGAGCACATGACAGAATTATGTGAATGGTGCTGGTGAGATGGAACAATTTCCCTTTGCAACTCTGATGACTGATTTTCCAGTTAAGTGAGCGGCTGGTGCATTTATGCTGTTCAGTGACAGTAACCCGTCATTTGCGGCACTTAATCTAGTCGAGGACAGAGCCCAGCTTTCAATTAACTCGTCAAATAAGCCGAGTGACACATCCATCATGCGCTTGGCTCTGGTACACTGTACCCTCTCTTCTACCTTAAAAAAATTCAAACAGCAAATTATATTCATGCCACAACGCTTGGGCACAGTGCAATTATCTCTGGAAAGAAAATAAATGGTACCGATCTATTTTTCCATACAAGGGGTCAACACTATGTCGTGATCATGTTTTGTGTGTCTAATTCTATCATTTGCAGCTCTGGAACCTGCAGGACTACTTTTGAGGCCATGAAATGATGGATAAATCCAAGAAGCTGATCCCCAGCACAGTTCCCCACTGCAGTGGTGATTACACTAGATATTTCCCCCTGTGACTAATTACATCAATAATGTACATCATCATGCATCAATCATGTACCTGGAGGAGACAGCACTTTGGATTCCCAGTGCAGCTGATTACTGCACATGGAGACCGAGCCGCAGACAGCTCTGCTCAGTCCAGCTGGACCGCGAGGCTCGCTGGAAGGCCAGAGCAAGGAGCATTGACTCCTTCCCGCACGGCCCCCACTCCCCTCCATCAACCAATCCGAATGACCATGACTTGGCAGCAGAAGGTTTCATCTCTCACCTTGAGGTGGATATAGCAGCCCCCCAAAAATCTGCCGACGTCTGTGTCCCCGGCATCCGGCTGAGACCTGCCTCGTCAACAGCCGCGGCATCAAAGTGTCAATGCCGTATTGTAGCACAGCTGCCAGCCGGGAGTCGTATTTGGTTGGTGGGAGGTAAAAAATAAAAAAAGGTGTGCAATAAGGTTTTTTGGCCTGAGGAATATAATAAGAGATGAGCTCAAGTATGTGGAGTAGCCGGGATATCAATATTGCAAACAGTCAGTGGTATAGGCCGGCTGGCTGACATACAGCACAGCAGAGCCACAATTAGATCCACTCATCTGCCTCGCCCCGACTCTGTATGGGCACAGAGCAATCAGGTGGACCTGCTGAGACGAAATGAGTGGATAACAAAGTTCCATCTAACGCCTGAGACTTAATTTGAAAAGCTGCTTGAGTCAACTATCTGCTGGGGGATGAATCAGAGTTGTCGTAGATTAATACGACATGGCTGCTGCAGCGAGCCTGCTCTCCTCGGCAGACGAACCCACATTTAGATGCCATTGCACTCGTGTTTCATCCGTTAGACCTTGTCAGAAAGATATCTCACAGATATCTAAAAGGTGTTGTTGTTTCTCCCCTCCTGAGTAACCCTTTTTTGGCATGCTGCCTGTCCTTAACATCTGGGATTGAAACTGATTTAGAACATGTCACTACACGGTCCCACATGACTGAGCTCGGCAATCCAAATGTGGATGAATGGGTAAATGGGACAAATTAGGAAGAAAAAAAATGCTTGTGTCGATATTTTTGTATGAAGCATCCAGTTTTGTACAAATGTTCGGTGCTGTTTAATCCAACTACTGCCGCGCCAAAATCTATAAATTTAGAACATCGTGGTGCAATTCAAAAGCTCAGTTTGAAACCAAGGACGTTAATTGGCTGGATAAAAATAGCAGTCCAAGCACAATGTTATTGTTATAAATAATAATTTTCTGTAATGAATCATTGTCAAGTCCAAAAATCTTGATATTAATCTTTGACGACTGCGGATTTCCAGTCTTTTTTTCTTTTTCTTTTAGCAGATGAGAGAATATCAAGGACAGCTATTATCCTTGACTGCTTTAAAGCAAGCTCTTTTTGTTCAATCCCGAAACTAGCAGCAGATGCTTTTGTGCATTTTGAATTTGAGGAATTTCATTTGAAAGTACAAGGACAAAGAGGAACTTGACAAAAGCTGAAGTCGCCTGTGAGCTGCACAGTTTGGTGCTGAAAGGCTGTAATCATTTGCAAGAGACCACTCGGATAAAGGGCCTTCTTACTGGGACCTGCAGAGGACCAGTGAGAAGGGGAGACGGCATGTAGATGTTAAGATGTTGGCTGCCATGTAGTTCTGTACATGCTTTGTATGAGTTTCATTCTTTTTTCATACCACTTAAATAGAGGAAATTGCTTTTTGAAAACAGGAAGCAGCATTCTACCTGACCACTCAGAAACGGCAGATGCTGATGAAGACCGTGGGTTGCAGCTGAAATGCAGGAAGTGGAATTTAGTTTTGGAGATGGTGAATATTTGGGTTCACTCCAATAGTGAGATGCGAAAACTGATTCCACTCTGTGTGTGTTGAGTAGCCCGTGGCAGTAAACGCAACAGTGAATTGATTAGCTCAGTATCCATCAACTAAAACCACAGATTGCTGCAATGTTAAGAATTAACTCCACACACTACATACATATCCTGACTCTAATAAATAAAATACTGTGTTTTTATGTATATTGGGTTAGGTCAATTGGAGACTATGAATGTGCTCTTGTCTGTGATTGACTTGCGACCTGTCAACGAACCCCACCTCTCACCCAATGTCACCTGGGATTAGCTCCGGTTCCCCCACGAGGATTAAGCGGTATTGATAATGGCTGGATGAATGTTGAAGTAGGCAAAACAGACAGCTGCCCCAGGGCCCCGCAATATGGATACATTTACTACCAAGAAAATGGTGTTAGAACTTATTTCGCCTGCCGCTGGGTTTACATGATCCTACATAAACGTGTTGCTTATCGAATGACCACGCAACAAACCTGAGGTCATGTAATATTCAGTATACACAAGGGGCTAATAGGCCCCGTCCCCCAACAAGATTTGACCGGCCCTGTCCCTGATCATGCAAACTTGCATGTAATCTGATACATTGTGGAAAAGTGCTTCCCATGGGCAACGACGAGAGTATCCATGCATTAATACGACCCCATCCTAACAGAGCTGGATGAGCCGCGAGTGGCCGCCTGCCTGACACATCAATGTGGCCCCAGTAGACAGAGCCCGGTTTACAGTTAGACAAACAGCCCTTCATATTATTCTACTCAGTGTCAGTATGAATCCGACCGTTAGCATTATAATTTGATGAAACGGCGACACCAGAGCCCTCCGCGCTCTCAAAATGTAATTGTTTCCTGAAGGAGAGCGGGGCCGCCTGCTGTACGACAGAGTGGAAACGATGAGGTCCGTCACACAAACTCTCTCAGGACCGAAGAAATGACTGAAAGATGAATCTTCAGTGGGCAGCGCAAGCTTTTGAGGTAACGCCATTAGAGTAATAATCTCCCAATGCAGGACCTTCTGGAGCCTTTGACACCCCCTCTTCCTCATTATCCCCTCACCAATTTTCTCTAGTGGGGGTCCGCGGGGTCCGCATCCCTCTCGCTAAATTAGGAGACTTGGGATATCTGCGAGCCAATTCAGCTTTGATGTTTCTTTCTTTTTCGAAAAGAGCCAAAGACGACGCAATATCTCGGTGGAGAATATTATGCTAATCTAGAAAATGTTAATGAGGCCCAAAGGGTTAATTTCTCCTGCTTTATCGACTCTATACTTTAAATCTGTGTCTCGGTTAAAATGCTTATATTGGAGAATGCTCAGGAACAGTCAGTGTTACACATTTTTGAAACATTACTCTCTCTTCCTTTTAACTAAAAGTTTCCTTAATCCCTCTCCTTTGAAATGTAATTGGTACAATCCCGCAGCCAAGGAGCTCATCGAGCCGCAGAATAACACAATCTTCTTTGAGTTATCACATGAATTCAACTGCATATTGCAGCACGCCTTGCTGTATACTGCTCAGTGTGTTGTTTGTGGTGCAAAACACTATTCATGATTTAGAAAAGAGAAGGTCAAGCAGTATCTCTCTACAAACACCCACACACGTATATACATATATATATATACACACATATTAATTAGATTGAGACACCAACAACTTAATCACATTTCATTCACTGAATTCTCTGCTGAGATGAAACAAACATTTCCTAAATGGATGATAATTACTGGATGCTGTTCTTGTCGTGCAAATTTCCTCTGTCCACAGGGACGAAACTCCTCAAAGCGCAAAGTCAATGGCAAACAAGCGTGCGCCTGCAAAGTGAACGAGGGGTGCCGCGCGAGAAAACGCCCAATTTATTATACGGCGCCGCCGCATGCACTTGAGGGAGAATTTCGCTCGCAGCTCGTTTGAAGAAAACCAATGAGTGCTCTCAGACAAAACGCATGGTCCCCTACAGGCTTGTTCATCCACCTGCACATTTACCACAAAGCCGGCGTCTGCCTTCCTGCCATTTCATTACCGTTAATTCCCGTCCGCCTCGGGGGAACGCGGGAGGAACGTCGAAGCACATTGGCCACTTTTTTTTTCCCTCTTTCAGCGATGCAGAGGAGAAGGAACAGCTCTCACTACTCACGCTGAGTGATGAACAATGTCCTGACGTGGCAATGGTTATGTATCTCCCTCCCTCCTGTATGTGACATATTGAAATGATAGGCGTTACGGCAGGGAATGATGGATTCTGCACTGCAGCGGGAGCTTATGTGCAAAGGTTGAATTGCAGAGCAGGAATTCATCTCAAGGTTGGTCTAAAAGTAAAATTAAAGGGGTGTGGAGCTCCACTGTCTCAAGGTTATGTTCACATTAATTCATTTCCCAAGGTCTTGTCTTTTAAGCTGTGTCAAATGGCATCATCTACAATGGCGGAATTAAAGTGCAAAATAATTATTCAGAATCGCAGGCAAAGAGTCTTTGCTGCGAATGAAGGAACTATATCTTCCTTTTGTAAGTCACGGTAAAGATGCGCACTCTTGCATAACCTAGTGGGAGAGACATGTTTTTTTCAGAACCAGGGCAAAGGTACAGATTTCACGTCAGAAATTTCACGCATCAACATACGTACAATGCCTGCGCCCACGCGCACACATCACCAATAACACTGACTTTGCAAGTGTCTCTTCATATTCAAAGGACTTGAGGGGGCATAAAGAAATACAAGGGAATTCAATGGATAGATTTGTGCAGCAATAAAAAGAGAAGGTCAACATCATTATCGCACCAAATTATTTCACACAGCCTATGAAAACTAGATCACCACTTTTATTGGTTCGAAATGAGCCACGACTCATGCAGAAGAAAAATTGTTATACATTACAGTCTATTACGGGAGCCGATATGAAAAGAAACAAAAGAGAGAGGTTTAGGGAGAGTACATAGAGTGTAGAGTATAAAGTATTATCCACTACCACCTAACTGTGAAATATTCTTAAATGGGCATAATCTGCACTTGACAATTTCTAAAGAGGGATTCAGTTTCTCTCAGACACAAAAGAAAGAAAGCGCCACATTGGCTTGGAGTTTGGACCTCCCACCTCACTGAAGTATTCAGTGGTACTGCAGGGGGGGCGGGTTGGAAGTTGAAGAATTTATTCACATCTTATTGCACCAGCGAGGGAAAAACCAGCTTGGCTATTGCTGCCACTTTAATGTCACTTCACTTGGCACTTTGCAGCCTAATTGCTCGACTTGGCCAATTCTTTTTTTTTTTGCAAACCTGTCCTCGGATCCAAGAGGAGCTTCTATTGAGACATCATCAGCGAGGAAAATCATTTTCACTTCCAGTCCTGCAGGCGGCGGGAATTTAACCCAACTGCATCCAGAGATGCTGCGTTACTGCTGCCAACCCCAGCCTCAGGGATTGGACCCTCGCCTTTGTGCTTTTTAGGTACACGGATCCCTATCCCCCTAATTGATTTACCCCCCCGATTCTTCAAATGCGGAGCCAGGAACACTGTAGGAGAGAGGCAGCTGATAGTGTTAATTAAGATTAACTCTTCCTGGATTAATGATAAAAGCTAAAGAACCATTAACACAAAATGTATAAGTCAATTTGTAGTGGTACAATCCATAAGCAACATATCGAAGTATTTGCTCATGTGGTGTTTATCTTGACAATTAAACTCCCTCCAGAATATCTCAGAACAGCCATATCCTAATAAGTTTTGTCTGCCCACCTTTGCCTTCTAACGCTTGGTCATAATCAGCTTAATTAAAGCTTTAATCACACAACACTACAATAAGTGTTCACACAGCACTTAATGGCAAATTGGAAATTTAGGTATCCAAATATTTATCGGAGGCACAGCCACTCTGGAAGCGGAATTTAAAAAGAAAAGGAACAAACAGTCCTCTTAAATTCAATCAAGCCGCGCCAGATTGCACACATCTATAGAGTCCATAAAATATGCCTTTGGTTTTTTTTTTTCAATATCTATGCATTCCCTGGGAAAATTGGTGAAAATGTCAAAAACATGCACCCTATTTTGCAACGTTACAGAAAGTGATGGGGGGAAAAAAATATCCATGTATCCGCCCCTTTATCTTGTAATATTGCAGACAAACAAAAAAAACAAAGATCAAACTAATGGTCAGGGCAGAACCACAGGCTAGTTGGCAGAGATAATAACACTCATCTATTTAAACCTTAATGGCAGTATAGTCACAAAAAAGCAGTGTACATTTGCAAGCTGACATCCATGAGCATCAGGTTGCATATGTAAAGTAACAGGGGCTGTCCTAAAGTACAGTACTTAGAGGGACTGACAATAAACTGCGGCGGGTATAGGGTCATAAAATGGCCTCCTACTGAGCCACTTCCATCTCTCAATGAGGGTTTCTTTCACAGTTTCTTTCTTTCTGAAAAAAATTAAACATGTTCCTGAAGTTCACTATCTATATTTAAACAGGTACATGAGTATCAATAGTATAACACTGCCTTGTAGATTTTAAAGCCTCAATGGTTAAAATAAAACCAAAAAAAACATCTCCCATGACATTTCAGCTGTTGACAATATGTACTGTATGTTTCGTGTGTTTGTGCCTGTGGTATCGGCCCATGCTTCCCAAGGGTGTCACTCTCTTGGGATGGTACTGGCAATTTTGGGCTTTGGTGGAACATTTTGTTCATCGACAACGAATAACTCTGCAGGAATCAATTGATTACATCCAGAGGTCGTATCATGTGATGGTAACTTAAAGTAGGGTAACGAATGGAGACCTGGCTTTGTGCCCCATCTAATACCAGTAGTCACTGTTGCTTTGGGTCTTTGAGTGTTTAAACATGGCCAAGGTCTATCCATAACCAAACTGTAGTAACCATACTAAAGCTTTTTATTTACCTATGACGCCCACAACTAACTCTTTAGAATTATGACTGTATCCAAATGGTCAAAAATGTCAACTCTAACAACTCAGCGGTTCCATTGCCATTGGGAACGTATATGCACTGATATTAAGGCAATTGGCATATAGTCTATAAACTAGTCACAGTGATGGTAAACCGCTGAAAGAAAAAAATTCTGCCTAGTATTTCTATACTGTCAGTGTGCAGTCTGCGGAGAGCAGTGGAAGCTGTGAGCAACCACAGCCCACTTTACTCACCATCAAATACCATTAGCACAACACTGCTCGCATCATTCAGATCCCGCCCCATTACCCGAGTGATGACAGGCATTACAGGCGAGTGACTGGTGCACAACCAGGGGAATCGCAGTCGACTGGACAGCAACTGCACTGCTCCCTTCATCTTTAACAAATCATATTAAAATAGTATTCAACAGCAGTGGGTAAGACCCACAATGGCATTTCATCAAATTCTCTTTGGCCTGTTGTCAACAAATGGCAGTGATATACAGAGCACAGCAATACATTCATTTACCTCAGCACCAAAGAAAATATATTTAAAAATCATTTACATCTAAGGTCAAGAGGTTCTGCTACATTTCCCCATCATCGCCTCTGTCTGCCTCTCTGGTAAGAGAAACAGGAGCGTAATAAAACAGCCAATGCACAGGAGGAATATTAGACTAATGAAAAGCTCTTTGCCTTCTTGGCTGGTGGCCCATCTGGAGTATTGCATAGGATTTCTGTTGGCAACACAATAAAGCAGCCCCCCTACCCCCTACCACCCCCAATAACTGTGCGTCATGCACTTTAGTACAAGCAGCGGCAAACAATGATGACTCAAAGGGAAGTGCAAAGTGTATTACTCTATGTGCATATAGAATCCCTCAGTTGTAAGTAGCTCGATGGTGCAGTGCATTATTCTGCTTTCCTGACATTGGACAAAACTATTCATGTGCTGGCACGGTGTTCCAGCAACATGTTGACTTTTTTTGCAATGGCATAAAGGGAAGTGGGCAGAAGGTCCTGGAACATCCTGACATTGTGGATGACGGTAAGGATGATAAGTAGTAGGCCTTGTTGTTTGGAAATATGAGCAAAAAGCAAAGACCCCTCTGATCATGAGCTAGGACTGGAGCACATTTGGAAGAGCTGCACTACACCCAGGCAGCACAACAAATCTACCGCTGCAACAGCTAAGAGTTGGTTAAGGTTTAAGGTAAAGATATAGTCTAGGCTCCAGACTATATTTAAGACCAATAAGGAAAGGTATAGGCGGGTGATCAGATGAGAGTTAAAACACCTTTAATACTACCTGGTCTTAGGATCCTTACTCGGACACACCCCACGATTTTCAAAGCCTAAAGATCGCTGTTTGTGTTTCCAAGACGATAAATGACATCTTTGTTTTAAGGGAGCCAGTCATGTGCCACTGGAGCTGGCACTAATTTCAGCAACTAACCCCCTGTTGTTCCCCAGACTTTAGAAAGTTATTGCACTAGCGCAGGGACTTATGTGGGGCAGAGAACTATGGCCGAGTGAAAAAAATGAGACTGGCTCAAATGTTCAAATGGAGAGTTCCTAAAAGCTTCCTGTGGTCTTACAAAGGCTCCTGGAAAAGGGTCCAGTGTACATTTATGATATTAAATGAACCATGGCACTGACGACAATGAATTGAAGTGACAATGAATTGAACTTCAGTGACTGTATAGGGAAAATCTTTGGCTTTTGGACATGGTCATATAAGTTAAGCTATTTCAATACATCAACCCACAACCTGATGAATGAATGGGCATTTTCATTATTTCCTTATGTTTAACTATACTAAAACTACACAAAATTAACCAAGAAAATAATCTTTATTGAGGAAATTAAATGTGGGTGCACAACAGTGGAAGCCAGGCGAATTAAAATTAATACTATGCTGGGCTGTAGACAATGTCAGTTGAAAAATAAGTCTCACAAGAGGTGAAAAACTGTAGAAATCTATTCATATACCCTCTATAATTTGAAGTGAGTGTTTGACCAGAGCAGCTGTGAGACATTGTAAGTGACTGACCCCCAATAATCTGACCATCTATGAACAGTCATGTCACACAGATGTACGACAAGGCGATCCGATCTTCCAGCTGAGATGTGCAACTTCAGAAGCAAAAACCACCAGGCTTGCAGTCCCTGCGTTAATAATAGTTTCTTGTCAGGGGAAAGCGGTGGCACGGCAATGCATCATGTCTTACCCTATGTATGCCATTCCAGATCTCGCCGGTGCAGCCTTGGCACTTGTGCTGTTTTATTGGGAATTATCTGCAGTTGATTAATATGTGTCGTACTGGCTGAGTCCCCCAGGACGAGGGGCAGAGACTCACGCCCTGATAATGGAGGGGTATCCATCATGGCTCCCAGTCAGGCCACTGCAACTGCCACTGCCACCCGGACCCACGATGCGCATGAGCATGTTGCAAGGCAACAGTGGCTAATAAGGAGGACACTGTGAACACCTGGAAATGATCTGATGATTAATTCCGGGGACGCTCGGATTGCTTTGCCCATTATAATCCACAAACATTAGATTAATCATTGTTTGTGCCCAAAATCTGGAGACGAATTTCAGCTGTTCTCTAAATGACTTGAGCTAACCCTAACCGTACCCGAACATTTCCGTAATGACAGAAAACTGAGACCGTGTATTTAGAGTTCCAAGCTTTCAGACATTGCACAGTCTATTTCAGGAAGTTATTAGCGTGCATGAGCTAATAGATGACAAGTATCCGTCCTTCTGGCAGACTTGATAAGAGGAAAAAGGGGTAATTTGCTGTAATAGTTTAAACATCCACCCTCCATGGGCACACATTTAGATATTTTAAACCAGAATTGAAATTTATAGGCATAGAAACGCTTCTCCCACAAATGAATTCAGTCCAAGTCATCCGAGAACTCTCAAAGGACAACAGCAAAGCGAGTTGTTTTTCTGACATGTCATGAATAAAAAAGGCCTGTGGGCTCTTAACGGCCTGTGGCCTAGTGCAAAAACAGAAAGCTCAGCGCTCGTTTTCCCCCAGTGCTCCAGTAATAGGCCAGTGAAAATAAATGTAATCACTGCACTTTGTTCTCCCCAGTGATATCATTTCTTCTTATTACTTTTCACCCCCTCCGCCTCTCAGGCCAGCGTCAGAATATCATTTGGTCGTATTTACACTCACTCTGGCTTCATGCTGATGCTAAAAAGCAATTACTACTTCAAGGTGCCGTCTGCCAAACAGAGCTCCACAAGATGTCCTTGCCAAACTGCGGAGGATTCCGACCCAGTGTGCTGCTGACATTTAAGCTCTTGTCTTCTCCTGTAAGCATGGCTCGCTACATTTGGAGGCAAAGAACAGATTATGACAAGCATGGCCTTTAAAGGAGGCCTTTGACCAGGGACAATCCCAACAAAGTAACATTTATCAGAGTTTAATACCAGAGTGGCTCAAAGCCAAGCAACAGAGGGATGTGCCATTTATCAAATTAGAAGATCATCTGAGATCGTATTGTCTCGTGAAATTTAACTGAAAGTCAAAGATTTAAATTCAGACGTGTTCCAGCCTAGAGGGTCCATTAAAGCAGCAATTCTACCACTGAACCACCAATGCTTGAGTCTTTTAAACCAATTTTCGGACCACGCCCACTAAAAGGGCCAGTAGCCATTGCCTGGACAGGTTTTCTTAACAATAAAGTGCGATGCTACAGAAAAGTTTTGAGCAAGTGCGCCTTTATCCATGGAGGCTTTTGGTTTCTGATGAGATCGACCAGCATGAGCAGACAAGTTCAACCATAATGCGAGTTACAGACAAATACTTAAATGCTCTTTATTGTTGCTTAATGTCTACTGTGTTTCTGGACGTCTTTCTGAAACATTTCTTTAACTTAAAGCCTGCTTTACAAACTGGGGTGCTATGCTTGAAAAAAACCTGAACATTAACCTCCACTATGGCTGTCATGATCTTGTGTTGGGGTTAGTCCCTAATTCAGGGAAATTGAGGTCTAAGTGGCTTGTAAGACCAATGACTTTGTGTACCGACCGATTCCCTTCATCAGATCATTAAGTTACATTCCAATGAGCATAACCCCGCACCACATCACAAAAAAACATGATGTAACAGTTTGTAACTGCTGCTGGATGATGCAACCGATGCAACCATAACATTGAGAAGAAAAACCTTCCCTTAATGCAATGTGCGGTTGTCCATACCGTTAAATGTAAACTCCTGAGCTACCCTGTTCAACATTGATTGTGTTGCTTTGCAAATGGAGATTCAATTATGCCGTTCTTCCAAGTGAGCGCGGGGGGAAAACGACACGGAGCCGTCGATAGCAGGCTGCTCGGCGGACAGATGCGGCGGGGCTTAGGCGAGATAGCCGGACTTCCTTGGCTCTGTGAAATTACCCAAGGTTACTGCAGCGTACTAAAGGCATCTAACGCAATTAGTTTTCCACCAGTTGGTCTATTGTCAGTCTGAAGGCAGAGGAGCCAGTGTGTATGGCACTATTTTAGACCAGATGGCAGCAAACAACAGCATGAGCAGCCAAGCTCAAGAGGTTTTTTTTGTTTGTTTTACAAGTGCGACCTAAAATTCAGTCTCTCCTTTGAGATTTGGTGGAAAAATCCAAAATCCAAATGTTCCTGAGGAGCGGCTATATGCACGTGTTACAATACAGGTTTTTATTAGAAGCAAAACTCTTAATCACCACTAGAAGAGCAACAAAAGAAGCTCCTCTAACCAGTGCTTATTCTACAGTCGGCGCAGCAGTGTGTTCTGTCGCACTTGATGTTGATGTTTCTAAAGCAGCGACAGCTCATGGGGATTAAAAGAAATGACACAGATTTACAGTTTTAATACGTTATGTTTTATGTAATCCATTATGCCTCTTAATTCTCGACTGTCTTGTTTTGGGGTTGTTTTTTTCCCCCCACTTGTGCCTTTTGCCATTTCTTCCACATGCGTCTCTCCATTACTTTCCTCCCCCTGTGGCAGAACTACATGTGGAATATTCCGGATGAAACTGAAGTGCAACAGCGTGTCTAGAAATGGTTTCCGGAACTTTTTCGTCCGCAATTACCATTCTGCTTTCCATACAGCCCCGAGGGGCTACTCATTACTCAAGGACTTAACGTCGTGATGGACTACTTCAATTTATTCCACCCGGTCTGCATATACAGGAAGTATGTATCGAGCTGCACAACCTCACCGTGGATGCTGGGACTGTAGTCTACAGAAAAATCAGGAGTGACGTTTTGTGCGGAGGGTTTTATTCTCTGATATTTTCTCCGCCACCTTTTCATCAATTTTCAAATTTGTACACATTTCACTGCTTGTCCAAGCCAAATGGCTCAATTTGTCTGATGGATCCGTCAGCTTCAATCAAAGATTTCTCATAATTTAGGCTTTATTCAAAATTCATGCCGCAGCAAAAACATAATTGTTGCAAGTAATAAATAAGTGCCGGTGTCTGTTAATCGTGTTGAAATGTTCCTCTCCCAAACTCTGGCTCCATCTCCACACTTCACACTAATGGCAGGTCGTATCCTTGACCTGCTTGCAGGTGACGGTAAGAGCTTTCTTAGTGTTGGGAGGTGCAGGAGATCTTTGGCTCGCGGCACAAATACGAATTTCACATGCCCCGAGCACAGAGGGGTCGTCCAAGAGAGATGACACTCATCTCAGTGTGTATCGCTGAGCTGAGAGCATGACATTGTACCGCCAATTCTCAGAGACCAAGGAAAAGCCCTGTTACTCAGGCAGGCGAGCAAATACTCTTCGGTCAATCATTGGCTGTTTATCCCAGGGCCGAAGAGACGTAGTGTAAACAAGGCTATGTTTGCCATTAAAAATGCAGAGGTAATTTCTGTCTAGTCATTTTTGACAAACTCACATGGCTTATGTTGTTGTTCTTGGGTTTGCGATGGGATTACTGCTCAAGCCATTTGTTCAGCGACTCCCCTCTTTTCAGTCTAGACTGGTTGAATTCATATTACTCTCTCAGAGAAAGAGAGAGAAATGTCAAGAAAATGTATTGTCAGACAAAGAAAGAAAGAATTTTTTTGGATATATACTATGTCAGTATATATTTCCTCCGGTGTTCCAACAGGAGTCTCATGATGCTTTGAGTGATGCAGAAAGGAGGTATAATGTGAGCGTGAAGACAGTGAGCCGGAGCAGCTCGCTGCAGCTCCATTTCGGTGTTTCTGCACCATAAAAAGTTATGCTGCATTAGCTACTGGCTTGTCCTGTAATCTCTCCATAAAGCACTTTCAAGTACTTGCAGAGCGACGGGAAAGCATCAGCTGCCACCATGACCGAACGCTGGTCACCGTTGATCAGCCACTTAAGAAAGGAACGTCTTCCGACAGCATTCATCTGGATGGCACTTTGTGTCATAAACTGTAGGAAGAGACGGGCTGAATCATGCAGACACCAGCGGCTGACATCACATGTTCCCAAACAAGCAGTGGCTTCAGGCCAGTGGCACAGTGCATGCCACGCTGTTTCATAACGGCGATTAATTCAAACTAACGGTAATGCAGCTTAAAAAGACGAACACAACGGCAACAAGAGGATCAGACTGCTGGGACTGTGTGTGGGCACAAGCCACGGCAAATCAGCAAAGATGCAGCGTGGCCCACGAGGTTGAGATGAATATACGCCGCCTTAGATGGGAGGGCTGAGTAATGCGCAGCGGTGCTGACCCTGAAGAGCTCGGAGATTGTATCAAAAGCCAAAATGAGTTTCGAAAGAGAAAAATTCCGAGCATGAAAAGAAGGCAGTAGGCGGACGCCGCAGGCACACAAGAAAGCGGAGAGTTACACATGCAGCCGCTGCCCACCAGGACAAAGCAGAGCGGACCACAGTGCAACATTCATATTTTAAATGCTTCACCGGGTCACAAGCCAAAGCTGCCAGGACCCGTTAGGTCTACAGGAAACCAGTGAAGCCATCAAAGCCCCTACCCGTCAAATCACACTGGGCAAAACACGGTACGACTCAAACATCAGTCACTAATGAAAGAGGACAAAAAAAAACTTGTCAAGAACCAGAGGGGGCACATACCAGGTGATTCATCACCTCTCAGCTACAAAACTCAGAGGAGATACTGCTGTCAGGTTCCTGTCCAGAAGTCTATCAGGAAAACACATTGCATACTGTAAAGCATTGCCACGGTGACAGGCTTTAAAATGTATGTTCATGTTGACCCTTCCGTCTCGCAGTGGCCACGACCGTCGGGAGCCTGGTTCCGATCATCCGTCAATCCGCGGCGATGCCTGCGAGTGAGTGATGCCGCGCGGGAGACGTGGCTCACGCGGCTCGTGAGTGAACAAACTGTCAAAAACAGACAGTCCATAAAGCAGGGAGGCGGTCGCCAAGGTGCCTTTGAGGGAGAAAAGCTGGGAGCTTTTTCCCGACAATAAAAATGCATGTGTGGCATTTTTCAGCGTCAATATACCACCCTCTAATTTACTGTGTTGCTTCTGAGCAGTGACCATAAAGCAGTGAGGACCGCAGTGGGAGAATCGTGCCGTTCTTTAGCAAAACGAAGACTGCAATTCTTCTAAACACTGTTTATTGACGCACTATTTCAGCCTCGCTGTCTCTTTTTTTTTTTTCACCAAATTTTCGTTTCCATCTCTGGAAATTGTTTACCTTCATCTGCATAGGATGGACGGGAGTGTTTCTCTCTCCACTGCGTTGCCGAGTGCTCGTCTGTTTGTTTTTCTCTTATTTTTTTCCTGATATTGTGAGGTCTCAAACGTATTCTGTAAAAAGAACTTTGAGCTTCACAAACACAATTGATCTGAGGGGAGTTCGAGTGACACAGCTAACTGCTGCGAGTTGTCAGGGTTTGCAAATAATGAGAACCGAGCAGTTGCGCAGAACACAGCGGCCCCCCTCACAGACTGAGGATGTCAGATCAGAAAAACAGTGACATTAAAAGACCACAGTGACGGTTAAGGCAATTTAGTGATTTACTGTCCAACATATACACAGAATTTCATGTAAGGCATCTTTATCATAGTTCTAACCCCCGATTTCTGGCAGTTCTCTGGGCTGTGGGTACAGCAATGATCATCACCGACACGGCAGGTTTATTTCTCTCAGCTGCACACGCACCTTTTCAATTGTCACCTGTAAACACAGCCAGGTAAGAACTAAATGTAAGGGGAATTTATACATATATATATCACAATTATATACTATACACTTTGAGATTGCTTTTAGCAATGAAAAGTAATCTATAAATGAAATGTATTATTATTATTATTACTATATTTAAAGGATTAATAATACACGTCATTCTAAGATAGTATCGCACAACTTCATATGCAACAGAAATCAGTATGAATATAATTATAACATGCTCATGTGCACCAGTGTGGCAAGACAGAGCAGGTGTTACGCCGAGGTCTGACTTCCTGCCAAGGTTTGTAAAAACCTTGTGGATGTTCTGACGGGCCACCGACGCGGCAGGATCTCTGGTGGTGCTGCTGACGGCCAGTCTGACAATGATAGACGGGAGAGAGAGAGAGCGAGAGAGAGCAACAGCTGGGCAAAGAGCGCTGCACACAACTCTACTATGAAGCAAACGGCACAAAACACTAAGAGATCTTTTATGTTATTATGAAAAGTGCCATGGGATCATTATGAAACTGTGGTGGGACAAATGAGACAGTGGCGGGCCTCCGCAGTCACGGTGATTAATGGGAAACACTGCTGTTGGCCTCTTCGTCTGCTTCATTTTGTTTCACTCCGCAGCAGAGAATAGAAAAAATAAAAATATGTGTCAGACATAATTGTCCATTTTATTTCTGTCTGTGACACACACAAAAAAAAAATCTTGTCAGGTAATTGTTGTCTTGGTCATCAGTGACAAAAATAAATTCAAAATGTTCATCCCTAGTCCACTATTACACTTGACTCATGTAACAACATTTTCACAGCTATTACAAAGGACACTTCAGGCAACATTTTCTCTAGTTTATTACACCAAAGAAATTAAAAGGAAAAAAAAATGGACTGCAATGGAGTCAAGAGAGACATGAATAGAACATTAAATTGTGAAAATGAATCAATAAGGGACAGCGTGAGGACTGAGGCCTCCCTGTAAGAAGCCTCTGTGTTCTGTGTAATTTGCATGTTCTCTCTGTGTGTGCGTGGGTTTCCCCTGGTTACTGCGGCTTCCTCCCACAGTCCAGTGACATGCAGCTCACTGTAGGTATTATTGCACTCGTAGATGTGACTGAGTTTTTTAGTTTTTTCATCCCAGTGATGGACCGGAGACCCGTCCAGGTTGTTACCTGCCTCTTGCTCCGGCCCATCCACTAGCCACAAAGGATAAGATGTGTAACTTCTTATAGAAAGATACTGGAGACATTAGTCCTTCAACTGCACATATCCAAAGTATCAAGTAAAGCTTTCAGACAAACACACTTTTGTGTTTGAATTTGTGTCATCTGCATTTTCATGACCATATGTTTACCATCGAAATATGTAAAAATATTAAATATAGCAAAATGTTAAGTGAGCAAATACTAACAGTGCTAGATAGTGTATATGACGTGTATAAGATCATGGCTCTGTGGCCAGATTGCTACATGCTACGGGCTTATTGTGTGGGAGGTTTCCTCTTTTGGGATGTTGAGCATTTGCCGTCCATTACTTTTGCGCAAAACTTCCCATGTGGGTCTCCCGTGCTTGTTTTACACCCGCAGCATTCACATCTCACAATGACATTGCTCAGAAACCAAACCAATGTTCCTTCCTCCTCCTTGGGTTGGAAGTTCCACTCAAGATTCTGCATAAGAAAAAATAAAGATTATTATTGGATGACGGGAGTAAGAGGGCAGGACTTTTAAACAAATCAGTTGTAATAATAATAATAATGAATTTCATTTATAGAGCACTTTTCATTTTCAAAGCAATCTCAAAGTGCTAAAGTTGTAGTCAAAGTTCTCATTAGCGAACCTTCCTCCTCCTCATAAGCGAACCTTCCTCTTCAACACTGACTTGATGCTGCATATATTCACGCGGTATGTCTCCGAGTGCGTTGCGTTAGTGATGGTGATTGATTTTAGAATGCTGCAGTGCACGGAGAGCTTCTGAAGTACGAGGGTTTGCGGTGAGATCCCTGCAACAGGAACTAGGACTGCTAGAGTAGGCAAGATGAGTCCGTTCAATAACTCGGGGGACCATATGTTACTATGTACTTTCAGGTTGTCATTCAGGAGTCGGTCCAAGAGGACGTCCACAGGATGGAAGTATCACGTTAACACCATATTTGTTGGCCTGCAGCTGTGGGTTTTATTGGACGTTCAGATCTCCTCATTGTGAACTCACTTTGTTTCCTCACAGAGGAACTTGATGTGAGAATGCCCTAATGCAATCTAGATAGATACTTTTCCACACTAAACACGTTGTCCGTGAAAATACTCTCAGCACTTTGCTCTGCGGGCTCTGAAAGCTGCATTTGAATCTCTGAAAGACAAATACATATTTGCAGGTTCATAGTTTAATAAACTGAGAAAAAGCAGCTGATATGATCCAGCTTTCTACACCTCAGAATATTCTGCTGTCACTAAAAATGTAAAAAAAAAAAAAATGCAGCAAGTACTGTGACGATCTTAAAGGTTTGAGAGTCTGCAGAGGAGAATGTTCCCACCTACAGAACAGGAACCTTGACTCAAATCATAGTCACTGGCTACTTATTGGCAGTCTGTGTCGGTGTTTCTGTATATATATATATATGTTCTTTTTGATCTGTTGAGTAACGCGTGGGAGCAAAGTGCAGCCGGGTGAAACAGCGTGAAGACGAGGTGACACACAGCTGCCCTACCTGCTGTTCAACATGTTAACTAGTGCGCCCACACAACCTGTTTTATCACCTATTCAACCCTTTTTTTTTTACAAAGGGTCCTGAACATAAATTATATACCCAACATGTTTGTTTAATTTTTTTTTCAATCCTCTCCTGCTGAACTAATAGTTTTTTAATTTCTTCACCCTTACAATGTATTTGTTTAAGAGTTATGAACATGAAGTGCCAGACTAAGACTGCTTTCATATTGTTTCAGTTGAACAATCACTCTTTTTTTTTTCATAGTTTCTGACATTGTTTCTACATAGTGTTCATGGTAAATGGTTAAATTTACTTTAATTTCTCTTCATCACCTGTATAAATGTAACCACGTGGTTTGTTAAACGCTTGATTCTCCTTAAATCTTGATGTATCTACTGTATTTTCACATCATGATTACTGTGTCCCTCTCTATAGGTAGAATATACCCTAGTAAATACCTTCATGTGGCTTTGTGCATACATAGATGAACTGCAATGCATATTTAAGTTTAAAGAAGCAGTGTGTAGGATTTAGTGGCAACTGAATAACCCTCCTGTTTCTAGACTCAGTGTGTGGTTTGTCCATTCAACCTTGGTGTGTTGACTCTCTGAAGACGACCTGCTTCTCATTGTAGACATAAATTCTGAAGGTAACAAAGATTCTTAGTTTCAAGTGATTCAACACTAATGAAACCTTTATATATGAAGCGCCTATTGTGCCTTCAGTAGAGGACAACAAATCTATTTATCAAAATCCTTTTTCTTTGTCCGCCTCAGTATATCTTCAGGTTGTTGGCTGCATTTTGCCATTCATGTGTGGCTTTGCGTTGATTTTCATGGCCACTTCCAAAAGAAAGAAAGAGCAATATATATATATATATATATATATATATATATATATATATATATATATATATCAGAGACATTTATTTTATTTAACCTACCTGAGTGTAGCGACAGTGGATTTTTTTATTTTTATTAACGTATTAGTTGTTTATTTTTTTCAGCCGGACAATCTATTAATCAACTAATCAATTCAAAACTATAGTAAATCTGTTTGTCTTTAGACATGACTGCATGGTTATTCCTCGGTCGTTATGATTTTGGCCTCACATTCTCCAATGCTATGAAAATGAATGAAACATTTAACGTTAATACTTGACAGGATATGAAGAATGTTCGTTCCACACTTCTACTTTTCACACACCATTGTCGTTCCTGTTAAGAGGAAGCTCAGTAACCCAATTACAAGGTTAACAAGTCACCCCGCACCTAACCTAAATATATAGAAAACCTTCTATTAAACACTTTTCCATGGACTTTTAAGCAGCGACTGTGTGTGTCGACCAATGGTCAAAAACAGCGTGGTCCAATGACTAACATGTGCCCACGGGCAAGGCCGAGAGGTCCTCGGAGCAGGACAGGACACGGCGAAATGAGACTGGCGCTCGGCAGTCCATCCATCACGACTTGTCCTGCAGCGCTGCTCTGTCCCGGCAGGGCCGCTGCGCCCCCATGGATCAACAGAGGACATGTTTGAACAGCTGACCCAAGGCCATGGAAGTGGATACAGCAGGAGCAACAGCAGGGAGCTAGCAGGGTTAGCATATATGAGACCATATATCAGGCAACCAAGAAAAATATCCATCCTCTATGTAATGGAGATTTATTTAAAAAAAAATTGGGACCAATTCCTTATGTTTTTTAATGAATTGCAGGTGTACATCAACAAGAAACCTCTGTCAATAACGTAAGCAATAAATATAACTAGGAACTGATTGTCAGCAGGTATATGAATAAAGCAGAAAACTAGATTTGCAACAGTTAATCGATTAATATACTTTATTGCCAACTATTTTGATAATCAATTAATCGATTCAAGTAGTTTTTATGAAAAAAATGTCAAAGTTCTCTGTTTTCAGCTTCTTCCATGTGAATATTTTCTGGTTTCGTTGCTCCTCTGTGACAGTAAACTAAACAACTTTGGTGTGAGGACAAAACAAAACTGCCATCTTGAATTTTTCGAAACACGATCGTCATTTTTTCACCATTTTATGGACTAATCGAGAAAATAATTGTCAGATTAATCAATAATGAAAATAATCGTTAGCTGCATCCCTAAAAATGACAAAGAAAAGTGATAAAAAACCGAAAAGAATGTACCAATCTGGAAAATCTGCTTTGGCATCGCTGACATTAGAGCAAACGGCACGAAGCATTCTTACAACATAAACCCTAGAAGTCCAATTTTTGTCCCTTTCTGCCCACGGGACGGCCCTAATAGAGACACGCCACCGGAATAAGAAATAAAAAGAAGAAGATGCTCGACACCTCATGTCACAGAACAATGAAACTACTCTTCCAGTGGACCGTCTATGAGAGACGCACTCCAGTCATTTAAAGTGCCGTTCGCTTCAGATCCCCTATCGCAGATTTCAGACGTGACCCATGCATCAACCAGACACTTCTTTCGATAACAATATTGGATTCGCTCTTGACTTGATAAGAGACTTCGCCGTTTCACTTGACTCCCATTCCACGGAAGCTCCCGCCCAGATGCTACCTCATACGGCCGGTAATGTAGTATGAACGAAATTTACACGGGACGGTGTTCACATGGGATCCCTGTTCACTGTGGGACCCGCACACACACATCCCCCAGTCGGCCTTACGGCTGCTCGGAGCCTCGCTAAATGGGATGCTGTCGTAAAGCGGCCATGTAAAAAGCTCATCTGGTGCACACCATCTGTAAACACAGATATGAGGAGGTGCAAGTTCCCGCGCAGCACCGACACGTCGATGTTTGCGGTACATTACAGCGCTGATGTAATGCCAAATTAATGAAAAAGAAACACGCATTGGTGCAGCTTTTTTTCCATAAAGTCCACGATCTACTTGCGCTGCTCCTCGAGAGTAACTCCTCTACAGTACAAGTGTGATTAATTAAGGTTTTGCATCAATAAATATGCGTTTATTTGGAGCGCGTGAGAATCTCCAAAGATAAAAGAAATGAAGATGATGTGCATTTAATACCCATTAATATTTAAGCACAGTTTTGCAAAAAAAAGAGGACTTTTTCAACTTAGTCGTTATTCCTGTATACAGTTCTGATCTATTATTTATGATTCATTAATATCCCATGCAAATTAACAATCCGCTTTATTTTACTTATGAAGTCTGGCTGCAGTTTTGACCCTTGCACCTCCCCATATGTACAGTTTCACACACTATGCTTAAAAAATTGGGACTGGGGCATTCTTGCTCGTCATTTGTGTAAAGAAAATATCAACTGAAATGCCTCACGGAGAATAAATATGACCCTATCTATAAACCTCATCGCAATGACGACGTGCCTCGTCCGTCTCGAGCTCTTTAAAAAGGCTGTTTACACTCTTCTTACTTCGTCATCGTTATACAGTACAGAGCCGAACACATTTCAAATCCCAAGTGCTTTCACCCTTAGGGAATATTCCTTCACAAGAAGCCGTGTCCACATGTACAACTCAGCGCGCACACAAAGATTCCAATATTTAAAAAAGAATCCGACTCGGGCCGAGAAGTGTGGCCTCCGAGAAACGCGACCGCTTGAATCTCCCGTTTGAGATGGATGGAGAGGATCTGCGGGTTTCTTAAATGATTCAGCGCTGTGACCGAGCGGGCCTCCTCACCCTCGTCCTGATTGCCGTCCCCTCGGATTAAGCGGGATGGACGCTACACGACGTTCATCTCGGGCAGATTAGGGCGGCGGTGACCCGAGCGCTTCCTGAGGAATTGTGAATAACAAACAAGGCAGAGCGCTGACTCTGGGGAATACAGGGCATCCAAAGAGCATACTGCTAGTAATTACTACGATATCATTACAAATACAGCGACAATGTTGAAATGAAGAACTCGAGGGAGAATCTGTTTGGTCTGTCAAATGTCAGAGGACGTACCCATCACAATATCTTGGAGGTGTCTTTGACGACAAAACTCGTCTCGTCAGGTCCAGTCGCTTGATCCACTAGTGAGATTAAAAAAATATTGATTTGTGCAGCATCGATGTTTGTCACGTTGATTCCTGAGCTGTTATTTCCGACACAGCGGTGTCGATCTTCGCACAGGGAGGTGACATCCCCGGATGTTACCACAGGCAAATGTTTGGCATCAGGCCACCAGACACCCGACATATGCCGGCCGCCTTCGCAGCGACAAACGCACAGATGACGAAAAAGTTGAATGTCTGGCATTACCTGCCAGCTGTACGGTGGAGAGGAGAAGCCAATGAGCTGCGGGGCTGATTGCTGACTACATTAAGCCTCGGAGGCGGCGCGTTGATGAATCCACTCGCTGAAATGTGAAGGTAATAGTCTCGACACAGAAAGGGACATAACTCACCGACGGCACCTGCAAAGTCCCCAGAATGACAACAATCCCGAGCAGGAGCCGGTCCAATACGAAAAGGGAACTTTGCTTTTATTACCATCATCATTACTGTATATCATTTCTGAATGTAAAGCCATTTGGTTTCATTTAAATGTAAATCTGGCCACTGAACTGCGCACACTGTCACCCACGGCAGCCAGACGATGATGATTCATTCTGGAATTGGCAGCGAAAATACAAGAGGCCCTTTACTTTGTCTGAGGGAAAATAACAGGTTTGACCTTTGTCTGTTTTCATGAAAGCCCTGTGAAAAATAAAAAAAGAACCTTGAGATTTTTTGTGCCGCAGTTTTTGTGTGTCCTTTGCACTCAGGTGTTATTCTTTTTCTCCTTTGTGTTTCTGAAGATGAAGAAGAACAAAGAGAGACAATCTGCAGCCCCGCAAAGTCATGGGTGAACCAAACCCCCGAAGAATTGACGAGTCCGCGCGTCAACGGAGACACAGGGCGTCCCACGCCGCGTGGCGATGGTTATTTCAGCGACACTGGACACGACCGTGCATCTGGGAAGCTGGAAGATGCTGCATGGCAGTTGACGTCTATCAAACCAGGTGACCGCCGGGGGCCCGGGCACGTGTGCACCCGGGACACGCCGCGAGGCAAACAAACACCGTACTCTGATCTCATAACGCATTTGTGTAATGACATATAGCGTTAGAGAGAAAAACCTGGCTGCGGAGCACGTTGAGCGGCCGGTAAGTGAAGTAGGCGACTTCGACAATCCCCAGTCAAATATCAGATGATCTCCTTTGCCGTTATTTACCCCGCTCTATGCACACACCCCCGCCGCTCAGGCGGAATCACGCGTCGCATAAATTAGTCATCAAGTCCCAAATAAACACACCTGCATGCCGAATGAAATCAACAAGAGCCACATCAGGAGCCAAGTTATAAAGGGATATTACGCAGCCTGTCAGTGCAGTGCATCTTTAAAGACCCCCTCCACTCATAAAAGGGTTTTTCTTCTGTTTCTGTCCTCTAACATGTCTGACATTGACTATGGGGACTTGTATCCAAGCATACTTTGTCACTATTGAGGTGTTTTCACATTCCTCTCCTGGAGGAGGGGATTTCTGTGCACTGCTCTGCGATTTGAAAGTGAAATTGCTAGATTTGGTACGTCACAAATTCAGAAAACCAATCGCTGTCCAATATGCAAATGTGAGGCAAAGAAACTGGAAACTTCCAGTGCAGCAGAGGCAGCGGATCACGAGAGGACGGCAGGTGTGTCAGCAGACAGTTAGCGTTAGCATTAGCGTCCGTGAAAGTTTTATGACTGAATCTCGCCAGTGTTGCCACTAGACGTCTTGTTTCTTCCACCGATCGACCTAGCGCGAGCATCTTTTGTGGGCGGGGCCAGTGTTATTCTCATAGTTCCTCAATGAGGTAGAGAGAGTGGATGGTTTCAGAGGTTGTTTTTTTTTTTACTTTTTTGGGAGGTAAACAATGTTAAACTAAAAATTAGGTATGGCAGATTATTTTTATATTCTTTAAAACGTGACTGGAGGAGGTCTTTAAGCAGGGCTTCGTTAGGACATGAACACCTGATCTACAAGGAAGTTAAATGTAACGCTCGGGAAGCTCCAGTGTGTGTTTCGTGTCTAGCACTGTGTGCGGCGCAACTGAGAGGCCCTTTTAAAGTTTCCCCATGGGCCACGCCGCAGTTACTCACAGCCGAGTCACACAGGAGGGGCCCCCTCCTCTCGCGACCCCTCGCTCGCTTCAGTCGCATCCCCCCCTCGCCTGCAAACTTCCACCATTGATCCTTAAGAGCTTAAATCTCGCTGAGTGCGAGCCGGCGCTGTCACGTCCCGCTGCGGCGGGGAACCGCTGTCCGGTTCAACCAGGAGTCAACCTTGTGTGGGGGGAACGTCCGTGTGACACCTGCCATGTGATTTATGGCCTTTGAGACTGAAGTGACGTGCGGGGAAACGGCAACATGGAAGGTGTTGGTGCTGCATGTGAGGAGCGGGACCAGAGCCGGCTCTAGCCTATATGGGGCCCTAAGCAGGATTTGATTTGCCCCCCCCCTTCTTGATCGTTCGCAAACCCTCTGTGAATCTTTATTACCAATTATCAAATTTATTAGTTGTTGCTGTGTTGCTTATATTATGTCAGCCTTTATGCTTCTATGGTTTTAATCTTAAATTAGCCAACTCGCAATAGTGGTCTAGTGTTAATTTGCACTTTAATCGATCAAATTGATACAGTACTGAGTGGCATACTGAACTTGGTGTGCTGAAAAATATCAAAATGAACCAGAAGATAATGCAATTATTGTAAACAAGTAAACCATTTGAATTACTTTTGGTTTGAAAAATTGCAACAAGTGCAGAAAGAAAATCAACTACAAATACCATCTACTGACTGACTGACTCTGGTTGGATCGTGCCATATCGTTACACTGCGCATGTATGAACGTGAATCTGACAGAGGCAACGAGAATTGATTAAACCAGTATAAGCTTGCGAGCCGGTTAACATAAGATTACATTTTTGTATGATATATAATATAAAATGTTTATAATAAAATCATAGAAATAAACAAAAATAAATAATAAAGCTTTCTTGTGGGACATTTCAAGTGCTCGCCGGGGCCCCCAGGTGGCCCGAGGGGCCCTAAGCAGCCGCATGTGCCTCGGGCCGGCCCTGAGTGGGACGCAGGGCAGAACGTCACTTCGATTCCTGCAGATGCCATGGTAGCGCTCACCGTGAATTAAAGGGGCAGTGAGCGATTTACCCGACCAGTGCCATCCAGAAAATCAACAACAAAACAATCTTTCTCCAAAATAGCTCACTGCCCCTTTAAGTGACATATTTACTTTAGTGCATCTGTATCGAACACTAAAGACCTAATTTGCAAAAATTCTGCTTCTGTCAAATCTTTGAAGAGGATTCTTGTATGCACCAGAACAACCAGTGTGGGAAACAAAAGAGAGAGAGGTTTACTGACGTCACATTCCAAGCTCTCTGGTGTTGAGATCCCTCCATTTCAATTCTGGCTGAGCAATTTAACATAAAAGAAGTTTAATAAAGCATATGTGTATGGAGCAGAGTTGCACGGCCGCTTGCATAATTGGCCATGGTTCCCAACCGCCCCGGGGTCGGGACCTCTCACGAGAGAAATCTGAGGTCGCAAGATGATTTGGAATAGTAAAGAAAATCAGAATACATTTTGAGGAATATGCTTTTTAAATTGTGAGGATGTCATCGTGGCTATCTCGGTCATTTTAGTCACTAGGCCCGCCCCCCGTTCCGCCCCCTGTTCAGACAGATTGTCAAGCATGCCGACGCTGGTCGGGTTTATCCCAACCATCTATCGTGTAGGGTTTTTTTAGCATTTTCCTCTGAATACATTTTCCTGTAATTCAGCGGCGCATCACAGGTTTCGTTGCCTTGACTGGTTGTAGCTCGAAAATTAACTAAGAGGTTCTTTAGGGGATTGCGACTTTAAAATGCCGCGCTACTTGACTCGGGCTGGAGACGTAGGACTTTTGACTGAAAGCCTGCATCACAGAATGGGGGTGTGGAATTTCAAAGACGTGGCAGCTTCGATGAAAGTTGCATTATGGTAATCATAAGGGTCCAGGCTTTCTGGATCTTGACCCATGCAGACCTATGACCAAATGTCAGGACATCTTGGCCTCTGCTGCACAGATTTTGACCTCGTCTGACCTCCGAATGTTCCGGTGGTGCAATACTAAATGAATGGAGTGCCCCTGTAACTTCTGGTGGCTCATAGAGATATGCAGCCCGTGTGAGGATGGGGATTACAGGAAGACACTGCTTTATTTTAAAGGTCACAGGTTAAAAAAGGTTGTGAGCTAATGGCTTTAAATGCAAAGTATAATAATGCATTTTGATCCTCTTATAAAGTTACTCAGAGCCAACTCGTAGAGTTTAGCAAAATTTTAAAAGAGACAAAAAATATATATATGCATGTATAATCATTGCACGAGTTAAGACTTAGTGATATTGTTCTCAACCTGACATGTTCGGCGACTGTGGCGGCCGAGGGTGTCGTGACGCTGTGACCTCAATCTATGACAGCGCTCGGCTGCAGCTCCGCGCGCTGAGCTGAGATTGTGCGGCTCCACAAGGGGAGAAAAGAGAAATGTCAAGTCAAGTCTCAAACACCACCATCACTGTACACACACTCCCCTATAACCTCCATGCAGAGGAATCTGCAGAATCTGCTCAGTGCTGCAGACTAAGGAGTTGTGAAGAATGGATTTGTCTTTATTTTTTTTTCCTCCCCCAAGTCGCTTCATCAACGAGGACTGAGAGGCAAAGATGTGTCTTTGGGTTGTAACATTCGATTCAAACAGGTGACTCTCAGTGCATCCATCAAGTGTCACATGGTCACTGATAAAATCAGCTTTTGTGGATTCTTTTTAGGCTCATGAATCCATTTATGGTTATTATTATTATCCTCCTACTACTGTAAGAGGGCTGTAACTCACTACATCAATGAATTGGGACATGCTTCACAGCTGCCACCTGGCACAGTTACCCCTCATCCAGTTGCACTGTCTCCAGCAATAGCAGGTGCACAAAATGTTCATTATCTTTTTTTGTAACGCACGTGGCTCTTAAAAAAAAAAAAAAAATTAAAAAGATGAAAACGTTCCTCAGCCCTGTCGCCCTTCTTAAAATCGTTTCTGGGTGTGTCAGTGGCAGAATGCTGCTCTTGTCTTGTGCTTGAATCCAGCAGATGCACTGCATTCATGCCCCCCCCCCCCCCCACACACACACACACACACACCCCTGGTTTACCGGACACTGCGCCCACTTCATCTCATCAACGGGAGCATCGTGTCCACAGAATCAGTCCTGGTGACAACTCCCGGAGGAAAGAAAACCCGCGGTGCCATGCCTGTTGCACCGGCGTGTCCGTGTCACGGCGCCAGCTCCGCTGGAGGCAGCGCGGGCGCGATGATGGATTCATTAAAGACCGAGTAACGGGGGGGGGGGGGGCAATTAACATCGATTTTTTTTTCGGGGGGGGTGGGAAAAGATAAAGAGTAGTTGGCAGCGTGAGCTGTGACTTGATGAGTCAATACCGGAGGCTCCGCTGCGCACAGGGACGGAGAGAGAGAGAGAGCTCCAACAGTGACAACAAGTCCGAGGGGGAATCAGAAAATACGCACGTTGGAAACTGAATGTGCACAGTGGTATTATATAATTGCAAATATTATTTAAAAAGAGGGTAACAAACACGACAGAAACGTCGCGAGTAGTGCGTAAACCAGGAGGGTGGCGCACGAGGAGCCGGAGTAAAGGCGTTTTTACACCCGCTAGTCACCAAAGTAGCGACGCGCGCCCGCGGACAGCTCCTACCTTTGGAGATCACGGGCGCCGTGCAATAGATCAGAAGAAGCAGGAGGCCCGTCCTGGAGAGGTAACGTCCCTTGGTCAGCGCGCCCATGCCGACGCGTTCGGCCATCCACGGATACGCTATAGGGGTGACGGCGCACCGGGTCCCTGACGCCGCTTCTTGCCGCCGCCGCCTCCTCCTCCGAGCTGGACGAGCCCCGGCAGCGCAAGTTCCTCCGGGCTGCCTCTGCCAGGGACGGGGGCAGCTCGGCGCTCAGGCGGGAGGAGAAGAGGCAGTGATGAGTGGCTCTCGCGTTGGACTGTCGACAGAGAGCGAAGAAGCATCTTCACTTCACTTTTGCCGTGAGCGTGTGCGCGCGGCGGGGGGGAGACGTGCGCTCCGAGTTCACCCCCGTCTTCTTCTCCATCACCATCCCGGAGCCTGCCTCCCTGCGAACCAATGGCAAGAAGAGAGAGAGAGGGAGAGAGGGAGGGAGAGAGGGAGAGGGAGAGAGGGAGGGAGAGAGGGAGGAGAGAGGGCGGGGCGGGGACCGAGGGTTAGGCTACATGGAGTCAATCACTCAAACATTTAGTTCTGCTTTTTGAGATCGTAAGATTGTGGTTAAAAGTGAAAAAAAATATAAGAATCTAGGCAAGGGTTTAATATCACACTGCTGCACCTGAACATACTGTCATTCCATATTAACTTTCATAGAAGACAACTGTAACAAGATATGTAGTCAGAATGGAAAATGATTATTTCCCTAATCGGAGCAGACTGCACGGTCCTGTCCTGCCTGGTGCCATGTCCGTTGTACGATGCGTCTTGGCACTCTTGCTCTCTTGTCGTACAGTCATAATTGGTAACTGAAACCTCAACTAAAGCAGCTGTCAGATATGTTGGAGAGAGTGTGGGACACATAATTACTGTTATTGTCCTTTTTGTAAATTTTGGGGAAAAAACAGCTGTGCGTTGGAATTTCAGTTGTTATTGACATAATCGGAAATGTGCAAACACAGTAACGGAGGTCACTGGTGTTGTACTCGGCGACTTGCTTTGGATGTTTTTCGTCCTTATCTGTTCATTATTGGGGGGTGGGGGGGTTAATACATCTCTGGATCTAATGTTGTCCCGTAGGCATCCGTCTATCAGGGCTGACGGGCGACTGTTTGGGTACTTTCCTCTGCCACGTGTTGCTACGTAGGCAACGCACTAGGTAGTTGTTCAGCATTGTTTGTAGTCGGGTGTAGGAGTCAAGGCCTCACCACCGTGCCACAGGGAGCTGATGGGCCGGGCTTGTTGGACCACACTCTTTTGACTTCTTGGTCATTATAAGACGGGTGCCCACTTCTGCGTCGAGCGACAGGTCGCCGAGGCCGTGGACCGTGGTGTGTCAATTGTCGTGGATGGCGGATGGGGCTGTGACGTCTTGGACCCCGTGGTTTCTCTCCTTAATGCTTATGTCGAGCGCGAAATCCTCAGAAGTATGCAAGACTTTCCCATCAGCCCCTGGATGCTTGAATCAGTCTGGAGCTGCACTTTCTGCAGTGCAACATTGACTCAGAACGGCATCACTGCAACGCAGCTGCAAACAAAATGCGTCATTGAAATTATCTTAATAATTTACTAACTAACACTGACTGTGTGTATATGTATATGTTAGCTTTTACTTTTACATTTCCTATTGGAAAACACAAGAAATTATGTATGGAATGTATACACCTTTTTTGTCTCACTGACAATAACTGCAAATCATCACTTTCACAAAGCCACCACTTCATTCCCTGTTCATAATCTTTGCTGTCCTGTCAGAAAATTTCAGCGACTGCGCTGCTGATGTGTGGAATATCGCTGCATGCCTTCATCCCCATCAAGTGAGGCTCGGGGTGTTTTGTCAGGAAGTTCTTGACCTGATTCTGTGTGGCAGAGATTCTGCATTCAATTATGTTTTCATTCTCATCTAACAGAGATGTGATGGTTTGTAATCAGTGTGACCGCCCGACAGCTCTATGGAATGGATTTAAATATGAATTTCTGAAAAGGCAGGAAATTAGATACTGAGGCAAGCGACCTTCGCTATGTTTGAATGTTCAAAATGTAATTTAATTTTCTAGGTGTTCCCATGACAAGAAGCAGGACTGCTCATCAGGACTGCTGCTTTCTGCTTGCCTGAGCTACACAGAGATTGGTATTGAAGCCTTTAATGTTAAAGGTGACAAATTATGCTCATATTCAGGTTCATAATTTTAATTTGTGTTACCACTTGAAAAGGTTGACATGCCCTTATGTTCAGAAAAGGCAGCAGTGTTCTCATACTGCCCATTCCTAAAGCTCCACTTTTCATCCCGTCTAAAAAGTGGATTTCTCTTAAGCCCCTCCTCCCGATAAACCCCAGTCTGCTCTGATTGGCAGACTGGAGTTATCCAGTTGCCAAAGTTCCTACAAATATATTAATTTTTTCCTTCATGTGCAAATGTTTTCTTATCACTTTTAATATCACCCTTCATATTGAATACGAGTTACATCCTTGAATGAACAATCGGACGAAAGAAAAAATAAATCACACTAAGAATGAAGTGGTGAGGCTGAAGGTCTGCGTGTAGCCTTGCACTTTTTTTTTCTGGGACTGAATATTTCTGCCATGTCTCAGGTGTGTTCACAATGCCACTGTACTCAATCACAAAACTACACTATTTAAAAACTTGAAATTAGTTGAAGGTTTATTTAAGTTGTGCAAAACACAAATTTGGAGGGTGGTTTCCTGTTTTAGACTACAAAAAAAGGGAGCATAAATCTTTTAATAGGTTCATATTGTGTTGAGTCTGAAGGACATTTAACATCAGATCAGCAGGTTTAGTGAAAGTAGCCTCAATACACAATATTTAAGGGTAAGGTTTTTCCAGGGTTCTTGCTTCAAAAAAAATAATGTGTAAACCCTCAAAAATCAATTGGAGACAGATTTTCTATAAACTCGTGTACTTTGAGCTCATTGGCTCATGCAAGCTAGCTACTGCTAGTGAAATCAGAATAGACTCTCCAAAGTTTCAGAACATCTGTCCCTCTGAATACATGTAGCATTTGAAAAGATGTCCAGTAGAGGAGCACAGCAGGGGGTTCTAGATAATAGACATTTACAAGCACAAAGGAACAGAGAACGTCAGGTAACAACCTCTGCCTTGGCTGACCACTTTCATAACGTCCTGTACCGGACTGGGCACTTGTGACAGGGCAACAAGGTGAACTTGAAGGACAAAACTTGAAATGATTCACCTCTTGTTGCTTTTTATTAAAATGATTGGGAGAGCAAATCAGTGTAAGTGCCTCGAGCCATGCATTTAAAACAAAGTGGACAGCCACTTGTTTTCATGGATGGGGAGCGAGCTGAATGAACGGTACACAACTAGAGTTCAACTACACTTGACTGGAGTGCAGAGGACTTTTTTAGTTTCAATGGAGGTGCGTCGCTCAAAGGCCCACGTGTCTCCTGAAAATGATTCTCATATTGACTAATTTGCAACACAAAAAAATCACACTAATCTGAATAGGCTATTGAACTCATCTGTGAACTGTATCATTGTGTCAAACATTTTAATGTCAATGAAATCTAAAGTGATCAAAGATTTTCTGGTAATATTTAATCAAAGCACTTGGTGAAGATAAGGGAAAGAGTGTTTTGGGGTTAGTATTAAAAAGTCAACACTGATTGACTTTTTCTATATGTAAGCCTCCGTGTGCAAAAAAATGGCATATTTCAAATTATTCTGGCAGCATTACTACTTTACTTAGAACACTGTGATGACATACACGAAAACTGGTGCAGTCCATATGGTACATTTGTTTCCCAAACCTTCACCACGTACGTTGTAGTAGCCCATGTCTCTGGTGGTAAAGGGCAGTCATCAATTACAAGATATCACACTGGAGATGCGGCCACTGTCTCCCGCCTTGCCAACAGTATCCTAACTACGTGAAAATCCAACCTGGCAACTCCAGGCTCCCTAAGAGCTGTCAGTCAAAGTCCAGAGGCTCCGCCCCCAAAGTGTCAAAAACGTTCTCCGCGAGCGTACAAAGCGGCTCCACGAGCAGCGGAGCCGCTCTCGCGAGAGTGTAACATGTGCAGCGCGAGCGCAGAAGTAGCCCTCGAGCAGAGGAGCTGTTTTTCCCGCGAGCGAGAGCAGATCCTCTTGAGCCTCAAGGGATTTAAATCTTCGCGCGATGGTTAATATATGCGCGTGTGAAATCACATACATCGCTCGTGAGTCATTTTTTTGTGCGCTGTATTAATGACCCAATTCTAACTCCATAAGAGACCCACTGGAAAGGGCAACAGAATATCAATCGTAAGTCTAAACGCAAAGTAACAAAATAGTCCACGACCAAAAGGCTTCAGGGTTCACAAGGACAAAACAAAGTCTATCAAGAGTCGATGGGGGCAGAGTTGTTCATATACCTAAAACCTGATATATGATATTACTCATTGTTGCCCAAAAATGCTTAAAAACCACACCAGTGAGCCACGTCGTTCCGTTTGGTGACGTGTTCCTTGTTAATTGCCATGAACACACAAACTCTGTATACTGAGTTTATTTCACAGACACTGTACTGTACTGTACTGTACTGCTGCTGGAAAAGAAGAACCACCTCAAACGCCCAGTTTACTTCAGTTTGAGAAACCAAGACTAGTTTCCAACAAAAATGTCCATACTGTATGTGTAGGATTCACCGCCAGCTCTGATCATCACCTAACAATGGCCATTAAAGGCACCTTGCACAGTGTAAACTGTGGAGAAAGTTAGAGGCTAGCTGAAAGATGAACTTTAATATTCATGAGCAAAGGCCTTCGTTCAGAGCTTATTTTTGACTCACAATGACGCACTGAAACTTAACAGACCCGTCCTGCAATTTGGCATCTCAGTCACAACCCTTCTGCAGTATCAAGTGTGTTTCACCTCTATGGCTGGTTTCAAAACTATATTTAGCCCTAAAGGGAACCCTGTTGAGGACCCAAACCAGGAGTCAAGTGATCCAGATCATATAAAGTTATGCTTAACATGTAGCAATATAAACATACAACATATGCACAGAATGGGGAGAAGCTCCGCTAAACGCCCATATCAACTGTTTTCACCAAGCAACTGAATCAGCAGAGTGCATAAAGACGATAACTGTACATCTCCATGATATCCACGTATGACGCACACGATATTTGATGCCAACAGCAAAAGCTACATATCATAACTAAGCTCTGAGTCTACCAATTTGCTTAGTTGCGGTTTCACATTGCAGTTTTTGTGAGAGCACTGAAGAACTTTGCAGGACATGCCTACTGTATGTCCTGTCGTCATCCCTTGTGTGCGCTGCATCTCCTTGTACTTGATACTGATTGGTTTATAAACGGGCATCCAGTCTCTTATCCTCTCAGAAAGCTTAATGTGCCTTTTCAAGTTTAGTCTGAACCATCCAAAATATGTGTTTTCACATTGCAAAGAAAACAACAACCCTTATGGCATTTTCTCTTAGTCCTGACCAAACAAGAAAGGTTAGCCTAGTCTCATTTTGGCCTTAGTTTTTTCTAATGAGAGTTAGATATTTTCAAAAACATAAATGCCCACCCAATTAAAGCATGTAACGTTAGCCAATGTTTCCCCACATTAACTGAACTGAGAGCCTTGTTTTCAAGGTAACAGTCGGTGAACAGCAGCACCACCGAAAGACAGAAGAGTGGGAAAACGTGGCTGATGGATGTGGCTCGCTGACAATGTTGCGGAGCAAGTAATGAGAAAGGAAATACATTTTTCATTGAGCACAGCAACCTGATGGAAATATACAGCAGTGAGGACATTGTCAGTTGATTTCATTTGCCTAGGGAAACTATCCGGAGCCTGACTGATGAAATAGCGAAGATGAAAGGAGCGAGCCCTGCCAGCTCAGCTCGGCTATAGGTCGGCACTGTGCTGAGTTTTCATGCTACTTGAAGTTTTTTGTATTTGCACATTCTTCACTTGATATTCCCAGTAAAATGTCCACGCCTTTTACGTGTTGAATTCTTCAGGTAAATATTTTCTCCAGAGAAATTTGATGGCATTGTTCGGTCAGCCTTGTGCTTCCATTTTGAACTCTTGTATTCTTTATTCTTCTTTAGATTTGTCTACACTATATAGTGTTGTGCAACAGATGAATTTAGAGGTCAATCGTACAATCAGTTTGATCTGAGTTGTCACATTCAAGGTCGATCTTCAGCTGTTTGCAGTCATGAAACATCCACATATAACCGTAAGTCAACACCGATGTTACGGACAAACCCTTGGAAACAGTTTTATCATCGCAGCAAGTTACTCTTTAAAGGCCTAGATGAACTTCTGTTCATCCACACACAGGTTTTTACTTATTTTGGTGATCCAGTCTCTTCTCAGGGCTGTGTTGTTGGTTGTTGACATCCACCTGAATTTTCTGATAGATTTGAGAACCTCTTAAGGACTACCACGTATTTCCCAGTGTAACCGAAGACATTTAACCTCAGCACTGTGCTGCGGTTGAATAGTCTATTTTGCTTTGGAAGGTTCCTAACTGAGTGAAATAACCAGGAAGTATTTCATCTGCACCCATGATATGAGCTCTTCTGATTCTCTAAATGCTAAGGAAAGGAGCTTCAATGCTTCCTTATCTTACCACCTTAAGCATAGGAAACACTGGACCATCCTTGACAAAAGGAAAGGAGAAAATGCCGTCCCACAATTCCTTGCAATAGCAACAATTAAAGTGATGCCGACATTGCAGTCGCACCAGGGCAACACCACGTTAATATGGAGACGACAAAACTGCTGTTGTATTTGTGTGGCATGATACAAAACTAATTGAAATCCTCACATGACTGTCTGAGCTCTAATAAATAGATATATAATCGTTTATCCTACAAATCTGTCCAGTCAGGAGTCATGTTTAAGAACAAGCATGTTGAACTTATAGTTCACAATATCATCATCATAGCTAAACCAAAAAACTAAAGTAATTTTTATCCCCTGATTGTGGAATGCACAATACAGACAATTGTCTCTTCTTTCTAAATATCATGCTTTACTCTGGCTCTTTGTTCAGTTACTCATTTTTATTCAATCATTATGTGCAAGTTTCGTTTACAAGTCCATCCAGTTTTCACCTACAACAATATTCACTCTTACAGAGTCTCTACATCTTTCCTTGTCCTCATGAAGTTTTCCATCGGGGTCGAGGAACTGTGGTGAGAGATCTTTTTTACTTTTCGAATCTATCCACCGTGACTCACAAAACAATAAACTCTTGTGGGGAAAAAAAAAGGACTGGCTGTCACACATGCACGCCTTTCTTCCTTTTTTACCAGGCAGAGTTGAATTTTATTTAGATAAAAAACAACTTTAATTTGCGGGGCCATGGAGATTTAAATCAATGGAATTATTCCTGCCTCCAAAAAGGTTTTTGTCTCTCCACAGGCGGACAGAAGTAAAGTGTGCTACAACAACACACAAAAATAAAAGCATTTACTTTATTTATTTTTTGGCCAATATTAAATGTTTTTTCTGAATCATTTGTCTGTAGACCACGCCGCGAGACCACACTGCAGAGGCTGGTGTACCCTGAACCAGAAACAATAAAAAAAGTATGAGACTACAATATAATTACACAAGCAATATCAGATTCCCACCTGTTGAACTGCTGCTGGCATTATTAAAAAAAGATTCACGTGATATGCAATATGATACAGAGACAATATGGCTAAATTCAATTTACCTGGTAATTGATACACTGTTGGTAAAGTGCAGGATGATTCCCTGAAGTCAATGGACTGTTGCTGGAGCCGGCTGCGCAGAATGAGGATAAGCGGCAACGCATTGTTGAACAAATCCAACTAGAGACTTGAATATCCGACCCTCTGAAATTCCCCACCTTATCTCTCAGCCGTCTGATCAAACTCATATGAGGCTATGGGGTCTCGCAAAACAGTGGAGCAGGTTATCGTCGCGCTCAATTGCCACTCATATCCAAAAGAAAAGCTAGTTCTGCACTTGACCATTCAATCACAGATGAATGATATTTTGAGTATCAAATATGTTGTGGACCTTAACCCCAGCAGAGCAAAGAAGACATCTAATCAATCAGAATGATTTCTGTCAGTGTGGGTGTGCACAGCCTATTGTGAACACAGGCCCTTATACACCGAGGGGGTGTCAAATGTGAAATACTTGCCTGTGAATATTTTGCATCAAAACTATTCATACCCGCAGTGATACAAATTTGCAACAGATGTGACACTTTGTCAATGAAAAGTTCAAATAGATTTTCAACAGATTGGTCTTCCAGTGGTGATGATCCTGTTCTCCCTGGAAAAAAAGAAGAGATTTTTCATTTTAATCAGGTTGAGAAAGAGCGAGAGAGATCATTGCCTTATACAAGAGGTTAAGCACTCTCACGGTCCAATTCAGGACATATTTTATGATGTTGATGATGATGACAGTTTGAAGTACACTTCCAATCGCATCAACAACAGTACATATTGTTTAGAAAACCTCATTTTGTGTCCCTCTTCATATTACATGATATTGATTATTTTAGCTAGCTTGCTATCTAGCCTCCTAGAGCGGCTGCACTTCTTGCAACTCGGGTGCCCACATCCGACTTGTGTCTTTCAAAGTAAAGCTTTGAAAGACTTACATCTCACCAAGACTGTAATTTAATTAATTTAACGGACATAATGGATCAAGGTGAAAACATTTTAAGTTAAAGTAAATGTCGCTTTAGTCTGGAGGTTAGATTGACAGACTTTTCAGAAAAATGAAATCTGCATAACAATAGTTTCCTTACTAACTAAAAGTTCTCTTCAAGAACATCTGGTATATATATACACAAATGTTCTGAAAACACATAATATATGCTATAGCAATATAGTCATGCAGCATATGTACAGAACGGGGATCGCATTAAAAAGATACACATAACAAAAAAAAGTTATACATAAACTCCGTCTTAACGTTGATATTTTGTTATGATAAAATGTGTTCTGATCCATAAATCTGCTGCCGTTAGCTAGCACAAAGAGCACTCGTCAATTTGAGATGATACGCTGCCTTCATCGTAGTATGGAAATGGTGTTGTTGACGGGGATTTGAAGAATGTCCTCTGATTCCATTGGCTGTGACGGTTTGATAGACGTGTCAATTATTCAGCTTGACCAATGGGCTGCTGAGATATCTCCCTGCGTATTTTTACGTTGTGTCACTGGCAGCTCTGACGTCATTACGCCGCACTATAAAGAGTGTTAGTAGAAAGAGATGAACACCACTCTTGGTTAAAAAAGTTGTATTTAGAAGGAATACATACTTATACAGACACAAGTGAAATTAAATCTGTTTTGCAGTGAGAAACCTCGAATGAAACAGCTGTGCCTAATTGTACCAATTTGGAAAGTCCATCTGACCATGTCCCGACTTAAAGTCTGGAACTTTGCTCTGCTTCACTTCATCAGCATGAAATTTGTGAATTTCCTTTCCATTACATAGGGGATATTAACTCTAAAAATATATTTTACTCAGGCGAACATGAAATCTTTCATTTATGTTGTGTTCATCTTCATTTACTCTGACCCAGTATCATCTGTACTGATGTTTACACCTAAGTGTTACTTTTGTATAGATACCAAGATTATTCATATAGACCTTGTAGTTGCAGAAATACACTCTTTCAATTTTGGGGATTCTCGAGCGGGGACAATCCCCAATACACCGGAGGAAGAGGAATTAATAAATATATTGAGAAAAAATGATAAGGAATTTGGAGCCAAGAATTTTTTCCCAACTGCATCTGCTGCTCACTGAACCTGCAGACAGCAGCCCCGCATATAGAGCCGCGCTGCTTTCCTGTGGCTGTGAATGTGTAACTCATTCTCTACTCTGCACTGCCAAACATTGGTCTGCATCACTTTATCGCTGGTTTAATTCTTATAATGTGCTGCAATATTTCCATCACTCAACACTAACAGCTGCATAAACGAGCGGCACACAAAAAGGCAACACTAAAGCTACAGATAGTGCAGCATCCTGACTGCGGTTGTTGTTGCTGCTGCTGCCTTTCTGCCGTCTGCCTTAACCTCCAGCTCCCCTTCCTGTATCGATCCACAGGAAAACATTACCTTTTTAAAAGTACATATCAGTTGTTTCCCTTTGTACTACCATTTCCCAATGTAATGGTCATGACATGATACAGAGAGGTCAGCTCTAAAAAAAAAAAGTCCATCTGTTGAAATTCCCTGCAGTATTGCCTGGTCAAATTGATTCTGATTTCCTACACAGGTTTTGACATACATAACAAAACCTTTAGCTGTGTCTTAAAGAAACTCAAGAACAGTTTTTTTTTGTGAGTTTCATCATCTAATCCTCCCTCCGTCTCCGGCCAGCCTTCCCTAATCTGAAGCTGATCCCCCCACTGCCTCCATTAAAACCTGTCTGGCTGAATGCCACACACCCAAAATATAATTGTTGTCTCTACTGTAGGTATAACAGAAGTTATGGGCATCACACTATGTATATCTTTGGGTGTATCTGAGTCGAATCCTGAATGGTAGTTGTATGGCGGGTGGGAGGAGCGGATCGTCCACTAACCACAAGGTATGTGGTTCAATTCCTAGGTGTGATGGAAAAATCGATGTGTAAAGAATCTCTACATGAAAGTTTGTGTGAATGTGACTTATGTAACACCAACTATATCAACTAATGATGGCAGTGGTTGCAGATGGACTTCACGTTACTTCTAGCTAAGGGTGTCACATCTCGGCACTCTGGACTGAGCTGTGGAAGAGGTTGGTGTCATGAAAACTTGCACTTTCATAGTTGAAGTAAAACTCGTCAAACTTTTAGGAAGACTTTATCAGATTTGACTGGTGAATCTAAACTCCTCATTCGTTCACAAAGGAGACCGGCCTGTAACATCAGTGTTGCTGAGTTGGCTGCCGAGTGGTAAGACTTTTGCCCAGGCGGACTTTGGAATAGTTTGCTCACTTCACTAAATATAGCATGAAAGGGAATAATATATTATATTTGAAAAGATTTGATTTTGGCATTTTCCTGAGTAAATCACAGTTAAATGAAATACAACATCTAATCAGAGAGTAACGAATGAATGACATCATTCTGATTACTTAAATATTGGACAGGGAACTCATACGAGCTTGGCACTCCTGTACAATGTAAGGTTGCACCATTTCATCACATTTACAAACACTGAAGTCATTCGGAAATGCTTAACTAACCAGGGTCGTAAGGTGCTCAGTGACACAATGGTTTACAGAGTTTCTTTTCTCACTGAACTGACTCACTGAAGCACATCACGTATGTTGTACTGTTTACATCCATGCTAGCTCTTCTTCTTCTTCACCTTGTGTGTCTGTACATTGCTACCTTTGTACATGCAGCACCAGCAACTGTTAATCAACACAAACCCAATGGAAGGATATGAATTGTGTCACCCGTGCACTTGCATGTGTGGGGATGACTAACTGTTCACTGCATTAGGTACAGTAGCTAGATGACAAGGAAACCAGGTTATTGTGTTCAGCAGTGACGACGCCAGCGTTAAAGTTCACGTTGGAGTTTCCTCGCACCGTGCCTCATCCTGAGCATCCCTAAATTGTTTAACTGTCGCATGTGTGAGGTTATAAAAGTGTAACTGGAAATGGAGAACAGGAGAGAAGCGCCGGCCGAGTTCCAGAACCGACTGTTTAGCGTAAAAGAAGTTGAGTTGCAGCACTAATGAAACAATTATATGCAATAAAAATGGCCCTTTTTAGTTGATTCATGATTTGCTTAAGAGGACCCAATGAATGAAAATATATCTGTAAAATAGTGAATTGTACAGCATCATATTCGTATCGCGTTGAATCACATCATGAGGAATCTTAACATGTATCTTTAATGTATTGGTTCGAAATGTGTATCACATCAGCCTCAGCGATGGCGACCTGGTTACAGTGAGTCGGTGTTTACATGCAGCAGGTCATTAATCAGATCTCCTCCCGTGCCCCTGGCCTGATTTCAGAAGCATGAATTGCTTATTTTAACTGCAGCAGTGATAGAAGATGCTGTCTCAGTCCCGAGGTCCTGACTTTGTGTTCGTTTCAGTTTTTTTTTTAAGTCAGGACAGGCAGACAGGGCAGAACTTTCCCTCACATTTTTTTGGTAAAAAAAAATATACGCCCTCCAAATGGATCCTTAACAGATTAATTGCAAATCAGGTGAACGTGCATGTACAATAATTGATTTAGAGACATTTAAACAACTATAAACTACAATAAACGGAATACTGGCAGACAGGAAGCAGAGCCTTTAATTCCGTTGCAATGTGTTGAGCAACTGCATGAAGACAAGTGAATGACGTCACACCCAAGACAACAGCGTTACCAGTACAACAAGTCCGAGGTTTTGTTTATTTCTATAAAAAAATACATATATATCACTACAGATATGCGGCATTCGGGTTGGCAGGAGGAGTTCCGACTTCCAACTTCAACTGTACTGCATAGTACTGTATATGAAAATATCTGTTTTTATGTCCAGCCCATTGAGGTGTTGGGGGCATTGCACATCTCCTCTAACTTAGTTTGGAAATTTGCAAAGAAAAATGATTTTTCACCCAAAGGGTTAAGAAAAAAAAAGTGAAATATAACTTACTAACCCTTTATCACACAGGGTTGAAAATAATATCAATAATGAATGAAACTATCTCAGTTCCTCTTCTTACATATTTTCACACCGTATCTACTTATTCAACGGTGCGTTTTTGAACGGACTTCCATTTCCTGTCTTTCCTGTCAATTTTGTGAAAGGTCCTGATATCAGATTTCTGCAGAGAGACGTCCAGGCTCCATCAGTGCTGCTGCTCTACTGTAATTAAACTGTATATTTCACACACTGAAGTGGAAAATTTATCACACATTCCTAAGATATACCATTCACTGTCAACGCTCTAGTTTTGCTGGTTGCTGGTTCTGAGCAGTACTGTGTTGTGGCGTTTTTTCCAAAAAGGCCTGTGCACCACATGCCACTGCGATTGTATATATTACAAGTTATCTGATTGGCATGAAACTGCTCTCATATTGATTTTGTTATTGCATGACAGAGTATGAAATTGTGGTCCGGAGACCATTAGTGCCATGACGGGATTGTTTCACTGAGGTGCAAACACTGAAAATCCCTGTGAATCATACGCTGTTCCTATTTCAAAACCATCAAGATATCGTAGGCTGTTAGTCTATTATAGTTTGATATCAGCCTACCAAAGAAGAAAAATGATTCGTCACACAATGACAGTGGTTCATTGAAATGCATATACATTCCATGTAGTCCCTCTGAGCCTGAACCTGTCGTATGAGACAGAAAATGCGTTGTGTTATAAAAGTCCTCATAACATCTGATCAGTTTATTCCAGCAACTTACAGTTTGTTTTGACCAGAAGCTAACGCCTGCGCCCTTCCAGGCAGGGCTTCCGTGCGATCGTGGCCCTTTCAGAAGATCCGTAGTGCGGGCTAGAACTTTAGTGTCTTTTCGGAGACTTTGTACAACATGTCCATGATGATAAATCCAACATTGAATGACTTTTAGGATCATTTTTATCCCGTTTTCCAAGACGTTGTTGTCAGCGGACTTCTGGCCATCCATCTTGGATACACTTTGACCAATCAGAGGCTTTGTTACAGACCTGTACCTTGATGTGTCATTATAATGCATGAGATTCAATTTCCATTTTGTTTTTTTATTTTGTCTTTATGGTCATATAACTATTTAAACATTCATGTGATATCACTGAGGCATACATATTCTGATACCCTAGGTTGTCCTGAAAAAAAGAAGATGGCTATATGACTGTACATTACATGGTTGAGGTTTGACAAGCATTATTATTACACGAAATGCAAACTTTGACACTGAAGAAGACTTACAGAAGCCAAGTTCTGCAGTTATGAAGATTATCTTTTTTTCTGTCATCTATACACTGATTTATGTCTGAGAGCAACTCATTGAGGAAATAGACTTGCTTTTGTTTTCCATCTACAGTAGTTTTTCGCATAAAACATTGTTAGCACGCATCAGCTTGGAGGGATAACTTGGTATGTTTACAATGCGGCTGTCACTCCTGCTGCACCCATGTTGGCAGTTAAGGAAAGTGTCGCTGGAAAGTCTAGAATGGAAAAAAAATAAAGGTGGAAAAGAAAAGAAATGGACGCAGCCAAATCTGATTTAACTGATTCAATTTAAGGTCGGCATCATGAATGATGAAGAACGCATATATATATATATATACATATATTGGTTTATTTGGAGGACTTTTTGGTACAGCAGCAGTAGGCCTATACGAGTATGAAATGACTATTTAAATTGAACTGTATTCCTCAGACACACCAGTGTATTTACATGTTTTCATTACTACTGGATTAACATGAGGGCTTTGTGCTGGTAGCCTCTGGAGTGCTTCACGTCAGGGCTACCTTCATGCTGCGGTAAGTCTTCCCTACAGTGTGAAAGCATAAAGAAAGCACAGAGTGGAAAACCATTGGTCTTTTATTCTCCCTTTGCCCGATGCATCAAGATCTGAAGAGAAGACAATTCTATTACCTTGTATGCAAGGACCTTTCAATTATTCTTGCAAGGTGCACTCCATTTGCAATATAGTGCTTTGGCATGGCATGCTGCGCTTGAAGTGTGCTGCTCCAAGCACAGGATGAATGACACTACTTACTCTATTCTTATTACCGCTCGCTGCCTTTTCAGCAGAGGTGGTATGGAGTGATGCCATTTATCATGCTAGACATCAGGCTGATTTTTTTTTTTCCTTTTTCTCTATCAAACACATTTTCTCCTGCAGGGAGATGGCAGAGCGCACCTTTGCTGCATTTCTCTAATATATTGGACACCTTTATTTTTGTATTTTGCTTTCCTGGAAACTCCCGTTGTAGGAGAAGCTGTCTTTGTCACTTTGGTGTCAAAAAGTATTGAGCGGCTCGTAATGTGGAACATCCTGTGGGAATGGACCTTAATTCCTGCAAGAGAACATGCCAAAAATCCATAAACAAACTGGCAGTGAGAGCGCTTGATAGCTGGACTGCCTGAAGGCTTTGTCTATTGGAAGATTACTGTAAGTGGCCCCAGGAGATTCTGTAACAGATGAGGTGACTCTTGGATACATGCAGATGTGACACGTGCTATGCTTACGGACTCTCAATGAGAGGTAGACCATGAAAATCCTATGCGTACAGCCACGGTATCGGACATGTGCCGCCGTTTGCCGCCGGCTGTTTAATGTCACGAAATAATGAATAATGAAGAATGCCTCAGATAGTCTGCGATGAAGGAGGGACACCACAGGTTGTGCAAAATGTTTGAACTGAATGTGTGAAATGCAAATAAGTTGTCTGTGAGCAGGTCAATCATACATGCAATGGTTGTGTGAGAGGCATGTCAAGCAATAATCCTGTCAGTCGCCAGGCCACGGGAAGCGAGAGAGGATCTTGCAGGTCTGATTTATAGACTCCTGAGTCCAGCCGACCCGCGCCTCTGAAAAGGGGGCTACATCTCAGAAGCCTTCATCGCATCGACATTTCCCTCACTAGGCATTTTTTCCTTGTATCACAGTCCCTCCCATCAAAATAAAGGCATGTCGGAAAGATACGAGAAAAAGGGGGGATGATGAAACAGGTTTTTAAAGAGGAGTGATGTCCTGTGATCTCATGCAGCACTCAACCGCTCATGACGATGCTGGAACATAAGAGCTCTGTGGTGGCAACTGAATGACTCTCACCTAAACTGTTCTGCCTAAGAGACATACCAGCAGAAGTAAACCATAAACCCAACAATCACCAGACAGGCTCAGAGGAAAATGATGCTGAGCCTCGCTGGAAGTTGTGGAATGAAAATCCAAGGACGGGATGAGTCACAGATTCCTGCATGGCCGGCCTTACTCGCTCGCTAAAATAATTTCGGCCTTGTTCACACTCTGTGCAGCCTTTGAACCGCAGGTGCTCGTCCCCGAGGTCCGCTCAGCGCATCTGCACATTATTCTTCCTTAGAGATACGACAATCCGACGTGGACAGGAAAAAAGATGGGAGGAAAGGGGACTGTCATTTGTCATGATCAGGACGGCGGCTTTGACGAACGCCGTGCGGAGGCGCAGGGTTTTATGTGGAGGAGGAGTTCCATCACACAGGTGCTACACAATGTTCAGAGGAGCTGCGGTGAACGTGGAGGATTCGAGGGGGTTTCTGACTGTTGAGGTGGGGGTGAAATGGACGTGTGTCACCAGTTTTAGGCAAGGATATCGATGCCGTTCGTGAAACTGATTTTGAAAGCGCAACAGGGACCAACAGAAACTATAAAGGAACAAGTCGGAGTTTTATTGCCCATGTAATGAAAAGTCAATAAAAGTGCGACTTCACTGTTTGTATCAGCTGCAGGCCACTGTATTTTTAAGGGCAGCGAGTTGTATTGATTTGTTTCTCGGACCCAATGGTCCCAGTGACAGTCACGGATGTTAATATAAGTGACATAGAATATAAAAGGGAAAGAATAATGTGTCTTTTAAATACAAAAAAACTTTACCAACATTTTTTTCTTGGTGGAAAAGAGTTTAAGGCAATTAATCTTTCTCAAGTGGGTCAACATGCTCCAACAAGCCTTTAGATATGATGCTTGTGACATCTGACCAATAAACGGTACAGTTCTGGTGGAGCCATATTAGCTGCCAAATATTGGGTTTTGTCCATCAGATCTTTACAGTTTTCAAATGTTAGAACAAATAACTGGTACTTGACCAGAAAAAACTGGGTTCAGTATTGTTTAAGACTATTTATATACTATGTACAGTATACATACTGTATATAAAGGATTCACAGGCGGCACTGATCGTGTCTATAGAGCTTCCCCAAAATGATCATGGAAATATAATGCTGATGTTTCTGCATGAATTACTTGTCATGCTGATAAAAAAATATGTCAACCCACAAACCGCCAGCTGTCTCCGTCTCCCCTCTCTCTCGCCTGTCATGCATCACAAGTGATAGTCTGGATGCAGAGATATGTTGCTTATTTCATAAGAAGCACTGCAATCACAAAAGATCCTGCACCTTCTCCACCTCTGACATTTAGCTTCTCCAAGCATGATGACCTGCGGCGCCGCGTATTGAAGGATTCATTATTGCCCGAATCAGAATCATACTGTATATTTCTAGCTCTGTGGAAAAAGCTTTTGAAACACATCAAGATCTTAATGTTTCCGTGTAAAAGTTTGTGGAAATGTGATTGATGTAAATATATAAATATAAACCGAATCAGTACAATAGTAGAATATATTTAACTTATTCATAGGCCAGGGTATGGGGTTAATAGAATGCAGTTATTTTTCAAAGCAAAGAATCGTGGAATCAGAAAATCAGTTTGCAGATCCCAGTATTTCAGATTTTGGATAAGTTAATTAGATAAATGTTGCAGTCTCTTTGCAGATCTTCTCTTATTCACTTGTAACCTGAAAGCCTGTGGTGCTATTAGCATATGGAAAGTTCATGCAGCTCCGAGTGTCATCGTGTCGTTCCGGTAAAAGGTCTCCAAACACACTGAAACATCTCATCAGTGGGAAGAAAAAAAAGGCCAAATCATTCCATGTTCATCTCCAGTTCAGACATCAATATGAATGTTGTTGACAGACAACATGTGTCGAGCTCAGCTGGTTAAACCTCCGTTCAGTTGCAATAAATCACTGCATTATTATCACGAAGACGTCTAAGCCGGAGTTTAATGCTGTTATTGTATTTTGTAAACATATTTATTCCAATCTAGAACAAGTGGAGGGACAATGTGCCGAGCTTCTGGTGTAGGAGAACTCTGGTTCGGTGGGAAATCGTGTTTGTTGTAACTGCTCGTCACTGCTGAGCTGAAACTCGTCTTACAACTCAGTGGCTGATGGCAATAAACTGTAGTCGTCCTCTGGGATTCAGGGTTTTGCTTTTTGAAAATTCCACTGAACTGGTTTTCTTTGCAGTCTTCAACAGCCTATCACAGGGCAAGAGACAGGCCACCAGTGAGGTTTATCCGAGGCTCGTTATTGCATTTGCTGCTATTGTTGCTGTTGCTTGCTAAAAAAAAATGTAGCAAAATGAACCAACCTGTATGTTTTTGGACTGTAGGGGAACACGATGTCACAACCTAACCCCTCATCATCATTCCATAGGCCGTTGCCACTCACAATCAACGATAAGAGTCAGATGGAAAGTCCTAAGGAGTGAACAAAAACATGTACAAACACATACGGACAACTCATCACCTCAGTTCAGTGGTTACTGGGTTGAGACCTCAGCTGCTTTGCACCCGTTGCAACCGAGAAGCCTTAAAAAACGACTCAACTCCTCCTCCATGAACTTCAGCTCGTGCAATCCTATAAACTGTATTCCTCATTTCAACAATTCAATCCTCACACCGTATGTGGCACCCTTTATCTTTCCCCGATCGCTCCAACTCTTCGTACCTCCCCGGCTGCTCCTTCACACAAAGTGAGTCGTGCTGTGCAGAATGGCGTCCAGCCATCCATCAAGCTATGCAGTTAAGTGTCAGCCTTCCAGCACGCAGCAGTCCCGCCACAGTTCCTTCAGAAATTGCATTATCTGGTTAGATTTGATGTTTTATTTTCGGCTAAAAAGGGCTCAGAGGAGGGAACTACAAGAAACTGTAGCCACTGTCCTACTAATGTCAACTTGTTATTGGCCCTTTTACTAGGACCTGAGGAAGAATTTGCATGAATGAACCAGTGTCTTTACTCAACAGTCCATGTGCTAGGTAAGGTACGTTTATTTGTATAGTACCTTTCTACAATAGGTGATACATTAAGTGCTTGTTAACATTATGGCTTTAATGGTCAGGCATAAAAAATTATGTTAATAATCAAGACCAGGAAGGACATTATTTTCCCCCTTCTATAAAGGCTTGTTACCAAGGTAACCAAACATATTTGTTAAAATAGCATTTACAGATTATCTGGTTTAGCATAGATCTAGCCAACAAACAGTCTACTAGGTTCAAGTTATCAATGTTTGTTTTAATCTTCTCGCCTTTTAAATTTGACGGTCTCCATCCAACTGCGTTTACTGTCATTTAACATCCTCCAAAACCTCTCGGCACCTTTTCAGCGAACCCCCTGAATTTTTGTCAAAAAACGATAGAAGAAGAAGAAAAATAAGGTAGCCCCCCGTGAAGCCGCGTTATTGTCTGGTCGCAGTATGAAGGGTTTCAAAATATAGGTTTTGCTTCTACACTTTTGTCGGAGCAAACTGAAAGCAGAAACTTGGCCCTGGTCTTCACTCCATCCACAGGTGTCATGAATAACATGAGGACTGCTTGTGTGGCTATCGTTAGTGGCTACAACTGCAGGCAATCACATATTTGTGCGTAGTCGGATGTGGACTGACGACGCAATTGCATTTGCACTGGTGTTCACTGGTTAGATCAACATGGGATGGCAATTCTTGGGTGCATTTACACCCGTACATCCATGTGAGCACTCAATCTGATACCCAAACGCATTGTGATGCCATGTGTAAATGGGGAAAAACTAATTTAAAGGCTATAATAGTACATATCAAAGAATGAGTACACTCAATATGTATGTATAGATACTGTTTTAAATTGAAGTAACCATTCCACGTGTAGCAAAGCTCATGAGCGGCGTACTTTAAACAGGATCCTAATCCTCCTCGACGGTTGGCTTAATGCTCAAGTGTCAGATTGAAAGGAAAAGTGGGTGTTTCGGTCACCGATACAAGTGTTGTCTCGCTGTCAGCGGGAGCTCACACAGCCAATTTGTTTGTCTGATGCTGAAAGACCAAATGGACCGGGCTGACGGGCTCTCCCTGGATTAGCGGTGACAGCAGCCGCTTTAACTCCTCTTCCACGAGTCGGAATAAACAATTAGGGCGGCGGCGCTGTGCTCTTCTGTGGAGCTGCAAACCTAGTCACTTGAACCTGTCTCTTGCCTATTTCATCTACTCTATTTTTTTTTATTAAAACATCAGATCAGACACAGCACGATCGGTACCAGCAGTTTACAGTCAGATGCACTGACACAAACACACACACACGCTGCAATTTAAAGTTTAACCAGAAAGACAGCTCACTCTTACACGGCCTCTTATCTGAACTCCGCCTCGACTTCTTCGGTAATTATGCTAAGCTACGCCACCAGCTCGTCCCCCTTTAGTCTCCCTCTTGTGTTTCCCCACAAGAGGGGGAAACCTTCATTCATCTTAAAAAATTAGCTATGCCTATGAATGGGGTAGATATGGATGTGTATTATGGCTCCTCCATTAGTCGCATGAAAAACAACAGGAGGTAAAGTTGGGAATGACTAATGAAGGAAAACAAACTATATATTATGAAGCTTGCTCATGCCAGTTTCCTAAGTGCAACAGGAATAAAGACAACAGAGGTTTAATTAATGGACTTTACGAGAAACATATTAATGGGACCCCTTATACAGTATCACATAAGCTGTGCAGCACAAACTGAATCTTGGGAGAAATGGAGACATTAAAGGAGTTAATGAGCTTCCCATGCAGTTTGAGTAATCAAACATCTTTGCACTATTTAGAGCGAGGAGTTATGTAGATCCGTGGCTCATTAAGGCTATTAAATTGAAATTAGATGGGGGGGGGCGTTCAAAGAGCAGTGAGAGTAAATTGGGGAATGGTCTTGGCTAGTGGAGGCAGTCGAACACACCCCTCCCTCTCTGGAATGTAAGTTTATCTCAGCACAGATCGACGGCACGTGTGACTGTGAAAAACTGTTTGTCAAACTGTGGCCAACATCAGGTTGTACAGAAAGAACAACGTGTTCACCGTCTGTATTTGCTCCCGTGCATGTTTTTATTTAGCCAGAGGTCGATGTTGACTCACTACTGTGACAGTATAGAAAAAATGGGTAACTTTTTTTTTCTTTTATATATATACAGTATATATTGAAACACAATGACCTGTTTGGCCTGATTTGTAATTGTTAAGTAGGGAAAAACATAAAGTTACATGTGAAATGTGATATTTTCACACATTTTCTTTTTATTAAATGGGGTATTGAGCACTTTAGGGTAATATCTCCGTGGTTGAATGCACTTACCGTAAGTCGCTTTGGACAAAAGCGTCTGCTTAATGAATGTAATGTAATGTAATAATAACTTTTTATTTCATCATGAACCTGCATCTTTAAAATAGGATGTCCCATGTTGTAGTCCGTGTATTATATTCGCGATGTTGCTACTGACCAATAAGGTTTAGACGTTTCAATGCATTTTTCTGGTACTGAATTGCATTAATTTCCCTATAGTCTAAAAATCAATGTGCAGAAGCCTGAAAAACTTGCCTGAGACAGGGTACGTGATCCATCAGCAGCTTCGGTTCCACTTTTGTCAAGGCACGTCATTGTTGTGCGGCAATACAATGCCGACCTTTCAACAAAGTCTTTGACAACAGTGAAAAAACAGACACTGTGTGTTCATAAGTTTCGAGTGTCAAGTGTCAGCCTGTGATGACATTCTCCCGCAGTAATGAAACGAATGGAAAACAATAGTTGTCAAGGTAGGTGAGAGACATTCGCCGTTATGAAAACGCTTTCCACAGTTAAAGCCAGTGAGCGCTGCCAGACAGCCAGACGGGGACTCACTCAATCATCCTGAAAAGATCTGCTCCCAGAAACTCTTTTAATAAAAATCAGTGAACATTTTTGCATTGTTGTAACATAAGAGGACATGTAGCCTTTTCTCAAAAAATGACATTCATGTACAAATAATTTCAATCAGCCAATTTCATTTCATATAATACCTTTGGAATATGTAAAGGATAAAACCTTCAGTTCACATTTCTAACAACCAAAAAAAAGGTATTTATTCCAAAATAACTGCATATGGACACAGTATTTCTTGCAAGATCGTGTTGACCGATCACTTTGGTTTTGTGCTGGTTGTCACTCTGTTGGAATATTTTTTCCGGAGATAAAAAACCAGAAGAGCAAAAGAGGAAGGCTGCAGACACAGGGGACGATGAAGAGGGAAGAGGAGAATAAGAAAACCAGGACTTTTAATCCTAAATGGCTGTCGGGTCGTATTTGACCAAGAAATGAATACCATATATATTTTTACCATTTGAATGTATATCTGCCATCAACGCAAATAAAAGCAATTTAAAGAAACATGGATGCTTAAATGTATTCTGTGGCATCTCATAATCTGGTTTATTTTCCATGGAAAGAATCTGAAAGTGAAAAAGAATCAAACCTTATTTAAATAAAAAAACGGTGATAACTTTACATAGTCCATACGTCCTCCATGCTGCTACGGTGGAAAACGTATTGTGAAGATGATGTAGTTTACATTGAGGTTGTTCTTTTTTCTTCCACTGAACAGGTGTCGAGTGTAAAAAGAAGCCTGATGAAAAGCTCTCTGAATAAGTACCCTCCATAACTACCAAGTAGTTCTCCTGTCAGTCGGTTCCAATGTGCGCTCACACGGAGCTGAACCATTATTTGAGCTGCGGCTCATATTTCCCTTTAATTCATTTGCAAACTGCCCGGGTGGAAACTGGCGTCATGTTCGTTTGTTTACCTGCCTTTAGAGGATTTACCGTCAAGACCACCGATGCTAAATACTCTGTGTATCAAACCGAGGTGAACAATTAATTTGACTTTGCTCCAAGAGACGTCCACCGAAACACAGGCCCGGCCGCTGCGCGCGAAAACGCTGAGATGATGAGAGAAGTCCCTCGACTTTTAATAATTATAACACTCAAAGTGAAGAGACAAAATGACCAGGAGAGCAGTTCTAGTCGTTACTCGGTGGCGTGGTGGGTTTGTCCTGGGCTGAAAAGTCGACCAGTCGAGGAGCGGCTGGTTCAAATCCCCCTCGGTTTATGTGTCTGAAATGTGAAATTGGCGCGAGGAGGAGCTGGTGGGGATTTGTGACAAGTCACTTCGTGTCTCAAACAGGGCAGTAAAGTTGGACCGCTGAGCTGATCGGTTTGCATGTTCAGTGTCACGACGTTTCCTTTCATAGACAAAAACGTGCAGTTGAAACGTCACCAGTTGACACCAAACACATTCTGACTTTTATCAGTCATTTCTGGTTTTAAAGCTACATATTCTCAAACATTCTCTCACAAACGCCTGCTGCTCAGACCAAGAGAAACCAAGACAACTGTGTGTATGTACAGTATACACAAGAGTATCATCAACATCATATGTTGTTCCTTGCCATAGAACATTGACAGGTTCATGATCTTTCGATATGATATTATAATATATAATATTTTAATTTTTTTCCTGATATTTGCAGATTGTGGAACATCTTCACGAACAGCTTGGAGGAAGAGTCTGATGTCTGGAGGTTTAATTGTCATGTGATGTCAGCCAAGTACATACATACAAAAAATGAAACACCCCCTACCCCCACTCCACCCGACTTTAAGTCCCATCAGCGATTGTATTCGATTCTAATTATCAAGGATTTGCAAAGAAGGGGGATGTCGTCAATGTGGAGCCACAGACTTGTCTGCTGACGTCGGTGCACTGCCGGCGAATGTTGTGCAAAAGTTTCAGCCACCAACATCTCACACCCGAAAGGCATTGAGTCACGTTTTCATTCGGATGCCGGTGGTGCAACGGACGCGACCCATGCCGTGGTCCATTCTCTTGTTTTGCCGTTGACTCTGACGGGAAGAACCAACTGTAGCGGGGAGACTGCGGTGATGAGGGGATTAGCCGTATTGACGCTCACAGATGTTGGTCTGTGAGCGAGCAATCACCAATGAGCGTGTACTCCAACATGCCGATCCCAAAGGGGAGGTAAGCCCAACACAGGGGGATCTTAGCATTTGCAAGAAGGAAAAACAAAAGCAGGGAAGTCTTTGATGGGATTAGAGTCACGAGAAACAAACACCAGGAAGAAAAAAGCGGCACGGCTTTATCTGTACAGAACTCGCTTTGTACACCTGGTAATTGTTGATATAAAAGCCACATCTTTGGCAAGTAATTATAGCCTTTCCATCACTTTCCTACAGGCTGCTCCCCATCTCTGTTAGCTTAAAAGCTCTTCCGGGGATTGTAGTCGGAATGTATTTAAATTCTATTAACCCAAATCACGTAGCGGGGCATGAACAAAATTGTTTTTCATGCAAGGACTAAATAAATAATTACACACCTAAATGCCAAAGCCTATCAGCATTGGCGAGGTAAGCCCGGCTCACTTTGATCCAAACCCAATTCAACAGCCATTACTGAGTTCTCTGGAGCCCCCCCAAAAAAACAGAGGAGGGAAAGGAAAACAGGCAGTGACAGAGATCACGCTGTGCCGTGGACGGTCTATTCTGCTGGGCCCCCCAGCTGTCCCGGTTGGTAGATCTGAGCACCCCAGCTGGGGTGGCCACCAGGCTGCTGTTATCAAAGCCGTCTGATGTCCCCCGCAGTCGGGGCCGTAGAGAACCTCCGTGTCCTTTTGTGAATATGTCCCCTCAGCCGCCATTCAAATGAGACGCGTGCGGGGCATGTTGATTATTCCCATTCATGTGGCGAGGGGTGACGATAAGGCTTTACAAGCCGCTTCACAGACCCACAGGAAGAAGAAAGAATTCATGTGTTGAATGTATTTAACAATTCTGGGGAAAGACTGTCGTAACGGTGCTGGTTCCAGCTGTACAGAAGTGTGGCGTGGAAATGGGATGACTGAATCTTAAAAAATAAAAGTTTTCACATAAACATCATGTCAAAGTGCCAGCGGATTCATCTTTAAAACCAAAAAGAAGAATCCGAATGAAATTCTCAATGTACCCCGACTTTGTTGTGCCGCTGCTTTCCACGCTCCCGAAAATCCTTGTGGCTGTGAACTTGAGCCGCGACGTGCTGCTTTGCTCTGAAGCAGCACGTCTGCGGAAACAAAGAAAGAGCCGAGGCACTTAAAGTATCATCAATCAAAGCACAATTAAAAGAGGATGAGAATGTGTAAGTAAGCCTCAAGGCCTCAATCTCCACTTTCACACCCTGAACCTTTTCGCTGGAAAGGGGAGACGGCCTTTGCTCAGCTAATTGACGCCATAGCACCGCGTTGCAGCGCCAGTAGTGGTTCCTCCATCTGGAGACGGATACAGTCGAGACACAGTATCCGTCCACACCCGCTCAGCGGGGCGTCCTGCAGACATTAGTCCAAAGTTAATTCGAAGGACTTGGTTCAAATCAGTGGCCAGATGCACGAAACCGCGGGACGATCATTACGCCGAGGCTAATTTCCTCCTCTCAACAGCTGGTCAACTAACACCGGAGCTACCCGGACACCGGAGGGGGTTGGAGCGCACGCTGGGCCCCGAATCAAGTAAGCTGCAGCATGCACTGGATTTGTGCAGAGGAGGAGCGCTGCAGTGGTTTGAAGAGCGAACCCAACTCCAAACTGTAAGTTGGCAGAGAGTAATCCCTCCAATTCCAGGGGAAGATTGATGCAACACTTCCGCGGCATACCGAGTATGTGCGGTTATTTACTAAACTGCACGAGCCCCGGAATTACTGCACAACTACGAGAGGGGAATCGGGGTACGTTCTGCATGAGGACTATATTCAATCACTGACCTTTAGAGCTAAAGAAGAAAAAAAAAGGGGAGGGGGCTATACAATCCTCTCATTCAAATGAACCTGTAATGTAGAACCACGCATGAATGATGGACGACATCTGCAGAGAGCCGCGCCGCTCACTCCGGGAATGTGCTTTTCACGAGAGCCAGTGCATCTGCTTTTCACCGCCGCTTCTGTTAACTCCATGAAATTTGAATTCCACATATGTGCTTTCTTTTGTGAACAGGTCTGCACAGGCCTGCCGCTTCAGCGGCAATAAGGGAATTCCTGTCGCTCTTTGGAGCCGAGGGAAGGAACGTTGTTTCTGAAACACCAGCTGACGAAATGCAGTTTGTACTGCGCACCCGTTATTCTCGTGTAGTCCCGTCTTTTATATTGTGTACTACATTTGAACAGACCTTAGTAGAGTATTTGTGCATGAGATGAAAATATATCTCAAATGTATCCGTGTGGATTTAAAGGTCTAATCAGCCAGGGTAGTTAAAGACCCCTGTGTGTGTGAGTCACTCCCCCTAGTGGGCTGTGGACACTTTAACTCACATTGCACAAATGCACACGAACTGGAAATCATATGACGTTTCCGTAGCTAACAGGGAGTCGTGTCAAACGGCAACAATTACATTTTTTTTTTAATTCTAAAGCAAAACTCTGTTGCTTAAGAGACCTGCTTATAATCTGGACCAGCGATCAGCAGTTCATTGTGAGATGAGTTCATAGAGGATCAGATCACAGCTGGACCAGGACAGTAAGTCACGTCTTAGTCATAAAGTCGTGTTTATTAGGGATTATAATGCCTTTTTTATTTGATTTATTATCTATTGTTGTGCCTGTAACAGAGTATACATTCTAATACTAACTGTGTTAGACCCCTGCAAGTGGACTGGAACAGTACTCGGGGAAACACGCTCCCCATCCGTGGACAGTAATTCGGGCGGCGGGCCGGGGCTGCTAATACGTATAGTCCCGTACAATGTTAAATACAGGAGCCCCTCCGCTAAGGTGAGGGGGCGGCCAATAACGCTGAGAACAAGGTCAACGTGCTCGACATGATCTCTCTTCATTCCACTCTGCTGGACACGGGGATGATCTCATGCATCTTTAATCCTGTTGTACTATGCCCAGACTGAGGAAATAGATTGGATGTAGAGCAGCGGAACACAGAGTGGAGAGAGAGCGAGAGAGAGCGCACACACTGCAGAGAAATAAAGCGTGTGCGGCAGGACTCACACAGGAGGCTGTGCGCGTACGTTCACGTGTTTTGTCACCATCCACTGCTGTGTGCTTCACGTCCGAGCTGCTCTTTGCGGATGCAGACTGAACTGCTAATAGTTTCTGTGAACCATTACACGAGCCAATAAACGCCGCTGCACTCTGCCGAGGTTTGTTTGCGAGAGCCAATTTCATTGCATGAGTGCATAAGTAGAGGTGTTAACTTTTGCTTGAACTGGAATATTTCATAATGCGGAGAACCAAACCCTGTACAATAGACATTTGTCATCTTTGTCTTAATGTCCGCCCGTGGATAGTTTTACTCCCTCAGTTAGTCTAAACTCCTGGTGCTCAGGAGCTGGCTTGTGGAGAAATGCTTGAGTCATGCGTGGGTTTGAAAATGGCGACACGAGCCTGTAGAGCTGCAACAGTATTCATCAATTAGTAAATGAATCCCCAACTATTTTGATAATCGATTAAACTGTTCAATTCGTTTTTATGAACGAACATCATCTTGGGGTTTGGGAAACACCATCGACATTTTTCACCATTTCACCGAGAAAAATAATCGTCACATTAATCCATAATGAAAATCCATGTAGTAGCAGCCCTACTGGCCCGTCCAACACTGTTTCTCCATACAGGTGCATTGCCATGACGGTGTGTACAGACATTCATGCTTCTCAGAGGGTGGATCGCACCGACTTTGGCAACACCACCAGCTGGTCGACTGTTCGCCTCAGAGTGAAATATCTCATCGTCTACTTGACGGATTGCCATAACAATTTCACGCCCACATTCAACAGATCCCAGAGAATGAACCCTGCTGACTATGGTCATCCCCCTGACTTCCCCTCTTGTATCACCTTACGGTTCACATGTTTTGAACATTTAAATTAAATAGCTCAATGGTTTTTGGACGGACTGTTGAATTGGGTTCAACCATTTATTGTTGCACAGGGATGCACTCTCATAACTTTGATCCACTGACTCTTCATCTGGCTCCATCTTTTTTGTACTTGTACTTTGGTTTTAGACCAAATACCTGCACAATTAATGACATTCCCGTCACACTGCACTTTATGGCTGATTAGCGGCATGTAGCTATCAGGGATGAACATTATGGCTGCTGTAGGCGCTGTACATGTTAGCATGCTGATATTAGCATTCAGCCTCACAGAGCTGCTGCCGCCCCCTAGTCTCGTTCACACCTCACCTCACGCAACATTAGGCAGTAATTTCCCAACGCCCAGAGAATGAAACTGAACTTATCAGCGTCAATTAAAGCTGCGAGTATGACCATATTAACGTGGCCAGGAACATCATCATCAACCCGAGATGGAACCATTATTGTGCAGACGGTTGCACTAATGTACTCGGTGGCACGGATTCGGCTGTATGAATCTCGGAGATTTGGGGGTAATCAGCCCCTCCGGGGTACACACACACACACACCCAGTGCACACGTCACCGACATACTGTATGCAATATGCATAATTTCCGAGCCCAAGCAGAGATTACTATGACAGGTTTGTGAGGGAGAGAAGGCAAAAACTAGAGTAGCAGCACAGGCAGCGGTGAGCTTAGAGGTGGAGAGTGCAGAGAGAGACTTGTGCCTGTCCTGTATGAAGGAAAACTACATGAAAGTATGGGGTGCGTGCGGACTAAAAAGGGCATGTCTATTATTTAAAAAGCGACGCGTCCTGTGGGTGTTTGGCATTCTGCGTCACCAACCCTTCCGACGGCGGAGAAATGCAACCTGTCGATTCTGCGTTTTCCTCTGTGCATGACGGTTAACCGTTAGTGCAAAATGTCTCAAGAGAAGATTTTTTTTCCTGACTAACAACAGGATTCGATGTTTACCACCGACGTCTTGCATCACTGAAACATTTCCTGTCATGTACTATTGGCCAGTACATCACCCTGAGGAATATGCCGAGTATCAGCAACTTACACAGCAAATAGCTGCATTTTTGATTTCTTTAGAGTTCAGTCATCCTCTAAACATTTGATGAGGGCTTTCATTCAGAGTGCCTGACAGTACCACGAGTGCACATCTATATTCTAAGCATATGTGGCCCCAGTGGGAATCCACCCTGAACCCTGGCTTTGTCGAAGCAGCGCTCTCCCCTCGGAGCTACGCGGCACCGCAATGCTTTACACCGGCGTAGTTCAAAAGTGGATCTAAATGCACAGACAGAAGTCGGTGCACTACAAAGGGCCTCAGCCGCTGTTGTTCCGTCTGATTCTGGTACAGTGCTGGGTTTGGGAGCACTTTTTTCAAATTTGAATCCAAAATGCAATCCTGTTAAATACCTCATCAGACCTATTTAGTTTCAGTATTATACATAAATAAATATAATTAATGCAAATTAAGAGATTAAAATCTGTATATTGTGTTTAGGTACAGTCAAAATGCACAACAGAGCCAAAGATCAGAATCAGGTGGGGGGCTCAGTGGGGGTCCCGGGCCTTGTTGATGAGGCTGACGGCAGAAGGGAAGACACTTTGTGACGGGAGGTATTGGTCTTGACAGACCTCAGCATCTTACCGCAAGGGAGCATTTTCGAAAAAGTTTGAGTCCGGGATGGGAGGAGTCTGCTACGATCTTTCCTGCGCGCTTCAGAGTCCTGGAGGGACGGCAGGTTGCGGCCAATCACCTTCTCGGCACAGCGGATGATACACTGCAGTCTGCTTTTGTCCTTTGCAGTAGCAGAAGCGAGGAGGTGAGGATGGACTCGATGATGGCCGTGCACAATGTTCAGCATCATCGCCAGGAAGTACATCCTCCGCTGGGCCTTCCTGGTGAGGCTGCTGACATTGTGCTCCCACTCGAGGTCCTGGGAGACAATGACTCCCAGGAAGTGGAAGGACTCCACAGTGTCACAGAGGGTGATGGGGGAGGGCGGGGCTTCGTTCCTTCTACAATCTAAAATGAAGAGGCCTCTTTGCCCCACGAGTTTGTGCCAGATAAGATTTCCCTCCTCCCCTCCCATAAAAAAGTATAGTCAGACAGCAATTACTTGAGTTCACGCGTCGACCGTGGCCGATATCAGTCAGCAAAAAGCAGGTGCGCGCGTTTGATTTAGCTCCTCTGCAGTGGGGTTCTGTGCACAGCCGCGGAGGCCACCATCAACTCGCACTTACGTTAAACATATTTCAATGATGCCTTGAAATAGCTCTCCCCGGAGCTCATTTTATTAACTTGACAAATCGTCCGCCGTTCCGCTGCATCATCGCCCTTGATAATCTCTCACGGCGCGGGAGATTGGGGCAGGAATGATATTTCCATGTGAGGCGCTGGGGGTAGAAGGACTCTAATGGTATTAAATGATTCGTAACTTGGTTATCAATGGTAATGTCCCGCAGGAGGGGAGTTCATTGCCTCGGCTCGCTGGCAGTCGCTGCTTGGAGGGTTGATGCTCGGGAGAAACATGGAGGTGCATATTTACTGAGCGGGGGCTGTCTTCCACAGTTTGGGAGGGGGTTGTTTGTTCCACTGCCAGGTGTGTCTGAGAGCAAAGAGGCTAGCGTCAGGACGTTCGCGACTCGTCCTATTCGTTTTATTTTGCCATCATGCTCTGCCCAATTCCCACGTGTTCTAATCCAGCCACTCCCCTTGACGTGAGCAGAGAGAATCAGTCAGTCGTGAGAGCGTCGTGATGTCCAGGTTCAGGGCGGAACACACACTTTCAGTTCCACTTCCTTCTGCAGGTCCAGTGAGACATCTAGAGAGAGCGAGAGCGGGTGGTGGAGCGAGCCACAGAGCGGCGTTAGTGAGGACAAATGATTAAATCAGAGAAATAAATTAACTCTCGGATTGTTTCATGGCGGCTATGCCGTAAAGCAGAAACAAACACAGGCACATCTCTGAACGAGATAGGATTTTTGTGTATGCGATGCAGGAGGGGGCTCTTCCTCGTGTTTTCTTCATATAAAGTAACTTCAAAGTAGTAAATTCAATGACTATAAAAGAAGGTTATGGCGTCACTTTGTTATGTGTAATTGTTGATCATTGACGTCAGGGCTGGACTGTATATTGAAATGATATTGTTGGGATGTCTACATTTGAATCTGATACACTTATACATGAGGTATCCTCGTCTCATTATATCATTATCTTGGTGAACCCTATGTATATGCCTGCCTCCTTTAAAAAACAGAAGGGGGGGGGGGGTAATGTCTTTGAATGCTCTCGTGAAAGGAACAGAGCCATAAGATCCGGCTCCTTTCAGGGAAAAACCCCGGTTATTCTGCAGTTTTTCTCAGTAAGTTGTATTAATTATGTATTACCAAGACCTGACAAACTAGTTACGAACATTTATATAAAAGCACTTGCACTGTTTACCTTCATATAAATGTACATTAGCCTATATCATATCATAAGCTAGCATTTTTTGCTGGCTCGTATCCCCCCAAGAAATCAGTACAATAACATGTCTTGCATGCAATTCTCTTTTGAATGTCCAGTTTGATTTAGGCCTCCTCAACAAAGATCTCCTTAAACTGTTTGATGCGATGCTGCTGCGACCGTGATCCACACGAGAACAACCAAGTTTGTAAAAATGAAAGAAACCAGAAAAGAGGCACGCTATGTCCATGATGGAATGTGTCACATTTGCCACATCATTTCCATTAATGCTGATCACGGCAGGTTTCCTGATAAAAACAAAGAAAAGCAAACGGCGCACTGAGCACAAGAGTCTTGTCTGAAACCAAACTCGCTGAGTCTTCGTGCTGGGAAGTCGCTGTGGTGAAATGGGCCACTGATTTTCACTGCTTTGCAGGAGGCAGGCATCATTATCACGACACACCCGATGCAACTGATGCTAGAGCAAAATACACCATGGAAGTACAATATCAAATTAAGTATTAGAAATATTTCTTGTATTTCCAACAGGTGTTGACCCACACTCTCTCAAGGAAAATAAAAAGTTCAGAAATAGGCCAAATTGCATGACTGCAGGGACGCAGATTTTTATTCCAGATAGAAAAACAAAGAGGTGTGTCAATACTTCATGACAGCACTGTTAAAGTGGCAGAGAGCCATTTTGGGAGAAAGATTGGTTGTTGTAGATTTTTTTTGACTGCACTGTTTGGGGGAAAATTGCAAAATTACAACTCTCACTTTTCCTGAATGTGGCCCTAAAACGCCGTCGTAACAGAGACAGGGCTGCGTCACACACACAGAACCCACAGCAAGAACGGGGAAATATCCACTGAGTTATACAAAAAAGTATATTACAATCAAATTGCAGACTGACCCTTTAATTGTGGCTACAGATGGAGGCGGTTGTTCTCGATGCTGATTGTTGTCCGAGGTGTGACAGAGTTATTGAGCTTCATGGTGCATATTAAGATACATATTAACGAACACAACATAGCAACACAAGTCACACTGTATGTGCGAGCCCCAGAGCAGCTGATAGGAGTAGTGTTGGTACCAAAGCAACCACTGAATACTTTTGTACTGGCATTTTATCGCAGTTCGATACAAATCAAGTTCACACCGGTTCGCGCTGCCTTCAGGAAACAGCTGAAGTGTGATACTCACAAAGTCTCTGGCCTTCTCCCATCTATTTGTCTAAGATAGGTCGCCACACTGCCCTCAATGTAAATGAATGCATTGCAACCTTCAGTATCTTTACCAAACCACTCGAGCCCTGAGGGCTTACTGTACCGCAGCCATATGAACGCGCCGCTGAGGCCACTCGGTGCAACTCCACAATATATATATATATTATATTTTATATATTTGATTCGACTAAACTCAAACTGCTTGGAGGCTCCGGGGCTCACAGGATTCATCCGGTCAGACCCAGTCAGCATGCAGATATTATGACTGCAGTTTGGATGTCTTAGACAACTTTTACAACATGTTTTGCTTTTTGCTTTTTTTGACGCGGTACAACGTACATGTAGCCTGCAGTTTAAGGATCTGGGAGGATAATCCAATCCAATCCACCGGCACTCATGTCGGTCGAAAGGTGTGAAACACCAAATACTGGAAAAACTTGATATATTTAGAGATCTGCACTGGGTCTGCGCCAGGTGAAAGAAACTCCGGTGGTGAGGTTGAATTGATAGCCATGGCAACCATGATAAGAGCTGTTCGGATTCTCTAAGTGCATAGGAAAGGAGCTTCAATGCTTCATCTCCTATCTCCTTTAGCAGAGGACACACTGGAGCTTCCTATGTGAGAGTGAGGAGATATAGACGCCCCACAGTTCATTGCGGCAGCGATATTTAATGTGACGCGCCATGCACGGACGTAAACGATTCAATCCGAAGTAGAAGAAGAAGAAGAGTATGAATATGATCCAGATGTCAGTTACTGTTACATATGATGTGATGTCACACGGTGGTAAAACACTGAAACATGCTGATGGAGCTGAGGAGCTCAAGACGTTTTCCACTGAGGTCAAGGAATAGTAGATAGGAAACGACGATAGGAAGGACGATCCAGAACCACTCAGCACTACTGAACATATAGGGGACACACTTCCTCGCTGACTTATGTGAGAGCCAGCGGAATATGCAAAGATGAAAATGAGTACTGCGTGATATGATGATTGCGGTGGTCTGACAGAAGGTTAAAAAAAGTCACATTCTCCATCAGTTCATCGGGACAATTTTTTCCCCGAGTCATTCTGAAATGATCATAAAGCAGTCACAGGTAATCATGTTGCCCATTTGTCTGTTTCCCCTTGATTGGCCGACTCCCACCGTATTGCATCAGCACCACGCCGGCGGCTTCCCTTTTGCGTTGAATATGCATGAATACAAACACAAACTCTTGGCGCGAGTGCGCCGGCAACAAAAGACATTTGATTGAAGGCAGCATCCACATCCGCCAGAAATGTGACACCTTGGATGATGTGCGGAAAATGAGCCCAACTACGGGAGCATGTTGATGGGAAATATTTCCTCCCCGGTGGGGGAAAAAAAATAATGGTTATCATTTCATGCTCGTGAAATATTACACCCAGGGTCTGGAGCAGCGGGAGAAGGGCGGAGCCTGGTTCTTCAGTTTCTCTTGCTTTGTAAAAAGAAACAAAGTTTTGACACAACATGTTTTACTCGAATGCACTTTCCCTTTATAAAGCCACATTACCGTATGGGAGAATAAGAGCCACGATGCTGGTGATGCTCTGGGACGCCTTCCCTGAGGACAACATTCTCTTTTCCATCTTTCTCTTGATAGCAGCTGTGGTGAGGAGAAAAAACACAGCAACACCCCCAGGACTGGGATTTAATTTATAACTTTGTTTAAGAAAAAAAAATGTTATGAATGTGCAAAGGTAATGCAATTTCAGCCGGCATATTTCGGCAGCATAAAAATCTAATTTTCAGAGGTAGTCCTGCGCTCCTTTATTGCATGGAGATCAATAAAAGGTGCCGGTGCGGCTCCAGTGGTGCGAAAGCAGCCCCTGTTTACTGAAACACGAAAGGGAGCAAATTCACAAATATTAGGTATGAACAGCGTTCACGTCATGAATAGAGAGCAGGCCTGGAGGCCGGGCGTTTCACGATGGTGGGAAACACGTATGAGGGACCTTGAAAAAAAAAAAGAAGCAGTTTAGTGTCAGCAAGCCCACGGAACGTCGTTCTGCTTCCCGCCACACGAGCACTATCATCCTGACGCGTCTGATGATGATGTGGAAAGTGAGCCTTGGTGCGAGGAGGAGATTTCTATGGACAATTCGCACACATCCTTTTATAACACGCGGACAAATGAGAGCATCATTGTGTTTAAGTGGCGGACTTCTAACTGAGGTAATATCCTGCCGTTGCTTCAAGCATTTTAACAGCGCACCGCTTGAGCCTCACAATAAACATGTATATTCATTTTACGAAAAATAATATACGTAACAGGCCGTCGTGATTAATGCAAAAAAGAGCAAAATGCACTTTTGTCCCATTTTCTTTTAATTTAACTTCGGCTTTGCAAAGCCAACTTTGCACTGTTTGTCTTCATCACCGCCTCCGAAAGAACACAAAAAAACAAATAATTCGTAATAAAGGTCTGTTTTCGGGGAAAAAAACAACATTAAAAAACAGCATTAAACTGATTTTCATCTGCAATTTACATAATCCATTTGACACCCTCTGGAGTTTGTTTTTTTTCCTTCTTCCTTCCACCACGTGCAATGCTGATGAACCCATAACACACCCCGGTTACAGCCGAGCATGTATTAAATCAAGCAGTTGTTAAACAAATCAGTGCTTTTCCATGTATCGCTTTCACCGGAGACAAAGGAGGTCACGGGGAAGTGCTGAGCGCCTCCGTCCCCGGGGAGCCCGCGGTATGCTAATGCTCCCTTCGCACGTCTGTCAACCGCTGCACGAGTGTTCCTTCGCCGAGGAACTAATCTGAGTTTTATTGGCCTGCCAGGAGGAATTTATACATTACGATTAGATTACCGGGGTTGGCAGCTGTACAGTTCGTAGAACTAATGTACTCTGTCACAGACTGTGTGCATAATGAACTCGGGAGGAAAGTGGCCAAGTCAAGAGAAAAGGATGCGGTCCTAACACCGCCGTCAGAGGCCGGGGTCGACTCGACGAGCTCGGGGATGTGGCATCCGTCCCGACGCAAGTGACAAGTCCGTCTTTAAAAGCAGTATGCCTGCACGGCGTTTCGCTCCGTGGTAAGTGGAGACCTGCCACCGACTCGGACAGATTGTTCCGCTCAGCAGGAGAGTTTGAGTGTGGACCCGAGCAGGGGAGGGGTTTCCACCGGGGCCAGGACTTCTTCACTAAATCATCTCTCCAAACATGACACAAAGCCCCCTGACCGTCCGGCTGTTGTGACGCGGCTCCGAGTTAGAGTTGATCTTCACACACATGGGTCACTTTAAGTAACTGCTATATGCTCATAGCAATATGATTCATGTGCAGCAGCCAGGGCCCCTCTGCTGTGCCCCCGGGTGCCGCCTCTCAGGCTACCTGCTCTTCTCTTGGATTGGGATTTGGGGCTGTGAAGCTGCCTGAAATATACATATTCAGATAATACATAAGCAAATGAAAACATTGATATGCACAGATTCTCTTTAGAAATAAAATAAATAAAGCAGTGCGTAGATTTACAAAGAAAAAGTTTGCTTTGTTAAACCCTGGCTCTAATCAACCTCCTCCAGAGACAGTCATGGATCAGTAATACCTCCTGAGCCACGAACATAGAACAAATATTAAACAGTAATAACAATGAACACAGAGTAAGAGAATAGAAAAATGTACAACAGCAAATTAATGTACAAGGTAGAATCATGCAGTATTGATGTAGCGCCACAGCTAACAGTTCAGTTCAGCTGTAGTTCCATCCTGTTCGTACAAACCATCTGAAACGTGTTGTCGATGGCGGCGACGGGATGTGGAACGTCATCGCTCAGCAACATCTCGGCGACGCACTCGACGCTCCTCGAGACACTACTTGGTCGCCGAGCCAACCAAGCTCCAGCCTGGTGTAGACACCGCGGCACTCAGGTATCGGAGCTGAACCGTGGCGTTCAAAAAAGTTGACACGAAAGCAGAGCTAATACACAAATGATAATCTGACTTACATTCATACATACAGTATGTTAGCCATGAGTTGATGATATGACAGTACAGACGTTCGCAGCTACTCCTATTTCCAACTTCACTGTACCGTGTAGTTCATTGTGCAGTCGTCGCATGCACACATCTCAAACCCAAATAATATATGTACACGACATGTACAATGTCTATGTCTATCTTGTAATTGATATACTGTGATGGGTTTGAGATAAATAAAGATCAAATCAAATCTCAAAAGCAGTTCTGCCGTCATTTGCCGATGTCGTTGTGCCGATAAGGTGACGGATTTGGAAAGTCTAATGTGGGGAGGCAATGTCAAACAGCCTTTTTGTCATTTGCATACTGTACTGATGCACTGACTTTGCAATCACTTTGGTTAAAGGACCCCTGAAACACACACACACACACACACACACACACAAACTCTGAAACAAAAGCCTTCGCCCTTGGTTACAAGCCAGGAGTCTCTCCTCCTTTTTAAATACCTCTGTGGCATCTAACTCCCCCCCCCACACTGGTGCATCCTCTGGCAGCAGACCTTATTACGAGGCCACCCTGAGGACATCAACAACATAAACACACTTTCATAAGCATAACAACATTGGTGCACATCCTTCTATGAGGGCACCGAGGGGGGGGGGGGGGGGGTGGACGACGACGACTAGTAGCTGGAGAAGCGGGCCGTGTGCCCGGAGAAGAAGTCAGCATGTTGTATCAGCAACACTGTTCAATGAATCACGCGATGTGCAGCCGCTGAGGTGATAAATGCACAAGCATGAGGTCTAACATACAAGATAGGACTCATTGTTGGTCGGGCCCCGGCAGCCCCGATGATGGATGGCCCGCTGCTTGGCAATATTTCTTCCACAATCTTGGTTCAGACATTGTGTTGAAAGTGCAGAGGGCAGTCCACTGTGGAGGTAGAACCGAGGTGGGGGGGGGGGGCAGGGCCCCCGTGAGCACGGCGTGAGCTGAAAAAGGCGCCTCCGTCTTCAGGTGAAGCCGGTGATTAGTCGGCAGAGGAACCAGATTATTCATGACTCACGGCGGTGCAGAAATTGTTTTTGCTTGGTTTCAAACGGAATCAAAATATCAATCTGGCCGTTCTGCCTGTTATTCTGTTCGGCAGGCGTCCAACATTTCACCGAAAACCAAAATGAGATTTATTTTTTGTATGAGTCATTGTTTACGGGTGAGGTAAACAGACAAACACGTTCCGGCAACAAATCCAGCCAAGGTCCAAAATTGATTTGTGTGTACTCTTGTTGCAACCTGGCAACATGTTCCCATGACAAGACGGCAACAAGTAGAGGCCTTCACGGGTGCACCCGAACCCCTGGACACGTACGGGTCCGGGGGCTTGGGTGGACCAGGTCACAGATCTGTGTAACATCATGTGTAATACCCGAGTGGATTTAAGAGTGATGGGATGCTGATCATGATGGAGGAGCTGCGTGTGTCAGCCACAAAGTGTCAACCCGACGTGACGTCACCCGGCGGTTTGAGGCCTCGGGTTTTGTATTTTGAACAGCGCCATCTTGGATTTAATGCAACCAGACGTATGATTGGGGGGAGGTCTGTCTGAGAGCTTGTCCACTGCACGCCCACCTGCACCTGCAACCACGCACCGATTGGACCAACCAGCTGTCAATCAAGCTCTATCCACTCTCCAATGTGTACTGAGCGCTATTGTCTACTTTACTCTCAATGAGATGAGAATTTTTAAAAAATGAACAACGTCCTCAGGAAAATGTTTACTTTCACGTTATAAATTGGGATATAGAACCACTTTTGCTTGTCATTGGAGAGAATACAGGCTTCAGGCACTTCCTCATTGGCTTCCTTTGCTTTCTGTTTCAATCAACAGGAAGTAAAAAAAACAAACAAAAAACTGAGGTGTTTTACCATCTCTCTGTCCAAGGAGGACGGATTATATGAATCACAGCCAGGTACAGGAGAACAGGCTCCTGGCGTTATAAGGTATGACGCAACATTTAGTTTTGACATGAACATTAAACTTCACAATCAGCTGTGGAATCTGTGCCGATCTGGTCCACGTGCAGGGGTCCGGGTCCCAACAGACTGGACGTGGAGACCTGTACTGCACAACATCAGTGCATGTAGGAGAAGAGCTCAGAAAGTAATACGATAGATGAGACGATAGAACAAAACAAAGGACGAGGGATAAAAGCAGAAGCGGTGCCCGAGGCAGAGTCTTGACACCTCGTCCAATTAACAACCTTTTTTTAAAACAACGGCTGACAGCTCCGACCGAGTCGCTTGACGAGCCCGCGCTGCCTCACACACACGCCATCCGAACACCCCCGCCAGGGAAATGACACGTTTACACGGGCAGACCTCCCGTCACCTACAGCTGCACCCGGAACCGAACGGCGGACACGTCCACTGGCGCTTTCCGCCTGAACGAGCGAGCCTGCAGGAGCCGGAGCCAGACGTGGCTCCTGGCAGCACACCTTGTATTTTCCCCTCGGCCCATTATCCGATGTGTTCCTCTCTCATTGTGTTCCTCCCGGTATGCCCCCTTCTTTCATACTGCTTCCAAAAAATAAATCACAACCCCCCCCCCGCCCCCAAGGGCACTTCCAAAAATATATATCAAAGTGGGGATCGGAGAAATGATCCTTTAGAGCTTACAGCAGCTTTGTGTCCTACAGGTTCAACAAGCGTGTACTGTTAAGGCCGACGTGATACCCGGTTTACACCGACAGGTCTGATGTATATCCAAATATAACTCGTTTCAGTGCTTCGGTGTTTCCCCCTCCCGGGAAGGAAGAGCCTCTGGAACATGAGTCCGACCAGCACGTGGAACTCAAACATGCCGGAACGCTGAGATTATTCGACGCCAACATGCGCTCAGTGACGGGTCCAAATCAATTCACTGAAAAGACAATCAAGAAAATAATCTGTCATTTCCTTTGGTCAGTCTATTGTAGTTGGGTGACACAATGCTCTGCGTGTCGTACAGACGAAGCCAGCACGGCACAGCCGCATTTGAAGGGGGCGAGTTGATTATTAGCTGCATCGTATCCCTTTTTCTGTAAAGGTTATGTTTCGATGCAGAGGAAGGACTCGTACCGACGCATGTCTGTGTTCCTCACTCAGCACTTTGACCACGGCATTGTTGTGTTTCCCAGGGTTCTTTCAATTCGTGTGCATACATTTTGGTATGACCGGTGATGACCGTCAGATGAGTTTATCAGCCGGGGGATGCCACTCGGAAATCTAAGTTCTGATTGGGCAGCTTTGAAACAACCAATGCGCTCTGTCTTGCAACTGTGTTTTGAAAGATGCTGTAAGAATAAAGTTCATTTTCTGGTTTTAATGTAAAATAAACTCATTGGTTGCTGAACACAAGATGAGGTGCCACCCAACTGGTATAAATCAAGTCTCTATTTCTCTCTCTGATTCAATATGTATCTTGATATATGGTTAATAATCCAAAACACAACAAAGACACTTTCTTTTTTAACAAAATGATAAATTGCGCTCCAACCTGATTCCGTGCATCTAAATCTAACAACCTGTCCTTGTTTCTGTTCTGATAGGATTCATTTGTCGGCCTCCAGTGAGCTGAGGTGAAACCAGGACGTCTGTTTCTGTCCCACACGTGAGAAAATGACATTTAAAATACCAGCAACAAGTGTAATAATCCCATTGACTAAAAATCCGACCTTAAAACAAACTTAGCTCGCTCAGTGCTGTGATTGAGTCACTATATGAGGGGAATTTTCAACTGTTGATTTTTTGAAATGCACCTCGCGTTGGGTCATCGGAGCAGGAGACGTGATTTCCTCAGCGCCCTGAAGACCGTGACGTTAGTTTCTCTGAAGTTCTGCCAAACGCACGTTGTCTGTGTTTCAGATTGTCGACATCTGCGATGACATGAGAGGCAAAGGAGCACACGGAGAGAGAGAGACATTTAGAATTTGGTTTCACATCCACGCAGTCAGAACTCTGACAAATGCTTCGCCGACGTGTATCATTATCTCCACACATCTGACGGCGGCGGCTCTAACGTCGACTTTGGCGCGAACCTGACCGCGTCTGTTTGTTTCCCAGCGTCATGCGGCAGTGTCCTGAAGAGGCCGTTACCACGGGCGGCCCGGCTGGCTGAGGCAGCTGAGGAATGGCTCCGGGACCCGCCCATCCATCACAATCCGGCCCCCCCCCCTTTTTTTTTTCATGGAGAATCCATCACCTGAGATTTGGCCCGGAGTCACTCCCTCAGCCGGGGAGGGGAAACTGAGCCGGGTCAGGACGTGAGCTTTTACCCATGAAAGGGACCTCAGAGGTGAAATGAGAGGCGGCTCTGATGGACACATTTACCTCCTGTGGTGCCTTTTTCCGCGGATGACATGAACTCCGATGTGGCCTGTATTTCTCACTGACCGTAAAGGTGTATTGTTCAAGCGTCTGTACAATGTCCCCGGTTAAAAAGAGTGGCTTGCTTTTTCTTGCCATTGACGTATTAAACCTCAATATTGATTGCTCCCTCTCCGTGACTCTTATTCTCTCCACCTGCAGCTTGGGTTTAAAAAACACAAGCCCCCTGACCTCCCTATCTGCTCCACCTGGACAGATGAAAGATTGCCAATCTTGTTTCAAAGAGTGCCCCCCCCCCCCCCCCACGGGCACTATAGCGAGACAACAGAGACCCATGCGCACCGCGGACATTTCAAACACGGGTTCCCGTGGTCACTATAACTGCTCTCTATCTCTGCGCTTGCAAACGGAGGGGGGGACGATGGGAGCAAATTGAAAAAGAGACAAATGTCCGGGACCTCTGGGGGGTTTCATTTATCAACGGACACTATCTGATTCGAGAATCCTGTTTGCCATTCAGACTGAGCACCTGGGTAGAATAAACCCTCGTGGCATCAGTGCGCTTGGAATGAATTAGGTTTTCCGATGTGTCCGCAACACCAAACGCTGCATCCTTCGACGTCCCCAACCTCTTCTGTGTTATTGTAGAATCAAAAGGGGGTCGGGTCTCCCGGTCAGAGGATATCAGAAAGACAAACTGACCGTATTAGTTATAATTATTTTGCTATTTATTCCTGCTTCATGTGTACGCTTCGGATTGGATTCATTTTAGTCTTTTTTTTTTACCGTAAAGCAGTTTTTAATCTGTGTTTTGAAACGTGAAATGTGAAATGTGAAATGATCAATTATCAGTTATCGTTATCTCTTTCCAGGGCTAGACTCCATCTCACAGTGTCTCTTGTTGAACATAGGACACAGGACATTGAACGCAGCTCCGCAGGAGGAAGAGCAAACGGACCGACCGTGCTGAAGTGAGCATGCGCAAACATGAACGCAGAACGAACATATGACAAAATCAAATTTAGGGGCAGTGTATGAGCACTTCTTCGTATATGAAGCATATTAAGGCCTTGAATGTTGGAGGAAAGGGAGTTGTATGTTGATGGGAAGCTCAAATTGCAGAGGCTCAATTGAATTTGACCCACAACACCCACAAAAGTGCAGCACGGCAACATTCTGCCACTTGCACTCCACCGCCCTCCGCTAACACTAATCGCATCTTCACTGCAGTGCAACAACCAAGTGAGGAAAGGAACTCCGCCGATGTGCAGAGGGTCAACAAGCTCCCGAACCTGCGCTCCAGACCTCCAGCAGCCAGTCAGATGGCCATGAGTCCATACCAATGTGGTTTTGCTCGACATCCATTTTTGTTTGGTGCCTGGGATGGAAAAATCAATGAGAAGTTTATTACGACCATTCAAAGCTCCCCACTTTGCTGCAACTCTCATTTGAATGGCTACATGAACAAGCATCTCCAAAACAATGTTTGGGGAAGGCTTGCATGCATCGTTGGGGTTGATGGGGAGCTTGAAAGCCATCGCATTGATTTTTTCACCGCTTATTTTCCATTACAGCTATCCAATTAGCACTTGTGCCATTATGAAAGGCATCAAGACCCTGTTGCTGCAGATCACTGCATGAAAGGAATCAAAGCCCCTGGCACTCAATTCAGTCCGTCAGAGTGGAGCGAGCCGTCAGCCAAGTGGCTCATGGTGTGAACCATTAGGTTTTCTATAGCACACCCCAGCAGTTCCAACCTCAACCTCCAGCTCAACCTTTCGCCCTCAGGCCGGAAGAGATCAATGCACAGAAAGTGAAAAGCAAAAACAAAATAAATGGTCTCGCTTTTCACTTTCAGACCATCTGTAAACTTAAAGGAGGCATAATTTAGATTCATACTCCCCCCCAGCACAAAACGAATCCGCGGGGACCCATACGTTGCTTAATGCCCCTTAAAATGACCAGAACGGCAATGATGTTGCAGCAACAGGGCACACGTATAGCAACATCAATAGGTAATTGTAAGTGATGAATACTTTTGGCCAAATGCTCACCTGGAGCCTACTTAACAAACAAGGAATCGAGGGGTCTTTGGTGGGTGTCAGCCAACGCTACTTGCAGCGAACGACTGGACTTCCTGTGGCCTATTTGTCAGGACACACAAACTGTGAATGCACAGCTGGAGTTTTAACCAATAGGAGAGGGAAATCAAGCATATCAACCATATCAAGACACGCAGATTGAAACTGAGCCCTATGGGTAATTCCTAACTCCTCATAACTGTAAACTGTTCAAAAAAATAATAAATTGCTGCCTGAAAATACAATCAAACACTATGTCTAGCTCCCATGTACTGTTGGTCTAAAAATCAAAAACATCAGACAATACAGTATACCCTTATTACATCAAACAATATAGTACACCCACCCATTCACAGACACACACAAACACGACATGCACATTGGACATACAGTACAGGAAAGGAAGGAAAGGAGAAGGGGCCGGGAAACACCGGTGTCACAAACCGATAAATCGAAATGAATCACTGTCTCTACAAGAAGCTTCAAATACTCCCAGTCTCCTTTTTTGTTCAAGAAGAAATTGCCTCTCAATGTCTGCATCATCATCATCGCCGTCGATCCCACAGCAGGGATTAGGCTCGGCATTTATTAGGTGGATTTCTAACCTTGCCTGCAGGCAAATAAAATGGAACAAACAATCCTAACCCAGGCCTACTGGATACACATCAAAACAGAGCATGACAAATAAGCCCGTCAAAGCCTCTTCCCAATCTTTGCGGCTCAAAAGATAAAGTTACCTCCGACAATTCCACCTCTTATTCGGAGATAATGAATTACATGTCTAAGATGTACAGAACGGGATTCAGATGAGTGACGTCCCTGGAGGCAGAAGGGCGACGTCCATCTCAGCGTGTATTGATGTGTGACATCAATAAGCCATCGAAGATACGTCTGCGCTTAAAGCAGTAAGGTTTACAAGTTGGGAAGAAGAAGACAAGGAACTTCAATAGCATTGTTTTGACGTGATGTTACATTATGTTACTATAATTTAACACGAGTGAATACTGAAGTCCACTAATTGTATCTTAGCTGTTTAGTATCAACCATATAGATATGCAGCAGTGCCTTAAGCCTGTATTCTCTCGAATGAACAAAAGAGGGCGACTCACTGCTTGCAAAAAGTAGTTAATCTCTATAAAAGCATACAGGATCTGCTTTTTCAAATCTCTCCCCGGTATTGTGAAGCCAAGACAATAATGAATGTGCTTCATGGCGGTTTATTGTCTGCAGACAGAAACACTTCTAAATAACAACAAGTGCCATGATCGTTTTGATGTGGAAAAATAAAAAGTTGCCTGTTCCTGATGATTCAATCGCTCATTTTATTGGCCATTATCACAATTTGTCAGCAGCTGACGTCTTCATCTTCAACTCCTTTGTAACGGAGCTGCACAGTCGGCAATCAGTGGTCATGAGCTGAACTGGCCGCATTCGAATATCCATGGAAACATTAGAGAGTGTCATTAGCATATCGGAGACTTTATTTATTCATAACCCCTCAGATACTCCAGCAAAGAGCGGCTTACAAGAGCTAACGAGTCAAGACAGAGGAAGAGTTGTTTTTTTTTTTTTACAAAGGACAGATACAGCTAGACAGTAAAAGAAGAGTAGGCGAAACTTCTTTTGGAGATAAGAGCTCCTCTTCAGCCAACTGATAACAGACTGGAGCAGAGTGAGTGGGGAGTGAAAGTAACTATGTCGAGATGGAGAGAATGGTACAGGGGTTTTATAATCCAAACCACTGCCAATATTAAGAAAGTGCCAGACATCCAACGCTTATCACAGGGGAATGGGGGGGGGGGACAAAAAATTCATATGAGTCATACAGTATATAATTTTTTTTCAAATCAAATCAAAAGTTGGAGCCAGAAGAAGGTCAAGAATCAATCAACCTCGGAGGATTAGCAAAGTCATAACTGGCTGGTATCTTCATAAAAGAAATGAAAACGTTAACAATGCCAGAGTGGTTTGAAAGCGCCCCCTTCTTTTCTCACCTGTCAGTCTGCGCTGTTGACAACAGATTGTGAAGAGGACGTGGGGTACGGCGGCGTGGGCGCTGTGACTGGCGTGACCTCTGCCACTCGCTGCATATTACCTCGCAAAGTGTCACTTTTGCAGAGGCCGGACTTGGGCGGCCATTCATTAGAGAGCCGGGTGCCCGTCTGTGATGGGCGCCGTCTCCGCAACCTATTCTTTACGCCTCGTGTCTCGGCCTGTCAAAGCCGCGCGCTCTGCATCCGCCGCGTGCGCAGGTGGCATGTGGCCCGACGTGAAATGAACAATCAAAAAGAGATCGGAGCAGATGATGTTCCTCTGCCGAGGACTTTTCAAACCTGGTAATTCCTTTGCATACATCGAGCTGCACGAGGGTCTATCAGAGCTGAGGACCTTTTACATCGTCTGCGGCATAAACAGCACTTCATACAGGGGCCAGCTTTTGTTAGGACCTGAATGTGAGAGTTGAATAGGACATCTGAGGAGATTGTCATATTAGAAATTGCCTGTACATGTGTGTATGGAGATGAGATGGATACATGTTAATGTTTCCTTCGTTACTGCCAGATATTTTTGGACCAGGGTCTGACTTGAAGACCCTGGTACCAATAAAAATCTTTGTAAACATGTTCCAATATCCATTTTTTTTTTACATAATACAAGATCTACATCACAGCCAGGGTTCCATACCTCATACCTAAGGAACCAATCCTATCAACTTGCAGGGTGGAGCCTTCCATACGTCGCCAGACGTAGATAATCGTCAGTATTTTGCAAGCTAATTCAGAGCTGGTGACCTGGGACCAAGGTTTATCAGACATTAGCAAAACACTATTATCTCTTTAATAACAATGGGGTAAAGAGCAATACCAGAGCAGGTCTACGGAGCGCCCATCCACTTCCTGTTCATGCTTATTCACCGAAATCGGCGGTAGTTCGCAGAGAGGGCAGTCGCAAAGTAGTCCTCAATGTGTTGGACTGAGCTGAGTGAATCATTATTTACACCTGCTTCTGGACAAAAAGACCAACATTATATTTTAATTTTGGCAAATACATGTCCCTTCATGGTTCTTACAGGGAAGATGGTTTTGCCCAAGGACAGTGAAGGACGCTCAATGTCCATCGCAAGGAGGATCCAGATGTAAATGTGGTGAATGTAGCAGCTTCCAACTGGTCGTGGTGGAGTTCATAATTCCACACTCGCGCAAAAAAAGGGCTCTGGTGAAAGCAAAATGGCAGATGCTGTTAAGCATCTCGTGATTGGGGACATAAATACTTACAGAAAGGTTTTTCACTTTCTATTAAAAAGGCGGATATCAAATCTATTGGAACTATATCTATTGTTACCCGTGTAGCAATATTGAAAACTGGCAGAAATTTTTTTTTTCCTCCTTCATACATATTAAGTTTTAGGGCTACAGCTCCACAGGCCCCTGTTCATTCATCTCTTTTACTGTACATTCAGGCAATGGAGATACTTTTTTTCCATGGAAAAGATATTCTGTAAACCATGTTTCCGGTTCTCTGCGTCTGCCGCCTACATGCTGCAACCTGCAAACTATCACCCATCAAATCACCTCATCAAAAACCTGGCCTGTCACGCCAGTCATCCCGCTCATCATCCGCACGTCCTCTTGATTATCTGTTGTCCCAAGCGAGGAGTGACGGGTGACGGGGTAACGTCCAGAAAGACAACATGACAGGAGACGCTCGGGCTTTGAAATCATTTTCTTTTATTTTCAAAAAGGTGCCAGCCGGCTATGACCTTGCTAATCCACAGAGGTTGATCGATTCTGGACTTCTTCTGTTTCCCAACTTTGATTTATTTTATTATGGCTTTTTTTTCTTCCTTCCCCTGTGATAATATCTCACAGTTTAAGCACTGGATGGCTGGCACTTTCTTGATATTAACTGCCTTAAAATGGCTTCGATATAACTCTACACATTTGCCTCATTGAATCTGCAAAAAATGAACTTCGCCGCTTCATCCACCCGCCTCAGAGCAGCTCACCTGCAGCACTGACTCTGCTCGATATCATGTTTTTTATGTTTTAGCTATTCACTATATATTTTCTTTATCGCTTTCTACATTGTTAGAAATGTAACAGTAATAGATTACATGATCTCTTTTTGAATTTGCCTATTCGCCTGCCTGTCCACCCTGATATAACCTGGACTCTTGACTATACCGGTTGTCAGCGTTTGCTGTTGGTGTCCAGCCCAGCCGCAAACATTTTTGTCTGCACATCACCATTTTGCATTTTGCTTTCATCCGTGCATCTCGGTCTGGTTTCTGCGCGCTCATTTTTTCTTCCGAATTCTCCCAAGAGCTTAAAAGTTGATTGCGAGCTCTAAGTACAGGCACCCCCCGAACATAGGGCCAAGCTCAGCTGATGAGCGACCCATGGTGCTTTTAAGCCACTTCCAATTAACGGGACACATTCCAAAAAAGACCTTGTCAACTTGTTCACTTGTTTATTCTCCTCACAGGTGACAATAATATGACTCTGAAGTGCCACAACTCTGCAGTGATCGGTTTTTCTCTTCACCAAGACATCACTCATCCGATGACAGCATCTTTTTGGCCTCCTCGCCAAAAAAAAAGGAAAAGTAGTCATAATAACATTAATAATAATAATAATTTCCCACCAGCAAGGTCATTGAGTTGGAGTGGGAACGTCGTACATTTGGTTTGTGATGAGACACTAAAAGAAAACTGGTGAGTCAGGGGAAATTGTATTGAGTCTTTCAGAGGGAAATTCATAAGCGTGAAAATGAGGATGGTTGGAATACACAGTGCGTGAGTGGGGAGGGCCGTGCTGGGCTAAATGCCAACATTAATGCTGCATAGATAAAAGGATATAGTGCATCTTCAGAATGATGTTTTTGGATTGTTATTTCCGAGGCAGGATGAACGTTAACATATTGAAATTCAAGTCATTTCACGGTGGAGCGGCAGAGGCACCGCGAGACTCAAAGGAGAACGCCGACTCAAAACGCTTAATGCTTGGGCCTGAATGCATCAACGGAAAGGGGCGTCACTGGAAACACCAGGGGAAGCGTTGCATTAACATTTGAGGCATATCCCTGACACTAATCCAGACCGCACGATAAGCAGTATGGAGTTTGTCTGAATGACACCTTTACTGTTGCAGGGCTCAAAGCTATAAGAAACTAGTTTCAGTCTTGCTAAAAGGGCCGTGCCTCGATGCAGATCTTCTCCCCTAGATATGTGATTCAAAGCCGACTGCTACCCTGCACTAGTATTTCTGAGCTACAGTTCTGTGCATTTTACCTTTTTTATTTGTGTTGTTCACGCCCTTGTATGTTAAATGCTTTTTGGTTAGTAAGCAACGCATAGCAACGTCAATGGTGGGGGGTTCCCTGGAAAGACTGGAATCAAATCTTTTTTTGTTTGTTGCTCACTGATAAGGATGCTAAGGCATTCTAACAAACTAACAGCTGTGAGAGGATGTCCCAGGCACAAGAGAGCTGAGTTGATGTCAATAAATCCATAAACGAGTGAGCTATTGAAAAAAAGCACAGAGATTGCTTTTGTATAGGGCCGAGAATTTGGTGCCACACCCCTGCTCTTACCTAAGCACAAATGTTGTGCCCTAATGTGACACGCTGAAGCAATTGTTGCCACATCTATTAATCCACAATATACACCATCACACAAATCTGTACGCAACAATTCATAGTTCAATTTCTGTCCTGTTAGTTTTGGCAATACTTGTGGTCATTGGTGTCAATGGAAAATACGTTTTACTAAAACGGCAACAAAAATTTGGAGCCATATCAATTAGGTTCAATGGGAAGCCACAGTCAGTGAATTTGCTCATGAGGGCAAAAGTTAAGTCCATGCACATTTCCGCTTCGGTGAGCTTTGGCATGAATTTGACCTTTTAACCAATAGCGAACGGTCTTGACAGAGATGACCTTTACGAGAACTGGGGAGTTCAGAATTGAGGCTGCAATCATGGCTCATGAGCCGTCCCACCATCAACTTTCATTCCGCCTGCTCTGTCAGAACATAAACGACTCATAAGAGTAATGGTTCTGATGCAAGACAATACATCTCAACTATGTAATGGCATCGTTACATTTATCCATGTGTCCTTGCTAAATAGGTTGCGTTAGAGGCTTGGTGACACCAATTTACTAACGTGTTGGCACTAGTCAGTCGCTGCTGTTTCTCTGGCTTTTTTTGTGTCAAAATTGTAAGTCATTTTATTTGATAGTTTTTGAAGGGGACATGAATAAAACATACGAGCATCCTTAGCGAACAACAGCTAGCATGCTTGTTAGCAAGACAATAAGTTCAGACAATTTATTAAATAAACACCACATTGATCCGCAATCTACACCATCACACAATTCTGCTTCTTCCAAATTTTTGTCGCAAGCGTTTGAGTAAAACATATTTTCCAATGACACCAATAACCACAAGTATTGCTCTGTATATGCGACCATTTCATTTAGTTTTCTTTCCTGTCAATGATAACCTCTATGTTCCTGGTTAATGTGACAATACTGTAGGTTCATGTTATAGACACAAGTTTGAATAATATCAGCTATGTTTCTAAAAATGTGTTTTGTTTTTAAACAGTTTGACACAGTGGAAGACTCTAAATACCCCTGACCGTCAGAACCTCTTGGATAAGGGATGAGTCATACCCCATTTACCACCAACAGGTTCCATTCCAGTAAGAGCACCGATTTCAACTGATTAGAGTATTTCAACAAAAAGAAAAACCCCCACAGTGCTTCAGAAACTCAAAAGACAGCTGCCAGCTGAAACCCCAAAAATTGCAGGTTTTCAAGTGTGACCCGTCACGACATCAATGGGCACATTCTATTCTACCGGCTGACAGAGGATGACGAAGGTTTCAATGGAAAAGTGAGAAATTGCCTGGGGGGGGGGGGAAAGGGGAATCAGAATCCAAAACCTGACTGGAGCAAAACACACAGTTGCTTCCAGCGCACCTTCAAATATTTTGAAGCTTAGGACATTTGTGTTGTTTTGGTAAATATCCATAGTTGACCAGTAGTCATCAGTTGTTCTGTTCATCCTTTTAGTGACTGTCTAACTGGGGGAATGTCATTTAAGCCACATTTATGTGTCAGCTGTCAACAATGAAGAAAATGTCAGTCAATATTACTTTAGAAAGGGGATGTTACATAATGAGGCTATTACTGAAAAACACAAAAGCATAGAGCGTCTAAAATGGGACTTGATCAAAATGCAAAAGTTAAGATTATGACTTTTGTCTTTTCTTGCATAACCTTGTTTCCCCCCTCCCTAACTCGTCTACTTGAACTACCCGAACAGCATCCTGCCAGCTTTTATTTGGAGGTGGGGGAGGTGATAACGACAGCGAGGTAGCTGAAGCAGCGTCTCTTTGAAAAAACAGGAGTTGTAACTTGTTTTTCTGTGTCGTGGCTTCACATTGTAGAGAAATGGGTGTTGCTCTGTGTGAGGGTGGATTTTTTTCCCCCAGTGTGACTGCTGAATATTCAATCAGATGTTACTTGCGAGTCGGAAACAAGGGGGCCTTTTTGGGCTTTGAAGGAGGTTCGTATCATTCTGTTCTGAATTCAGAAATCCACTTCAATATTGCTTTTGAAGGATCGAGACAGCAGCCGGTACGAGACCTCGGCCTCTTTTCCCCTCTGCGATGACTGGTTGCAGCCCCGCTTTAAGCAGGCGCAGATCGACCCGCTCAATGCGTCCATCTATTACATTTTTTTCTCCTTTCTTTGACACAATGGGACTGATTAAAAAGACAAAATTGATGGCCACTGGCAGTGTGCTAATTCTCTGCACTTTAAAAGTGAGAGGAATTTCTGCTACCGCGGCTGACCTCCTTTGATGTGATTGTATTTGCATTAACTGGAGTGTACACGAACACACACACACACACACACACACACACACACACACATTCTAGTGGAACTACAGCAGCTGAGGCCATTTATTTGGCTACATAAATTCTGAGAAACGCCTTGTGTTACAGCTCTGCTTTAGAAAATGGTCTTTGAGGAATAACACAGTCTACTATTCCCAAACATTATTGATTCATTTATTGTCATTTTGGTCCTGCCTGCCGTCCTCATGATCAATTATTGTTCCTTGATGAAGCAGATCGGTCGGATCTGCCGCAGCGTAGCAGCCGAGCTGATGCAGCACAACTATTAACAATGTACAAAAGAAGCTCAACTTCAGCGATTAAACCTTTGCAAACTGGGTTGCTAAGCCCACTGACCTGTAGGGGCGTACAACGAAAATCATCAAGTCATCTTTTAAAGAAACTTGAGCTTGTTTTAGTGAAGATTGAAAGCTGTTATTCAGTACGACGCGGGGGAAACGCGACACAAAGCACGGCCCACGTTTCAAGGTCCTGCGGAGATTGGATGGGATGGATGTCTCCTTGCCCTTTTCGCACCTACACAGCCTTGAAAGAATTGTGTAAAAAAACACAATGCTCTGCTCTCATTGTGAATCTGCCAAGTCTCCAACATTAAAGACACAATATATGAAGACTGGCTACACCCCAGCCACCAATAGATTGGACAAATAGCCAACGTGGAGTCCGAGGGGGGAATATTTTTTCTGCAGCTCTCCTTCCTGAATGTGTAATGGCCGAACTCATTGAATGCAACACGAGCTCGGCCGGAAAGAATAATGGCAGCCGCATTTACAAGTTTCATGTTGTGAGGCTGGAGATAAACTATTTCAGTTCATGTAGTGCGTTGGTCATTAATCTTGGTTGATTGCGCAGACAGTGCCTTCTCCTTCCATTTTATTTATCATTGCTTCCCGCGGGATCCTCTTTACTCACAACGAGCAGCGGCCGTGAGCTCGGCAGTTGCTCTACTTGCGGCCGCACTGCTAGCTTCTTGTGTCGCGCCTTTCCTCATAGTAACTATGTGGATATGGCCTTACAGAAGGCATGTAATTAGACCAGTGACAGACCCATTTTTAGAGAGCAGTACACAGGGACAAAGCTAGTGGGTGGCCAGGGGTGGCACATGCTTGTTTGGGCTCAAACCCCTTAGCCCTATCCCTCGTTTTGCCTGTTCATGTTTAGGGGTGTCTCAATGCCCTCTGGCATCGAGGAGGGCTAAGGCGGAGGGCTAGATGGCTCCCAAAACGGAGTCTTTCCAGACCCACACTCCAAACGAACAACCCGTGTTCGTCGTTTCAATGCATTATGGCGCTTTTCTTCATAAAAGCCACACAAAATAACACTAGTCGCAAAGTGATTATATCAGTACCACATATGCAACGTTATCAACTCACGTGATGTGCTGTTTCATCGTTTTGAGACCACTGGTTGTTTTCAGTGTGATTCACTGGTCCTGTCATGCCCAACATACTGTAATTAGCAATGTTTGTTATTTGAATATTTGGGGTATATCACCATAGTAACTGCAACAGCGTCTTTACAGTGACATTGCCGTCATGCCAGGCATGTTGACGTATCAGTCATCACTAGGGGTAGGGGTTGGGGTAAAAAAGAGAAATGGGATTGGGCCTTGGAGTCTGACTGAGGCTCCGCCTACAGAGCCTCTGCATGAAGTGACTGTTGACATTTCTTATTAGAAAGTGTGGTGGAAATCTGAAATAAGGATTGTAGATGCATTTATTTGTCTTAAAGTATTTAATCATAAATGAGCAAACCTTTGCAAAGGGATCCACTCATCTTGACGTGACGGAGAAGCTCTGTCCGAGTATGTTCTTATAGTGATAACAGTGTTGGAAGCAAAACAAAGCACAAAGATTAACGATGGACAAGGGCATTGGTTGAGAGTATAGGAAGGAACGGTACAGGTGAGATACGACTTCACCAGTCCCCCTAATCCCAAGGTCGCATAGGCCACAAAGGTCAGGTGACACGTTTGCAGAGAAACACACCTTACAAAAAAACAGAGCGTCTCATAGTGAAATTATCATTACAAAAGTCAGTCAACCACAAACAGAAGTAAAAGGACGACGAGACACAAGGCAGCAACTGCTGTCACAGCCGTCGGGGTCAATGTAGGGATAAGGGGACTGGAGGAACCGATCTTCTGCTTGGTGGACGACCCTCTCTACCTCCCGAGCCACCCAAAACAAAAAAAAAAACCACACACTAACAAGCAAGGTATTTATTCCTGTGATTATTCTTTTCTTTTTAACTGGTCATTTGGTTTTCAGCAATTTTCCCTCAGCGGGTGGGCTCCCAGTTATTTTTGTCTTCAAAGGCAGACGCTCTAATTTGAGCTGCTGTAGCCGATAATCCAGCTGATCTATGTCCGAGTTCTGCTCGACAAACGTGGCCTCGAGTACGGTTCGTGTTCATTCGTGTACGGATGTTAAAACTATACTGAATCACTGAACACGGGGATAAAAGAGGTGGACTGCTGATTTAAAAAATGCAAGTACAGGTGGCCTCCTATTCTTTGGGTTTATGGTGGATTGGAAACCAATAGCTACAGCTACTGTATTATGATACAGTGTGTGTGTGTGTGTGTGTGTGTGTGTGTGTGTGTGTGTGTGTGTGTGTGTGTGCGTGTGTGTGTTGTTCTCCGGTGCATCACAAAGCCACGGTGGCTAATATGAGTTACTCAGTGCCGCAGCAGCCTCGTCTTTCCTCCGCCAGCGGTGTGAACTCGCCCCAAATGACCCGTTACCTCGAGCTGTTCGGAGTTACAAATAGCAGCTTCTTGTGCATCCATGAATATTTAATGTTGTTTACTTGGCATTCGTTTATTAAAGTGGATAAACAATGAAACTATCAAGACTGTGCAGTTTATTATTGCCAATAAGTGGGCCTTCAAATTTAACACATTTTGACGCATTTTACAGATGTGCACAGTTTCTTTAGAACCGTGCCCTCGCCCCCCCCCACCACCACCAGCGCTCAGTGTCTTATACAGTCATCAAGAATACGTTAATAATTCCATGTGCGGCTGGTGATAATGTGATTCTTTGGCAGCGTTGGCTTTGCAGGGAAATAGGTTGCGGGCCCGGATAATCAGATTTCTCCTCCAGAACCCCGGCACAGATCTGTGAACACTGATGACCTCAATGAGCTCTGATGCATGGGTCTGTCTCATTATATGGGACGTGTGAGTTTATCTCTTTGCTGTTAATGTAGATTGCTATGCTTAACAACCAACAGCCCTGACATTTCTGCAAAGCCTGCGGCAGGAATCCAAATCAGTATATTGACTTTGGGGTATTATAAGAGACTACATTAAGTCAAGGCAGGGATGTGACATTGCAAACAAACCCGGATGATGACACTGAGCTCATTCAGAGCCACCGCAGATCTGCTTGCGCCGCTCAGAAGCGAGATCCATCATATGCACTTATAATCCCCGTCGACAGTTATCAGACAAGGTCCTCAGCTTTGTGCCTCTCCTCAGAGCCGACGCGATTTGTAACGCAGAGTGAATGTGAGTCTTGTGCCGCTGTGATGAGGTGTTTACCACTCAGTTGTCCCGCAATCACTTAGCGCCACTCATGTCTCAGCACTCTTTGCTTCCTGGATGTGTCGTGAAATGGACAAAAGCCAAGACATGGAGCTGATTTTTATTTCTGAAGATTTGACGGCTGCTGATAATCCACCACGTACGAACGCTATTGTTACAAAATCACCACAATTGTCTGTCGGCTATTATTTTAAATCGCATTATGATGATATAATTCATGTCATGTTGGCCTGACTCTGAGGTCTGCATACATAAATGACAGCACAGCGAGCTGGCAAAATCAGCATACATTTTCCCTCGTGTGCTTGTGTGGAATTTAATGACTAACGCACACGCTGGAATGTTCGGGGTCCGCATGTGTCGGACAAAAGGGAAAAAAAGACATGATAGAAGATAAAGCTCAGGGCGTTTACGCGATGAGGCGGCAGTGCTACACACTGACCACTTGTGCTCCCGCACCTCAAGAACTATCAATCCGCCACTAAATGCTGGCTTCAAAACTTAAGATTGAGGATCCCGTAACCTTGCTCTTAAAATACAAAGTCAGTGCACTTTTGAGGAGACTCGCTGCCTAATTGTGATGGAAAACCACGGCTGCTGGAAGAAAAGGCTCCGGAGACCCAGATGTCTCGGGCTGAGGCAGTTTATTGACGCTCAATGCATCAAGGAGGACAGAGATGAGCAATGCCAGTTAACGCAGTGCAGTCAGTGCAGCCCAATTCAAGCTGCTCTTTACACCCAAACGTCCTCACGTGGCACAGACTCGTGCCAAAGATCTCAGTTAGCTCCCACTAGGCGTCAAGACAACATAAAACCTGCAAAACTACAGGTGATACAAATAAACTGGGGTAGAGTCAAAGTCAGGAGTGGACACTTTAGGCCAGGCGACCCTGATGTCTTTCGCAGCCAAGGTTTGACTACATGGATGGTCTGGATTGGGCAAAGCAGCAGTCTGGAAATAATGCGATAAATGTGACCACAAGCGATTATGAGAATAATTTAAAAAAACCTCGGAGGGAATAAAACCTTCCGCATTACCACGCCAGGTTAAGTTACCTTGCTCAAACTGGGGCCGGGTTAAAGGAGACGCAGGCTGATTATACTTTAACCCTGGGGCTGTAGAGCATACGTCAGCCCCCAAGAGGCCCTGGTTGCCCGAGGGTGCTCCTTCTGACTCTACCTACAGAGGGCGACCTTTTCACCCTTTTATCTCAGCCCTCACACGTAGCTGTAGACAGACAGTGACCACTTGTTCACGTGGAATGACATTTGTTCAGACACTTGGCTTGATTCTTCATTGAGACTTTAAAGACCTAATAATACAGAAGGACACTTGACACTGATTGTTCCATGTGTCTCGCTGGCAGAAGGTTTCGACCGTTCTACTCTCACCTCAGAACCTGGAAGGAGTAAAGGTTTATTTTTTCTTCAGCGACCTTTGCTTAGGTCTCATCTAAATCCAAGAGAAGCCCAAACTTGTGGGCTTCTTGTGCGAAGGAAGGGCTTGGCCAACAAGTGGGGGTGCTAAGAAAACAGTCATGACTTCGGTTACCTTATAAGGAAGTTCACATCGGAGGATCGGAAGCAACACATGAATTGTGCTTAGTAACAATATTTATTAATATTTAAAATGAATAGCTGCTTCACATTAAGATCAGACAAACCACCTTATAGTCAGGTATAGTTAAGTTCACAAGGACTAACATGGTGCCAAAGAAAAATGTGACGTTGCCTATTTGAGAATATTTCGGCTTTACCTGTTATAAAGCTGCATTTGATGAAAATTCAGACTGAAAATGTTTTAATTAATTCATATTTCAAGCAACGGCTCCCTTTTGCAAGTGCACTACTAATTACCCGTCACTGTCTGACTTAACAGCCTCAAAGAAAACTATATTTTTACAATTCTTATTATACTATAAACTAACGCAATTCCTTAAAGCAAGTCATGTGGTGCTTTTGAATTCCAGATATTAAGATTCAATGTTCACTAGTTCAGACGAGTCTCGGCTGGCAGAGAGTGCAGTCAGCCTAATAAAATCATTGATGATCACTACAACTTAAAAAACTTAAGAATATATGAAGACGCTCTCTCTCTCTCTCTCTCTCTCTCTATATATATATATATATATATTTATATTTATATCTGTAACTATTGCTTCAACCGCCTGTATACGATTCCACCAATGGGCACAAAGTGCAAGGCACACAGGCAGTGACAGAAACATCTAAGTCACAGGCGCTGTCCATGGTGCTGAATTACTTCGGCCAGAAATGTATTGATTTGAGCTTTAACAGCTGTTTATTGCATCACAGAATGGAACTATTTCCCCCTGTTAATTCCAAATGACACCTGGGGGGGCTGAACCGGGGCTAACCAGATTTGTGACGGAGCTATAGCCCCGGTGTGGCGTCAGTGTTGTAGTGTGGTCTCTGGTCTCCTCCTATCCGGCTTTGGCTTCATCCCTGCCGCGTCTTTGCTCCGCTCCCGTCAAGACGTCGTCCAGCGGTGTTGCTCGCCATGTGGCCTCTTTTCTCAGGCTGTTCTGCCACGGCGGCGATGCCTGATTAGCCATTACCTGTTTGTTTTTTCCCCCCCTAAGCATATGTAAAGATGTTTAAAAAGATTGATATACCATACATTTTGTTAATAAAGGATTGTATTGAAATATTGACAGATATCATCAAAGGCCAACACTTCCTGAAGGTGTGTCACAATAAAAGCCAACCAAGAATGTGGAGAATTGGGCCTTTTGGGCTTTTAATGTGAAACCTTGATGCAGGATGTCTCCCATTTCATTGTTTTTTTCTAGTGATGAAAAAAATACTCTAAAGTAGAACAAACTGTGGGAAATTCCTGAATGAGAAGAATATTTCTCTTTCAGTGCCGAGTCTGACTTTACCTGGGTTATGGTGCTGTTGGAATCTGTGCAAGAGAAATGTACATTCTACTGAGTTTATCAAGACGGCAGGTAAACACGGACAAAGTCTGGATTTTTATGTCGGAAAAAAAAAATATAGACCTGTGTCTGATACACCACAAGTCTCTTAAATAATAGTCCAGTTCTTTTTGCAATTGAAGGGACCATAGGTCCCGACGACGATCATCAATGTGAGGAATGTGTATTATTGCTATCTATTTGAAATGTCTATTTCTAGTTGGAACGTATGTATGAATTAACATTATGACTTTGCCCCGAACTTATTTATCTGAAGATAAGTAAATAAATAAATAAATAAAAAACAGATGGAGGCATTTCCATCAGTGCTTTGAGGAAAATACTGCAATTGTCGACCCTGGGGCATAAAAGCAGAAACACGGTGGTAGTGAAGGTTGAGGGTGAAGCAACATCTGTCCGGCCCTTTTTATTGTGAGCCAGCAGGCACATTTGTCCTGGAGGAGGCACAGCAGCTGCTCCGGGGGGCGTCTTGCCAGGTGAAAGTCAATGTTCACCCAAGTGTGGGAAGAGATCCCTGCCTGATTGACGAAACCTTTGGCCAAGGTCAGCGAGTGTGTGCGCACGCGTGTGTGTGTGTGTGTGTGTGTCTGTGTGTGTGTGTGTGTGTTATTGTTGGTGGTGGTGGTGCTGTTGGGCATATGAATAATCACCCCTGTCCCAGTTTTTCATTCTGGCCGGCCGGCGGTGGGCGGTGTGGCAATCTCCATGCTGGTGTTGAGTCTAACCATTACAGACATATTCTGCTATTGGATATCACCTTGGGAACTGACATATGTGTGTGTGTATATATATATATATATATATATATATATATATATATATATATACACTGTATATGTGCATTCGTGTGGTGTCTGTACCATTGGAAAAATTTGTTCCCAACCGGGAACGTTCCCTCGATTTGGAACAACTCCGTTGTGGGCAAAAATGTTGGTATGTCACTTGTTGGAATCAATATGCTTAATTTGATTAATGGTACATATTCCCACATTGCATACATTCAACTTGTAATGTACCTTGTATTAGGTGGTAAACATTAGTTGCTGGCCAAAATGAATTATTAGCAGTTACCCTGATAACAAGTCAGTGGTTTCAGAGAAATAACTTGTGCAGCAACTATTCTGGGGAAAAAAGAATTAATAATAATAACTCGAGGACCATCCAAGGGACCATAACCCAGCCTGGGACCGTCAGAGGAGCACATGGATGCAACTCTACCCTCACAAAAGGGTTAGGTTAGTTTTGTTTTGAGGAACTGAAAAGCATTCTCTCTGTTGCTTTGAGATCAGGTGTTTGACTTGGCCACTGAAGAATATAGCATTTCTTTGCCTTGAGAAGATCTTTTGTTGCTTTCGCAGTATGTTGTAGGTCGTCATCCATCTGCACTGTGACGTGCCGTCCAACAGCATTTGGCTGAATCTGAGCAGAAGGTAAAGCCCCATATACTTGAGCCGTTCCTTTCCTTCTCCATATTTTTCTCATCCCATCTTTCTGTTACAAGTAAATCAGGGTTTCATCCGTCCAAAGACTTTAATTCTAGAACTAGGCAAGGTTTTTTTTTTTTTTTATGTTTTCCTTCTTTGCTGTAAATCCTCCGTATTTACATCCCTGATCTACCGTGTTCTTAACTAGGCTGAATGTTTCGAAGGTTTTCTTTCTTCACCACGGAAAGAATTCTCCTGCGATCATCCACTTTAGTTGTCTTCCATCGTCTTCCAGGCCTTTCGGTGTTGCTGAGCTTGCATCGACACCTCTTTGGTCCTCATGGTTCGCCGAACAACGCTAGAACACCATGTGTCAAATGAGCCCATCAATTCCACGCCCCTACGTGTTTTATAAGTCGAATAAAATCGTAGCACTGTCAACTGGGTGTGGAATATCTCAGAGTTCATTTCATGATGCTGCGCATGTCTCAAAGCTGGGCAACAGTTGAGAGCCAGGAGGGACGGGGATGTGAGAAAGGTCAGGTATCATCTACTCTGACCACGCCAAATGTCAGCAAGACAATCTGATAATTTGTGACCCAGGGGTGAGGAGGAAAATCAAAAGAGGCTCTAGGCAGGATTTGTCAAAGGCCCAGTGCAAAAATGTTAGATAAACACAGTATATATGGCAGGATGAAGTGAGATGTCAGTCAGGGACCGGTGTCAGTATGCAGAGAGCGCACACACTGCAGCACACTGCAGTAATGTCGGGGTAATAAAAACTCCTTCAACTGATGAGCATTAAATTATAGGTCTTCTTTCCGGAATGATTTTACACTTTTATTTGAAATACAGTGAGGTGTTTTATCACACCCAGGTGATGATGATACGCCTCAGCAAAATTAGAATGTAAAACATTGTGCAAGTGGAATATTTATAAAAATGGTCTCATTAAAATTCAGAAAAAACTAATGCTAACTGTTCATCTCCGTGTCACACAGTTCATAATGACAGAATGCAAGATATTCATGCCGGGTTTTTTTTTCTTCTTCTTCTCTTCCGGAAACCAATTAAAACTTGAGCTGAGTAAAATCAGAGGCGTATAAATCATTTGAAAAAATCCCATTAGAACAGACACAGAGGACTCAGCTGTGTTTTTAAAAGCCAAAATGGTCAAAGAAAAAAAAATTAATAGGCTTCATAGGTAGAAATAAATAGACTGGGGAAAGGTGTCTCTGATGGGAAATGAGTTTTAATAAAAAGCAGTCCGTTTTTCTTCCCAGTGGGGTGGACGGAATACAGAATACGCCAGTATCATGGGCTCCTTTGGCTGGCGGGGTACAAAGCCTCGCTGAAGCAATCAGCGCTCACAGGCGAAGCACTAAAACAACCAGGCCTTGCCACGAAATGTGACTTTCCTTGCTTTAGGCCGCATGATCCAATCACAAAACATGAATAACCCCGGTGCAGAAAAGCAATTACCCTGCAGCCTAGACAAAGGGGCCAAGGCACGACACCTCCAGGGCCAAAGTGGCAGCGCCGGGCCGCGGCTGTCTGCGCTGTGGTACAATTTAATACTCTCGGCGCATCGCCGTTTAATCACACGGCAACAGAGGCAGAAACTGAGCGTTTCTGTGCGGAACTCCCAATGTTTCACGTAACAATCCATGACATTTCTCATGTAAATGTCCGCTTTTATTGCTCCCCCTCGCCAAATGATTCGGCACGTGTCCGGATCAAGAAGCAAAATTACATTTGGTGCTCTAATCACTGCTGCCAGAGAGGCTTTTTCCTGGGGGAAAAGGTGCTGTTGGACAAGAATTATGTTGTTTATCCAGACTGAAACATTGCTGAGGAGATTTTTAAAAAAGACCTCAATGCTCTGTACTTAAACTCTACAAGCTACAGTTCACTGACTGATGGGAAGCACAGCGGAACAAGACAGAGTCTACACAGCCGAGCCGTGTTCACGCCTCTGTCACGATGTATTTAGGTGCTTTGTGTCAAATGCTAACATCAGCATGCTAACATTCTCTTTGTGAGAAGGCTACTATGCAGGTGATTAACCAGGTTCACCATCTTGGTTCAACCTATCAACATGCTCACATTCCGAATTCGCACGTATCTGAGGTTGTTGAATTATTTGGTTAGAAAATAATTTTTTGGGGTCAATGTTTGTTGTAAAGACTTTACTGTCTTGGGACATGCAATGTAATGTGGCCAATTTAGTTGTCAAAAGGTTTCACCTAAGATGTCAACCTCATGGAGGCATTATGGGAGCCAAGTCTGGGGATTATTTAAAGGGGCACAGAGCGATTCTGGAGAAAGGTTTGTTGTCGTGATTGTACTGCTCTGGCCGCCTCGCGAACCTGTGACCTTGGGTATGGGAGGCCGACGTGCTAACCAATAGGCTATAACCATGAGTTAATACCGAGTCGCGTCGCCACCCGCTAGCACGTCTCTTAACGTGTCCACAAGTGATGGTTACAAACTGCAAACAGTGTTTTCTGGTGCGGTCCCCGACATTGTTTGGTTTTCAGTTAACAGAGCCAGGGCTGAGCCGAAAACCCAGACCTTTTTTTGACATTCGCAGATTTTTACAAAACGTGTATTGCTTCAGGATCGCTTACTGGCCCTTTAAGTCAGTACAGATTTATCACGTTGGAACCAAGAATGTCTCTACAAACTTCCGAGTATGTCAAGCAATTTCCCTCAACAGGTAAATAATTTGACTTGCTAGTGGCGCTACATCCTGTATGGAGCGTCCATCTGAAAGATGTATATATATATATTTTATTCTGGATCACGAATAAGGATTACTCTGGGGACCATCTACGTTTGTAATGATTCCAAAGCAACACACAAGATGTTGAGCCATTTGTTTATTTCCTCCCTGATCCCAGATAGTGGCTATGAAGAATTATCATCAATAATAATAATGAAATAAAAAAACGCATTCTCTGAAACGCAAACTGTAGCCACATGAAGCAAAAAAACAACCCACACACATTGAAAAAAGAAAGACCTGGATAAACTTTGCCTAGAAAACAAGTCTATGATGTAGCATCCACTAAGCCCACGGAGTTGGATTTGTAAGTGTAATTTTAAGAGCACTTGAATATAAGAGTGTCAGACTTTAGTGAGCCCGCCCGGCGACGGGAGGTGCAGAAGGAAGGTGAACGTAGAGCCTCTCCAGTAAAAACAGCTGTAAATCTTAGACTTTAATTAAAAGGAGCTCAATTTACTGCTCTTATCTTAGGTAATCATGTTAACCAATAGGGGTGCTAAAAACTCATTAGGGGTATGGATTTTAATTAGCAAGCTTGTAGATGCAACATAAAATACCCCCACTCGAACAGGAATCCTTTGGCAGTGGGAATATTCCGGCAGTGTGATTGTTGGCAAAGACAATTATTAGCTAATGGAGTGTATTCTTTTTCTGTCCGTGCTGCCCAGTGTTTCCACTTTGGCCACTTTACCACCACACTGCACTCAAATATAAAGTATTTAACGTGGTGATACACCTTGAATACACTCCGTCACACTGGAATCAGTGAGGCCTTTATGTAGTGTTGTATGTAAAGTTCATAGAACATGAGATGTTGTGGAAGTAAAATGATCTGCCACATGCAAACAGCTGCATATGGATATGAATGGAAATGAAGCAGATCATTTACAATGATTAATGCACGATATACTGTAGTTCTTGTAGATAAGGTGTGAAATACAAATGTGTTTCTAGTGTTAATGAATACTGTCAGAACCACTTCTTTACTGGAATTTATATAGCTGACTGTCACAGTGTCTTTTAATTCATTAGCACTGTTAAATGTATTAATAATTATTCTCCCATACTTTTGTGTCAACATTAGTGTTGTGACATTAGGGAACCCAGAAACAGCCCGGATTCCCAGTTGCTCGGATTCAACAAAGCTCCTGAAACTTCCGGAGACCATGGATCCCATTTTGTCCCAATTATGGTGTTTGGTCGGAAGGATGACGACGCCATGTCTGCATGCTTTATGCATTGAGTGGCTGACCCATGCAGTAGGAGGGGATACTCCTCAGATCAACAGTTAGAATTCACTGCTGGAAAATGAATGAGTAGTCTCCTGTATTCGAATCCAATGGTTTGCTGACCCAACCATCAGCCATTGTCGTTATACCGACGTCAGTGTGCGAATCATTGCTTGTGCCATTATTACTATGGCCACTTGAACGTAATCAAGTTTGGGAAAACCTGCTGAAAAGACTGTTTCACATTGAGACACGCTGTCTCTTATTGCCAGATTGTAACTCAACAATAAATCGTGACTACAGTATGGGTTGCAATAAAGTGACTGCACAGACAACCCAAGAGTTGTTTTTTTTTATGGGGGTGTCAGGGGTTAATGCCCAACACTGGACAGGATATACTTTAGTACCTCCAATAGCCATTTACTTGAGCACTGTATTTGAGCGCAGCTGAAGGTATTTGAACGTTACTTGATTATTTCTATTATACTTCTAAACCGCCAAATTTCAGGGTGAAATGTGGAGTGTTGTTTTTTCAATCATTGGTTCCAGTTGAGTTAAATGCAACCCATTTAGTGAAGTGCACCCATGCTTCCTTGTTGTGATTATCTGATCAGCGTGTCTTCTTGCTAATGTCCTCTTTATTAAGAGGAGTCTTCATCTAGTTATCATTTAGAGTGCCGGACCACGAGGCAGTAAATTCTGAATTTTATCTCGTCATTAACATTTTATTTTACCCTCAGGTAGAAAATGTAAGAAGTCTTCAACAGGTCAGGGAGAAATCAGGATCGGGATCAGCAAAGTGTTGCTGGTGCAGTCAACTGCGTGAGATAATACCCACCGAATACTCAGAGAAGGAAACTGCTCTATGTCCATTACTTTGCTTTGAGCACCTGTTTAGAATCACGAATAGAAGTAATGGATTGTACGAGGCTATTGTGAACGGCATAAAATTCAGGCAATGATACAAGGACTTGGTGCTAAGGTTGGCTGGGGTCAGGTCTGCAGCGGCAGGAGGGGGAGGGAGAGAGGAAAAGATTTTGGTGCAGGCTGTTCTCCGTGGTACGAGGGCACAGAAGCAGGAAGGTAAACTGTCAAGGTTGAGACATTTTGGAAATGAAATCCGACTTGATAAGATGAAACTGTTTAAGAAGAAAAACATCCATGCTCCAAAAGGAAACAATGTTTAGACTGGTCTCATTTCCATATTTTTTTTCTTTCCATTTTTGATTCTTTGATCAATTTAGGAATAATCATAGAAGGTGCAGAGTTTTCAGCACTAAGGCCTTCCCCACTGTGCAGGCTCTTCCCCTGCTCATGTCATATTTCCACTTTGTCGGGGAAATATTTAGTGACCTTCTGTTTCTTTTTGCGGTTTGATTCAAGTGTTCTACATGGTACACATTTTGGCTATTTGTATTCATGTCAGCTGCCATTAACAATTAGGGGCCGGCGTGTTAGAGCCACTTTTTTGTGTGGACAATATTGGTTTTCCTCTAGTTCCTTCTTTGCCAAGTAGTCCACATAAGGGGTATGGGGAAATCACACATGGGGAAGTGGTAATCATTCATTTGTTTGGTAAATCACAACTCACTACACACTTTTTGCAAAAAATTAAAACCTTGTATTATCAATTGGCTTGGAAGTTAAAAAAACTACTAAGAAGACATCTCTGGTTTACTAATGAGAATCTCTCTTTCCTTCCTTTTAATGTTAGTGGACCATAATGGATTTTGAAGGTGAAAGAGTATAAGAGTATAAATTAGTGTTACATTACCATGTCAGTTTATCAGGCTGTCTGTAATTAATGTGGTGACATTTTTGTCAGGTATTCATGGTGCTCAGAGGATGAACCCTATTGATTCGGGTGTTCCCCTGACATTTCCTTTGTGGTCATCACAATGGAAACATTTGCAGCTGTTCATTATAAAAATGTAAGTCGCCATGCGATATACAGAGGGCAATCATGAACCACAAGTAGCATGATATTTGGTGTGATAAATTTTATATTGGAAGATTCCACGGGTCATAATTTATACCTAATGCTAATATTCAAATGTCAGCGCAGGAAGTAGTGTGCCCTTTATGAAGAGAGACATTAACAATGAACCCTCACAATACCTCCACTCCACAAATTTGACACATCAAAATTCATACTGGTCTTGGGGACACAATGTATATATGAAAAAAAGAAAATGTTGTGCAAAGCCTTTTGAATCTGTAGAGGGCGCTGTGGGAAATATGATAAATTGCCTCATGTGTTGTCACATCAGTCAGCATCAGTTGGGGCTGAAGATTAAAAGTTTGTGATTAACCACAAGGGTTTTAAAAGGAACAAGAAAGTTCTATTTCATCAGTTATTGATCACTCACAGATTTATTTATTTTTTAACTGTCCTTTGTGAGCACAGCAATGTAGAGGTCAATTAACGATTTTAACGTTTAACAAGAGTTTTAACTGGCAAAACAATGTCTCAGCTTAGTTTATGACATTATTTTCAGATTTGTCCAGTGGTAACATTCTGCATATGTCTAAGACAAAGGGTCAACTGTTTTCATTGTGAACATTAAATTAGCCATTTACCCCTTCCCCCGTCAAACAAAATTTAGATTTGCATACATACAGTAACCTTTCACAAGCTATAGAGCCATTGCCGAGAAATATGTTTTCTCATTTATGTTCCTGGATGGAGTTGAGTAACTGCCCATGACCCCTCCAGTATTTACAATTTCAACAGCCTCACCCCTGGTACCAACATGGATTTAGGGATACAATGAGTTGATGTGATGGGTGATCCATTTCTTTGGTCCTCAATAAAAATTTAAACAAGTACAAGATAGATTGGACATTATGGATATCTCTACCAGATTTCAAGGCAGAGGAGGAACCATTCTTTTGGAGATCATCTTATATGAAATTGAGAACTACCTGCAGGGTAACATTTATATCTCACGATCTACCTGATGGATTGGCACCAATTTTGTGAAAACCTTGATGGTTCCCTGATGACATTCTATGTATTTTGCTGATTCGTGACATGAGAGTGGACAGTCCCTATAGCTGCTGGATGGATTAACATGCAATTTGGTGCAGATATGTATGTTTTCAAATTTTCTTGACTTTCATTCTCATACCATAATTAGTTTTACTGTGTCCAGCTCTTTGATCCATCTCATACAATCAGTTAACAGCCTTGTGATGTAACGCACAATGAGTCTCTCTCCGTTCCTAGTAGAGGTTTATAAAGAGGTTTGTAACGAAAATAATTGACAATTGTTCGTGTTTGATCTAAAATCTACATCACAGAAAAAAAGCTTGAATTTTAACAGGCATAATACAGCTGGAGCACCAATGATCACTGATCTCTGACACGTGGACTTCAAAACACCACAGCAATAACAGAATCTGGCATTATGAGAAAAGAAAGACAAAATTAAGGCTAAAACTGAATGCAGAACTTTGTAATGCTTTTTTTTTTTTTAGCTTTGTTTGAGCTGACTGGAGCAGTTTCCTCTGTTTTGTTTCATTCGAATTGCCTCTAGCCAATCATAGATCACCAGGACTTATCCCATCTTGTGCACCTCACAGTGCAGCGTCAGCACAAGACTGGGTGAACCTCCAAACCAACGTAACAAACTTAAATGGCAGCTTCATTATTCATATTCACCTCATTGCTGTTTTCGGAAAACAGTTCCTCAAAACTTTAAGTCCTCTCCCTTCTCAATAATACTGCTGCAGAAGGTTTCGCATATCTTCAGGAAATATTATGTCAGGAATCTTTTTTTTTTTCATTAACCTTTTATAAGTCTATAAGTCAGACTGGGTTGGGACACCTGCCGGTGGTACAGCCAGGGGGCAACAGTAAGTCTGTTCTCCAACGATACTTTGACACCATGTTCAGGTTTTTGTTTTGAGGAATTAATTCTGCTCAGCTCAGTGTGTGGGCAGTGTTATATCACTTTATAGAAACTGCTTGCTGATCAACAGCTCCAGGGAGAATGAAAAAGAAAGAAATAAGGTCTGCACATGCAGCAAGGCCATACCGAAGAGCAAAGACTGAGATGTTCCACTTCCAACCAGACTCCGAAGCTCTCTGGATATACCAGTCATTGCTTAAAACTCAACGAGCACTGTGACATTCATTGTGGGGAAATTACTTGAAAATATTGTACAGGAGCTCTGTTGCTTGAGCTTAACCATAAAGCCACAGAAAACTATAGCCAATTTTAGCGAATGCAACTATTCTCAACCAGAGAAGATGGCGCCATGCAGCTTTGCCAGACGCGGACTGTTTATTTTATTGTGCAGGGAGTGTGTGTTTGTTCTGATGGCTGTTGGATGGACCCAGTCGGGCATGGGGCACATCCTGCTTCACCCTAGCATAAAAGGCAAGCGATGCCTATATTAAATTGGTATCACTTGATTGCACAAGACTGCACAAAAACCGTAGTGCTTACATTTTTTTTCACTGGAGGTGTCAGAAAACTTTGTTGAAGGTGTGGAAATCTGTTTGTGTAGATAATGTTACCCATGACTGTGATTTTGCTTTGTGAAGTCCTGAACCTCCGATTATAAATCCCTCCTGAAGTCATTCAGAGGCGGCAGCGTCATCATGTCGCCCCGTTTGCAGAGGCACCTTGGCAGCAAGGTTTATAAGAACATTGAGGTCCGGTCAGTGCAGGGTTGTGCGGCTCTAATCTCTACGTGGGAAATGGTAATCATGAGGTGGCAGACCGTCCCGCACAGATTGCCTTGTCAGATACGATTAAAGATAGCATCGCTTTGATTACTATGTTTGTGTGCGGCTGATGGCTGCTGATGTGACAGGAAGGGCATGACCTCTTGTACAAAGCGCTGTTTCGGGGGGAAACAGTGCTTCATCATGAACTGGTTTTAAATGTGTTGATAAGCCGTGCTTCATGAAAAATGGAAATGGCTGCCGTCATATCGCTCCGCAACAGAGTTGAAGTGGCAATTTCACCTTGTTTTACCTTTAGGCACTTCCATACAGCACTTTGATGAAAACCTTGCCCGACAGTTTGCTTGCATGAATAACCGACGTTACACCAGCCATACCTTTGATGTCCCTCGTATTCTCAGTGAAGTACGCCGTCCTGGTTTTTTTTTATTGACAAATTACCGGACAAATAGATGAAACCAAGGGTGTACTCGTCTGTTGTCTATAGGCATTGTGGAAACAAACAAAACAATGTTGAGGACAACCCTGCAATTAAGGCTTAAGATTGAAATTTAAATCCATAGGCCTCAGGGAGGGACCGCTTCCCGTCTGTACAGAGGAAGGGAAACGCCACGTCACGCTCACACTGTGTGTTCCACAACATCTGCCCTCTGTTTGGCCGCACCGCTGTGCTCTACATTCTGTGATAGGACCTACTTAAAGGAGTGTACTCCTGACGTGAAGCAGCGGGAGGAGTGTCCGAAGCTGCGGTAAGCAGTCTTGTTGAGCATGAGTTGCATTTGAGGTCAGCAGAAAGAGATAAATATCAGTTAGGGGCGGAATTATGAACACGTCCGCTAAGGTGCATGCAGGCATTCAGGCCAAACTTTAATACGATATTTTACAAAAAAGTACAGTGTCTTTTTACACAAGTGACAGCTATGATGTGCCCTGTAAAAAGGTACGTTAACTATACTGTACAGTTCAGCCAGCTGCCACTACATGCTCCCTTACAGACATGTTTTAGGATATGTCAGAAAATATGTTTTGAAGTATTTGTGTTAGATTTAGTTTTTCTACAAAAAGGGTTAGATGACCATATCTTCAATATGTATCTGCATATTCAGAATCTATGAATATGCAGACATTTATCTGATTTGACTGAAAGGTTCATTCTCAATGTATATTGTATGTACTGAGGCTTTCAAGTTTGAACTCCATAGTTATGCATTGGACCACGGTTTGCTTCCAACTAGTTGTGATCTTGTATGTAAACATGTTACTAGTGCTAGCGTGAGACTTGAAAGCGAAACCACTCCGGTCCCCCCAGCCCTCTCCCTCCCTGCTATGATACGCTCCACCCAGTCCTTCACCAACATCTTGGTTAAGAACGACGGTCCCCATTTAGCAGCAGAGACTTAACTTTAGGTCCAGAACTAAAAGTAAAGTAAAGTCTCCATTGGTTCCCTGTCACATATAGCATTAATTGTCCAATTTGCTCGTCGTCACCCCTATTTCTATTCAAACAAGATGACCCACCAGGAGAAGCTTCGGTTCTTCAGAACTGTAGATAAAGGCTGCTGTGGACAAAAGCATTCCAACTGGAGTTACACTTCCAACTTTAAAAGAGCAAAAGGCAAAGTCAAAAAACAGAACTGGGTCAATATCTCAAAGGTTTACACGAGGAACTTGCTGGTGCGCTCACGGGAAACTGAGGAGACCTACTGGCAGAGACTGAGGGGAGCAAACAATGAGACACAGGTGAAATGAATCCAGGCGGGGCAGGTTATCAAAAAGGGCGGGAAAACCACACAAAGACAGGAAGTGGATGTCTGAAACGAGAGAATAACTAAAATTGCACAAAAATAGAAATCGTTTCAGAACACAGGGACTTACTGAAGATGTCTCACCTTGGCCTCATCACAACCTCAGTATCAACATTAAATATCAACATATCATAACTCATCAACTCCTGAAATACATAATGTGGACAGAGTTGCTCTCCATCAAAAGGTATTTTCTGCTCCACTTTAGTAGGATACTGTACAAGCCACATTCCTGGGAGACTGGATCATTGAACATATGGATGCACCTGCTATGAAAATGTCCACGATGATAACTATGAATGGGGCGCTGGGTACGGCCACACCACTTGCAGTACTGTGACACCATTGTGTCTAGCCCAGATTTTCAAAGCCAAATCTGAGACTGAGACTCGCACCATTCAAGCGTCGGCTCGAGTGAAACTGCAGTCGAAGGAAGATAAACGTGCGATGATCTGAAGTCCACGTCCTTCAGGTATGGGTGCTATCATGTTTTACTTTTTATTTTTAAATTTCGGCGGACAAAGACTCTTCTTCACTTCATCATGTAAAACCTTTTGTCATTGTTGCCTTTGTTTTTTTAATTCTGTGAGCCGACGCACGGTGGTTAATCACTACGCGTGTTGTTTAGGTTTTGCTGTATTTGCTGCTATATTTGTAATTTGCTGCGGCTCTTCGTAACTGGAGCGCAGGGACGACGCGGCTGATTGTTTTGTTTATGTGGTCATATCTAGTAATTAGATCATTAATTACACTATAATGTAGGCAAACATAATATTACAGGTAACATATCAATGTCCTTTTCTTACATTAGTACAGTGCATGATCTAATTTTTTAATTTCGGTGATCAAAAGTCTCCTGCTGAACAATTATGCTGACAAGGGCTCTGTTGTCTTTTCTTTTTTTACTGTAGATGTGAATATTTATGATGGGCAACATTAAATTCACGGTCTGTACACTGCCGTCCTTGACCTGCTCCGAGGCTTTGAAGTCATATCTCCGGCTGCTCTGGCGGGAGCGCCTCATCTCCTGCTGCTCATCAGAATTTATAGTAAAAAGCCATTTCAGAATTATTCCCATTGATGGAGGCATAAAATACTCCATATTTAATAGGCTGTGCGAGCCTTGCAAAATTGCTTTTTTCCGGACAATTACTGAGCATGAGAGTGAAGTTGCTCTTCTTTGAGTCCTAGACCGTCTTGAAAAGCCCATTTTCTGAAGAGGTTCGACACTGCAATAACATGCCATTTCAAATAAAACATGAGTGCAGCTGTGTACTGTGTGACCACTGCTGCTGAATAATGAATAACACCGCAGCCGGTCATCCTTCTTGTGTCTCCTGACATCTTATCTAATGGTCGCATTTCATCTATTTCGCTTGAGAGCGCACTAAAGGAGGCAGGCGGGCCCCTGGCTCTCTGCAGTTGATGTCGAGTTTGTGACAAGCTAACTTTGGTACTAGTCAGCCCCACTGAACAGAAAAGGAACAAGAGCAAGTGGTTCTAGCCCATCAGGTTTAGAGGCACATTACCTAGGAACAGATATCAAGGAAAACAGCTGCTGCAGCACTCCTTGGTGGAGCTGCCTACTGGTCCCACACTCCTTCACCAGAGTCCCCATGTGGCCCCTGTGACACGTCATGCAAATCCAAATGGATGCCCCGGACTTTAAAGGCGAAAATTAATGTGAATTTTTCTGCATTTTGAGCAGCCTGTGCAACAACACCACATGGCACCATATGGTTGGGACACAGAGCCAAAAGAAATAGAAGACTGGGGAAATGTTAACACAGTCACATTTGTGTGGACAAGTTTTATTAAAGTAAACAACGTGCTGGAAGCGTGAACTCGTTTAGAGGAAGCAGGTGCTTACGCGTAGTAAAACAGGCGACAATTTATTACAATAAAAGTGCTCAAGGAAGTCTTTTGTCAGGGGCAGGCCCGGGAAAATAATTCAAAACCTGTAGCCACTAATAGAGCTTTACAGCTTTACTGTATTTTTGTCCCACTTGTCAAGCAAGAACACTTTTTCAGATAAAATAGCGCGCAGTCGTCTAGTTCTATTCATGTCATATTACAAAGAACTGGAAGGTGACGAGCTTTTCCAATCGCCTGGCCTTTCACAAACGATTGTCCATTTCCGGGGGTTTAAAATTAAGGGAAAATATTGAGCAATTTGCACATTTCGTAGCCCAATAACATCTTTCCTCCAAAAAACACTTTGGTGGGGAGCTCACTGGTGCGCCCGACTTCAACTGAAAATTGATAATGGCTCCCAATGTATCATCTGAATCCTTGAAATTAGGGAAGAGTGATGTTTACAAAAAGCAATCTGTTTGATGAGCACTTCAAAATCAATTTCAAGCAACAAGGGGTCAAAGGAGCCCCCCTTGATTTGACAATGCCACCGTAGCTTTCTGCTCCCCAGCTGAATGGTGGCAGGCAGATGCATGCAATTACCCGGCATAAAACATTCCTGACTCCCTCCTAATTATAAGCCCTTGTGAATAATCACAAGCTCCTGCAATTAATGGAGCAACCCTTCAGTCTAACACTGCGGAGAGCTACGGCTTTGCGCCGATGACACATTTTAATTTCGCAGATTTCATTAGGCCCATCCATTTTTGAAATGAGACTTATGAAATGTGGCTGACCTTTTGATGCCACAGAAGCAGGCGCCGACTTCAAATCTGTCCCAGCTGCAACTCATGAAAAATGCAGACAACATTTTTCTACATTTCTGTTTTTTAACGAGGTCCACGAACCCCTAAAACTGAGCGTTTAAACCCACATGGGCACGTCAAGATTGTTGTTAGCGTTCAGTGAAATCTAAATCAATTAGTTCTCGCCTCGGAATCAGACGGAGCATGTGCCGCAAACCTTTGGAACTGATGGGACGAGTCAACGAGGTGCCCAGAAGACACAAATCAAAGGTGCAGGACCTCTCGCCAACATCAGCTGAAGATTGGGGTCAGATTGGAGTGTATATGTAAACGGTTTCACACAACTGTAGTTACTGTTACACTGTAAAAAAAACTAAAAGTTGGTGCAGACTCGGAGCATGAGAGGACATTTTAAAGTCCATAGCAAAAAGCAAAAAAAAATTTGTTTTTAAGGAAGATGGTTATGCTTTTCTCCCCTCTCGATTCTGAGAGGCGCCTGTTTGCATTGTACTCACTGTATAAACTGCCTGTTTGTCACTGAAGGGGATGTAAGCTTTTTAACATCTATCCCCCCCCCCCATTACTCTACGTGGAGGTTGGTTTTCTCTGACGTTGCGCTAATGAAAGGAATCAGTTAAATGAAATGTTGTCACCGAGTCAAAACAACAAATGAAGAGCGGCCCCGTCCTGAGCATTCTCATTTCTGCTTCTACATCGGAACTGCATCCATCACGCTCTGGAACATAAAGGATCATGATAACTCAAAATGTCACTTTAACTGTGTGTGTGTGTCCTCACCTCCTCCGTTATCTTCACCCACCGCCATTTGTCTTCTTAATGAATGCCTTACATGGCGCGCCGTTTGGTACAGGAAATATGTGACAAAACTTTATTATTACATTTTTATGAGTGAAAAAAATTACATTTATAATTTTAGCCAGTATGTCGGAATCCCGGGACTATTGATTTGAATTGACCAGGCTTTACAAAGATTATTAGACATAGTGTATCTTTAAATTCACCACTTTGATAATTTCGTATTTGACCGCACTATAAAAAATAACACTGACGATTGCTTTAATTATAAATGTTGAATGAATGAGTCAACACAGCACTGGCAACCTTATGATATCCTCTCTCTCACCAATTTTGCAGGGCTGTCCCCATCAGGTCCAAATGGCAATAAAAACTTTGGGTGACAGTATTGGATCAAAGTTGGAGGACAATAAGGCGAAGGCTTCTCATATTGGACTCTGCCCCTTGAGCCAAGATGGAGGGACTGATAAGACCCTGACTCCTGGCAGCTCAATGCAAAATGCATTAACGCATCTATGTCGTTACCTCATATTGGGGCGCAGGATGTCCTGCACTGGAGAGTTACTGAGGGGGGAAACAGAGTTATGGCTGATGTCTTATTGCACATCGCATTCACCCTCCACTCTCACCGTGGGAGACAATACTGTGGCCTTTGACCCGTGGGAGTGGGGGGAGGGTCGGCCGCGGGAATGATTGAAGAAAGGGGAGTTAACTTCTTCCACAGGATCACAGAGGAATTTTGAGCAAACACTCAATGTCAATGGATAAAATTGAACAATTCCATTAGAGAAGGCATAGATACACCATGCAACACAGTCTCCACTTTCCTCTTCACAGCCTATCCACTGTACTCGATTTCTTCATTTGAAGAGGCACCCAGTGGACTTTTCATCCAAACAAACAAAATTCATTCCAATTCTATGTATCCCTGAGGGCGAAGAAATGTACTGAGTGCACGTATTTTTCTCATAAAACGTTGTTGTTTTTTTTACAGTATGTGTAATTGCTAGCAGTCCTAGTCGTTGCCTTTGTGGCAGCGTTTTTATATTTGGTTGCATTCTGCTGCCGGCTGTAGACAACAATGGAATGATGTGAGCGAGACAGCAGGATGTCCAGAAGCTGACGTGTGCACAATACAAACAAAACTTTATTATCATTATTATTATTGATGATGATAATAATAACGCCATATCATCTGTAAGTGTCAGTATTATTATTATCATTATAAGAACAAGTGTGACTGCTTAAAACAACGGCACAACTGTTGTTTTAAGCAAGTTTAGCAAGAATAATGCAACAACAAATTTAAGTTTTGACCTGATCCTGACCTGAGATAAAAAGTCGGACATCACTGTCACCGAGTCAGTAAGATTCATTCCTTGGCGACCATGAATGTCTGTGCAGTAAAAATCTCATGGAAATCCAACCAATAATTGTTGAGGCCTGTTGATGTGGCTATTTCGGTTACCCACCACTGTTCCCCCCTTGGGCCATGTTGTTCACATAGCGGAAAGCACTTAAATGGTGTGTTGTGGATGTGTACCGCTGCTGTGCGATGCTGCAAAGGTGACTACGGCTATAAAAGGCTATATAAGACCGGATAGTCAGTTCAGGTCAACAATCAAAGAACAAGAGTTCAATTCTAAATTGAATTGGAATAACAAGCTAACTACTGACAGAAGTCTTTAAAGATGAGTAAATCTTAAATTTGGGTTTTGTTTTTTTGGGGGGTGAAAAGACCGACTCCTACTTTGCACCCTGGACCGACTCCTCAGCTCCTACCAATCAATTTGGAGTAACTTCACTGCAAGGGACAGACCACAAGGGACACTTTCCTTTTCCCGTTGACCTGGTCCACCACCACAACCAAACTTTAATCAAAACTACGCTGCATTTCCTCAAGCTCTGCTCCTGGGTTCCTTGATTGTTTTTGGCCACTTGGGGACAGATAGGTCTTAAATTGGTTTTTTTTTTGAGGGGGGCTCATTGTTAGCAATGAGCTTTACAAGTGACCTGTAAAGCTCATTGCTGACACTAGTGGAAATCAACTCAAATATCTCTTTGTTCTGTAGAAAATCACTCAATATGACCCATTACATTTGCTGGGAAATTGTGATATGATCATATGGGCTGAGAGCAAATAGAGTGAATTTATAAACCTGTAAATCTGCTGGTCATAGATCATAGAACAATATGCTAAAATAGAGCTTCAGACTTATGCTATGGGTTTATGCAGGCAGGGATGGAAAGATTACTGAAAGGGATACAATTAGTTGTGTGCAAATGTTCTCCGATCAAAATAAAATGTACTTTAAATAGATTGGGAATTGGCAAGAAAAATACTCAGTTAAAGCCAAAAGCCCACAGGATCTATCCCGAAATTATTCACCTACATACAGTACATCAAATAGTCGGACACTGAATTAACAGTAGAATAAGAATTCATTAAGGCAGAACACAGAGGTGTCTAAACATTAAAAAAAAACTCTGACTCAGAGCTCTTCATGACTTTATCACGTGACTAAACAAAACAATTTATTGCCAATAATTCCTCCTCTCTGGGAGATTTTTTCTTCCATGCCCCAGAATCTGAATGGAGCAGTAGAGCCGTGATTTGCTTGGGAATAGTGACTCATTATTGCATAACCCATGTTCCTGATTCAGAACTGTGGAGATCACACGAGAAGTATCACAGTTTTTATTAATGAGTTCATGTCTGGGGTTTTTCTTTGTGTGGGTGAAGATAATGTTTGGTGTCGAATGTCAAACTGTTGCACTGGGCGACCACATCTGTATGAACCCAAGGGTGGAGCCGGCAATCATGTATTCTTTTTTTATTCAGCGTGAACAAGTCAATCTTTGACTGGCTGAGATCTTCTGAAGGGGATGAGAGGAGGTTCAGCAGACAGGGTCACTTTGTAATACATGTTCTTGATTTGTCCTCCAACAGGAGAGGATTCAAGAGACACTTTTTTTCCGAGGCGGTGGCCTGTGATTGTGTGGGAGGGTTGATGTAATCCACAAAATCCTCCAACTCTTCAGTCCGGAAAAAAAAAATAGAACGTACCCTTTCTATAATGAAATCTTTGAGAGTAATGGGCTGTTGGCGGAATTCTGAATAAACTTCTCTCCCTAGAACCCCATTACTGAGCACGCATATGGTGCCGCGAAAGGAACTCCCCATGCTTACACCTCGCCTCTGCAGATAATGGGACCCTGCGTATTGGAAATAATTCCGAGATGTGATTATTTCTGCGAGGGTCAACAAAAACTCATTCGACTGCCTCTCTGAGAGAGGAGAAAAAAACTCTCTCCCTTACAGCCAGGAGGAAATAAAGTGTTGAGAAGAGAAGATATTAATGGGTATACAGTTCCCACTAAACACAGTCGACCCACGTGGATTCAATGAGACGCCAAGTATCACGTGTCATTTGCTATCGTTATCATAATAATGATAATTTCTGTTATTTTAGATATTGACTGATACTCGTCGTCTCTTGTGATGAGGAACTTTGGGTCGATTGCAGTTTCACATTGAAGCGCCTCCTTTATGGTTATTGAACTTTTTAAAATGTCTCCCATTATTGTTCATCTTTTACTAAACTGACTAATTGCCAATATGTAAACAAAAACAACAGTTACAGTTAATGTAAGTCATTTGTGTAATCACTGTAAGCAAGCTGTCATACATTACACGTACCTTTTTATTCATTGTTAACTCAGCATTAACGTACAGTTAGCAGAAACAACCTTTGCTGAAGACGTTTTAATTACATGATACTCACTTACATTGGTTTATTTGCATTGCTTCATTCTACTGTTCTTTAAAAAAAGTGTCCTGGGAATTTATAGTTTTATCATTGTCAAAAAATAAAAACAAAAACAAAAACAGCAAAACCAACAATAAATGTACCCAACAAGCATTGTGTGTGAACCCGGAATATGATGTTACACGTTTCTTAAAGCCACTGTTAAATAAGCACTACACCACAAAATGAGGATTAATCCAAAGCTTACAGGAAGCATATCTTTGTAGTTGTATTGCTTATGTGTTAACCTCATTGATGCACATACAGGAAATCATTAAACATCCTCTTCATCATAGACTCAGACTCTAATGTGATGTATAATTCCCTCTTGCTCTCTGGCTGCTGATTAGACTCGCAGTGCCGTCTTGGAGAGCACTCGAGCTGAAGCCTGAGCAGCCGCTCTCCCTCCCTCCCCGAGTTCCAAGTCACTGTAGGAATTGCAAGAAGAAAAATAGATCCAGCCTCAGCGCAGGTGCCGCGGGGCGTTTGGGGACTTCAGGGTCGCTCTCGAGTTAGAAACTTGGACTGGTTACCAGAAGTCGAGATGAGGTTGCTGCGGGTTTTGGGAAGGGGAACTCTGGGAAATAAAGTTATGAAGCTGCAGGAGAAAATGATCAAGGCAGGTTGAAGGGGAGAAATCACACACTCATGCAGACTTTGAGCAGGGAACAGGACTGTATATTTATACACCGTAATCTCCTCAGATCCTCAGAGGAGGATATTACAGTAAGGACATTACATTTTTAATATGGCGTGGCTTTCATCTTGTGTATATTACTTCGGAAACGTATTGAGGTTAAAGGAGACATATTATGATTTTTCAGTTATTCCATTTCCTCTAGTGTTATATTGTTTTTGGTGTATTTTAAAGGTCTGCAAAGTATAAAAAAAAAAGCCGAAAGTCAGCGGTAAAGGGAGCTCCCGTCCCCGACAGGGAAGCTGCTCCCGAAGCTCCTGAAACAGCTCGTCAGTCGCCCGGTCGATACTTCGGTAAGGTGATGACGTCACCATATTACAGATGTGCATATCATGTCCAGTGACCAATCACAACAGAGTGGGCCAGTTGGCCAATCAGAGCAGACTTTGCTCCTGTGGGAGGGAGGGCCCCTTAAAGAGACAGGAGCTAAAACCAAGACAGAGGCAGAAGAGAGGAGCTGTAGGAAACTGACGTGTTTACTGAACATTAGAGCGTGTCAACCTTTTTGAGTCATAAGCCACTTTCAAATTTAGGAACTAGAAATTAGGAACCTGAATATGAGCCGAACATGTTCCAAACATGTCTCTGTATGTGGCCCTGTGATAGGCTGGCGACCTGTCCAGGGTGAACCCCGCCTCTCGCCCAATGTTAGCTGGGATTGGCTCCAGCGCCCCCCCGCGACCCTTACATGGATAAAGCGGTAGACGATGAATGAATGAATGTTCCAAACAAAAAGAAGTCGACTCTGCTTCTCTCATCCAGACTCGTCTCTTCTGCTTTAGTTTCTTCACATCACTACAAAGCACTGTTCGAGAAAGAGCAGGTTGTTGCACCGTGTCAATCACGTGTGTTTTGTTGGCACCTTCTTCCTCCTGAGATCACGTCAGAGAGCTGACGTGAGGTGGTGCGTCGCCATTATTTTCAAACCTTGTACAGTAGTGTGCATGTTTGAGATTACAGAGGAGAATACCAACGACGTTTCTCTTCTAGTAGTGAGGATTTTGCTTTTATTATTCCCGTCAGCTTCAGGGTGGAGGCGTGATTTTATCCTGCTGCGAACAAACACTCCCTTCTTTTTTGGATCCCAACAACCGAGTTGGCGACCGACATTAGAGACTTCCCCGTTGCGAGGGGCCCGCATGACGAAAACGCGGCGTGTCATGTGGCAGCTCTCGCCCCTGTGATCACAGAAGAGAAGCCCAACGGAGGATCAGAGTGCAACTTTGCCGTCCGCAAAGGAAAAAGGTGGTTTGATGTTGCATATCATACACACCCCGACCAAACATCACAGCCACGGGGCGTTTACTGTGAAACATGGAGGAGGAGGTTGCTCAGCTCAGTTAAGGGAGAGATTGTCCTTCGTGTCAGGCGACGGACGTTTGAGAAGTCCTGCAGGGGGACGAGGGAAACCATCAGGGGAACGTGGAGGTAATATCAGTTCCTTGGCGGCGCTGCTGTTTAGTGGACACCCTCAGAAAAAAACACACGCAGTTTTGCCCTTCAATTACTCAGGCGTTGCAGAAGTTTCCCTGCTCTTTCCGATAATTCGTGCCGAGCTCGACGTCCAAAACAAGAAGTACTTTGTTTGAACAGGAATTTCCTTTTAGATTACCTGCAGATAAATGCAATCATAATTTGGCTTTGAGTGATTCTAATCTCATCCCCCTACATTTTAAATGAACCACAACCTAATTAGTGTAATGCAATACCCGCACAACAATAATACAATTGCCATACATCTCGATCGAGCAGTCGCGTGTATGAATTATAAATGCGTGATTTCCACCGCTACACTTTCACAATCGCTGCAAAACACTCACACTGAGTTGTTCTTTTCCCCCGTTAATATTTAATCACTAATTTAATCCCCCGCATACTCCGCAATGATGAACCACCGCAGTCGCCAGTTTGCTAGGACGTTCATCGTCGCTCGGTCAGATTATTAGTTCAACTATGGAGAGTAAAGTACGTGTCGGGCTGGGACCGTCCTGTGCACCATCGCCCCCTGCTCATTTCTGTGTCTTGTGTTTCCCGGACTCCCGCTGTTGATGGCTTTAGTCTTCTCATGCTATATTTTTCTATTCAAACCAAATCCAGCAGTCGTCTCCTCCTCTTCCCCATCCTGTCTTTCAGTCGCAGGTCTATCACCTTCGTTCTGAAGACGTCAATAACTAAAGACAGCTCACATACGCTGTATATTGTGATTGTGTGAGTCTCTTTGCGATCTTTGTGTGTCTGTCCGACCTTTGGTCTCTTGGCATCTCTGTGGTGCATTGTGTGTCTTCTGGAGGTTGTTCTGCGCCTCTCATGGTGCGTTCCCACCAAGCGCCAAGAGATTAAATCAGTGCAAAGACTCACCCGGACCCTCGAGCCACTCGCGCCGGGTGACGCTAGAGGTGTAAATGACTCGACGCGAACAATGCGAAGTTGCTCAGATGCCGTCGTTCGCTTTACTTGCTCGAGTCTGGGGGCGAATACGGCACATTTTGTGAAAGCCACTGAACGAATGTACAGTACAGATATATGGAATAAACCTTCAATGGTACTTCCACGTGTCACCGCTTCTCGAGTCCCAAAACTTAACACCAAGACAACTACTGAGAACTACTACTTGTTTATGAACAAGAAAGAACTGTTTTTGATGGAATCCAGTGTAGTCAGAGATCAACATAAGCTAGCACAGATAGATCAGCCGGCCGGATGGTCAGTCTCCAAATGGGGCAGATGTTTGTCAGTCGAAATTCTAACAATGACAAGACCGCGCTCGGCCAAAAGGCTGTGGATGTGATGGATTCACTAGCTCATTTACGACTGGCATAAATTCACCGAAATTATATGAGTGACAATTACGTTCCCGTGTGTTAAATGAATATTTCACATGAGGGCCCAGTTGAGGATGCACAGCGGTTCAAACGTCGGTCCTCTCCTCCAGGCCGTTTTTGGAGCGGCAGCAGTAAATCAATCACGGCTGGACACGCTCTCGATTGGAACCCCTCCCCCCCTGAAAATCCCTCAATTGGGGTCGGCCCGCAGTCCTCGGCTTCAGCGGCTGGCCCCTGGCAGGCTCACCTCGCTGCTCCCTCACTGAGAGGAGTCACATCTCACCATGCTGCGTTTTCTCAACTCTGGCCACTCGAGAACCGAATTATGGAAACTGGATAATATCAGAGCATCGGAACGGAGCAGCCAATTACTTGATCATTTGGGTTCGTCGGGGTGAAGTGAGGGTCAGAGCGCGTCGTGTCCTGTGCCGCGTAATTACAGACCTCATCAACAGAGCGCAGGGCACGACATACAGGTCGCATCATCCTCACAGACTGTTTGGACCTTCGTCTCTAACGTATTAATTACATGACAGAAAACCTGCTCTAGGTGCACGCAACACAACTCTCCACTCCGCTAGTTTCCTCCTTCTTTCAAGAGCCACGTTTCCACCCAGCGTGCCTCCTCGGAGCAGCCAGGCCCACTTGGCCGGAACGGCTGCGACAACAAGCTCTGAATTTGAGGTACAAATCAGCTCAGTTGCCCTCACGGCAACAAAGCACCTACACCGCGCCAACACATTACTGCCAGAGAGAGACGTCTGGTGGACGCGTGCCCTCAGACACTGCTGCACCGTTTAAGCTCTTTTACACACAGTCGTTTTTCTCGTGAGTACAGAGGGTGAATATTACAGGCCAGAGAGAAGCAACCAGGTGGATTTTTTCGGAGACGAGACCCTCACCACTGGACGATACCGAAGAGTGAGCCGGGGGCTCATCTCCTTCCATCTCATTTTTGAATAAGTGTCACAAAGCGTTGCCGATTTCGCATCACTGCCATTTCGAATAGTGCGGATCACAAATATTTACAGGAGAGAAATGTGTCATCATGTATTGGTCACACTGTTGATGTCCAAGGCCTTTACTGAGCCAACCCTGCAGGTGCCTGGGGGCTGCAGGTGTATAGCTTAGTTAGTATAAATGGATAAAGAACATGAAGCACGAAGAGAACAGAACTAAAATTAATGATTTTTAAAGATTTTTAAAATTAATTAGAAAATAATTTTCTATGAAGTCACGCAACAACAGTCTGTTCCTGAAAGATTGTTCCAAAAGTCACGTTAAGTTCCTTTTGAGTGTTTGCAGAAGATTTTCTCTGGACTTACGATATGACGTATCTAGTTCCGAAGCATAGCATATTAAGAGACAAGCTTTGAAAACTGTGTCGACTCAACTGATGCAGCTTTTTGTTTCTTCTTCTTCTTTTTAATCCATGTAAACCTTTGGTGCTGAAAATGCATGTACTGTATGCTTTATATTTAAAACTGGTTGCACTTGCTCTTGTTTGTTGTTGTGTTGTGCATTTGTTTGAGTGATATATATATATTAGTTTTTTTGCAAAAGAAAATGCATTAGTGTGCTAATGGTGCTCTGTGTTTCAAACCGCAGTGTGTTTGTCGGTGGATTGCAATCGTGAGACACGTTTTGATTGTTTTGTTACTTCTTTGCAGCAAATGAGCTCATACATCATTCAGTGACGACTATTTACACTGACGCCGAATTCATACAGGCACGGCGCTTTCGGTTGCAGACAAAAAACATTCAGCCGTGCAACTTCCGTTAAAAATAATTCTGATGTTTCCAGAGTGTTTTCTGCATGATCGGCCACCGCTGACAAACGAGAGCCCGTCACAAATGAACGCCACCACAACGCTACGTGTGGAATGCAACCCGGCGAAGGGAGAAAAAAAAACAAGACATCGACATCCAAGGCAATGAGCTTTGCCACATGGTAAGCCATAATTCTTGCTTTGGTTCCAATCTCCTCAGCCTGCGAAGGGAATACAAAATGTCAGAGCAAATATTCCTCAAACAACAAAATAATTACAGCAGCACCGGGAACAGCAGGGGGCCGGGTCGCCCTCCCCCCACCCCGTCCCCCCCCTCACAAAACAACAACACCGAGATCAGTGGCTCCTCTGATGAGGTGGCGGCGCCCTCGCGACACCAGCTACAAAACAAAAGAGGAATATGTTAACTCGGAATATGGCTTCAATATTTTTTTCCCCCTCACTGTTTTAAAGTCACTTTTCATTGAGGTTGTCATGAAACAATACCTCGGATGCTATTTTCTATCACGGGATGAAGAAGATCTGGAGTTTAATGTTCATCGTCTAATCTCATAACTTCAGACGGCGCATGAAAAAGAATAAAAAAAAGGCTAAAAATTAGGAGGGTCAGCCCCTTCGTGTGCCGCTACAATCAGCGCCCAGCGCGTCTGATAAGGAAGACGGGGGAGAATTTTGATCTCCTCTGCGTCTTATCTGCTGCGGCAACTGCTGTCTGGGCATTCTGTCTGCTGCCACCAATAGCCTCGCGCAGCCCCGGAAGAAGGCTCTCGGTGGGCCGGGGCTCGTAATCACCGAGGCCCGCAGACAAAACACATCCGGAGAAAAAACAGCCACGGGGTGGGTTTTGATAGCGCTCAGGGATCGGGCCGTTCTCGCCGGCTCCATTGGGCCAACTCCAGTGCGACGACAAGCGAACATCTAATCACGCGAGTCCTTTGGAGATGTGAGATGAAATGGTCCAGACAAGTTCCACGGTGTGGAAGCTGCTCACGGGGACCGGAGACCAGTCCATGTGGGCTCCATAGCGAGTTAGCTCTGGCTAACACTGTGTTGAATACACAGCGTCGACAACAGTGCCCTCGCCAAAGCTAAAGCAAATACTACTCATGTGTAAAAAGTTGGGATGCACCGAATGTTCGGCCGCTGAAATAGCAATAAAAGCACTTTCGGTGTTCGGCCGAATAAGTGAAAAAGACAGAATAAAACAGTCACCGCAAACCAGCGGGTGTCGATCGAGGAAAACCTCCGAGCAGCCAACAGAGAAGACGAGCGGCAGCACCAACGTAGTAGCATTAAGTTTTATTTTGTTCTGATTTATTTATTTTAATTTATATTGTGCTTTGTTGGTATAATGCCTGCTGGGATGTAAAACAAACTTAATAAATTGTAGTAAAAAGTAAAAAAGCACATTAAGGCTATTTCATTTATGCATAGGGGAACAATTGGCAGTTGTTCAGTATTCAGAAGAAAGAAGTAAGCGTCCGTTTCCATGGGTTTTTTGGCTTTACTTTTGTACAGTGTGAGGAAGTGGAGAACCGTCGTCCATCTTTATTTACAGTCTATGAGAGGAACCTGAAACCTGAAATTTCCAATGGCCTTTGCAGCTCCACTTACGGCTCTTTTTTGTGTTCTCTTACAACTTGTTTCTGCTGCCCCCCCAAGTGGCTTAAAAACAATCTGATCTACAGCATTTGGACTCACTAAGACCGTCACGACGAGTTCTACTTTGACTGATGCCATCCCTCGACCTCATCCTCGATACAACCAAGTGGAGGAGGACCTTGGAGGAGGCTTGGCTCACCTTCTGTTCAAGCATCTTGGTGAACAGGCCTCCGCCTCATCCGCACGATAACTGTGTTAAGGATTCAACTGCAACCGACCGTACGTGGTTTCCACCTCTGTATATTCTGATAACTTGGCGGCAATTCCCATTAAGAGTGCTTTTCTAATCCCGTCTCCCTCCGTAGACGGCTTCATTAATTACTTCTGGTTAAAGTAAGTGCTGTTATTTGATCAAACAGCTTCTTCTTTTCTCTCCCAGGTAGGATGGAAACGAATCCTCTCTCGATGTGCGGTTTTCTCCCCCCCAGGAGATCACTGTGCGAAATGAGTGGGCCTTTGTCTCAACCTCACACAGTGAGTGGGAGGGTTTACATGTAGTGTGGAAGTTGCTGTAATTTAGTTGCATTCATTTCCCTTATTTCGTCAGCAGTGGAGTCCATTTCTGTTTCATCAGCCTCAGGCAGGTTGATTAGATATTTACGTTTTGCTTATGGACCTGAAACCTTTAAGTTGTTGACTGTAAGTGTACTGGAAAGACCTCATGTTCTGCTCTTCGTGTTCCCTTCACCCCCTGAAATCGTGTCATAAAGACATTCTTGACAAAACCCTTCAAGCCGCATGGATGGTTCGAGCCAAAAGTCCGGCACCCCGAGACTCTATGAGCGATGACGCGAGGGGGAGAGAGGATTAGCGAGTGTCAGAGCCGCGATCCAGGACGGATGGAGCTAAGAGAAGTGCCTCGGGCTGCAGAGGACGGAGGAAGATGTGGCGGACGAGAACATGTCACGGAAGACCGACCCGTGCATGGGAGGTTTTATATAGAAGAAGTGGATGACATCAAGAAATCCTCCCGGTGCTTGGGGAAAGGCGGGTCAGGAAGACGGCACAGAGGCTGTGATCCACAGCGGCACAAGAACAGGACCCGAGCACCAGATCCACAGACTCATTCTAACGTCATCCTGATAGATTTTGCCTCATTCAGATTTATAGAAAAATCATTTACATGTACAGTATTTCACAGTTGCTCTCCTGCACTACGCCGCCTCTGGACCCTCGCCCGACTCTCCTGAAAGATGAACATAGATTCACAGATTCCTGCCGTCAGCTGTTCTGCTTTTTCCTTGGAGGGGCGCGGCAGGCCTGCAGCCATCCCCCAGACAGGGCGCCATTCTGTCACGGAGCTCAACGTAGAATACCCAAAACATGAAATACATGTTATCAGTGTGGAGTCATCAGTATTATGTTGTCACGTTTACAACAAAAACAAATATATTAAATGAAGTTTTAAATACTTAAAGGACTGAAGGAAACAACCTTGCCAGTAGAGTACTAATCGACTACTGAATGAAGCGCCAACTATTTTTATAATCGATTAATTGCTTCAAGTAGCTTTTATGAAAAAAAAGTCATAATTCTCTGATTTCAGCTTAAATGTTTAAATATTTCTGGTTCCTTTGCTCCTCTGAGACAGTAAACTGGAAAATCATGAGAATCAATGTGGACAAAACAAAACATCATTTTGAAGTTGCGGGAAACACGATCATCACTTTTTACCATTTTATGACATTTTATGGACCCAACAACTAATCGATGAATCAAGATCGATTATGAAAATAATCCTGAGTTGCAGCCCTACTTACCAGGCTTTCAAACATCAGCTGGGTGAGTTCACTTGGACCCCGTTCCCAAGATTCCTCTCAAGGCCGAGCTCGTCTTTGCCCCGACATGTATCTTTTGTCAACAAGCCCCCGGCCCATTTGGAGAAAAAAGCAGGCTCTAAAAAATGTTTGATTTAGTAAGCACTTTGAACACCGAGCAGATATGTGTTTAAACGCCATAAATTGTCTTTTGTGTAAACGCGCTGTGACTTTGTGAAATAGTGGAGCTCTTATTTCGGAATAACGGTCGTATATCTTAACCGTCGTGGAGATTTACATATTATTTACTCCAGGGGGATTTAGCGTCAGGACTTTGTTGGCGAGACATAAACCAAATCGAACATGGACACAGTTATACTGGCTGGAACGCCCACAGCTATAAATTGGAATCCCGTAGTGCAGTAAGTGAGCCGGCCCGCGGCTCGGAGCAATGGGGAAATCATAGACACATCATCCCTCGCTGAATATGCAGTGTGAGTGCATCTTGCACGACACTAATCCATAACATATTACGCTGCTGCACTTCCATCAGCAGCACCACCACATCCTCCCATCGCCATCTTCGGCCTCACTGCGCGATTAGGGGGTGAGACATTAGCCGCCATCCTCGCCCCAAGATTAAACGATATTAATTACATTGTTTGTTTACAGTTTTCCATTAAGCAGATCCGGTTAATTACAGTCCGGGTTATTTTGAGCAGCTAATCAAATGGCATTTCAACAGCGGTGGGATGTATTTGCAGGCCGATAAGAATTTGCCAATATCTTTGTTTTCATATATTGTTGACTTGGTTATGATGACATTCGGAGGTTCAGACTGTAAGCCAAACGCCAACATCTTAAAATACACAACAAATATCGAAAACCAAGAATGTATGGGCAAGTAAACATGGATTTTCTTCCAATAGAAACGTGATTTGTACTGCCGAGTGGCAGCCATGTGAAAGAATCTGACGATTCCTCCACGAATAATGGACTGAACACACAAATCAAACATTAATAATGATAAATAGGAGCTCAAATAAACACTTGGAAGACACACTCCGTCCTGTTTCCTCCCCCGAAATGATGACGCATCTGTCGGAATGAGTGAAGGTGGGCTCGTGATGTACGGGGCGAGGAGTGTTTTATTATTTGCCAGCAGGTGATGCAGCGGCCTGAAATTTAGTGCAGCGCAAAAATTATTAATGGCTGCATCACAGCCTTTCTGTCTTTGAAACAAGGTCATCGGTGAGGTTGAGGAATAAAAAGTCGACATGTTGCAAAGCATGACCTCATGCACAGTTTATGTGTTTTACTGATCATCTCACTTAACTTTGCCTGTAAACACAGAGGTGAAAAATATGATTATATTCAGGGCTCACAAATAACATATAATGAGGTTGTCATGCTTCAAATAGTAATGCCAGTAAAAGAAAAGCGACAGCAAAGAAATCATGCTAAATATTCTTGATACTTCATCAGATATCTCTGCTCTGCTTATTTAGAAAAAATTAACAACGAAGAAGAAAATTGATAGCATGGTCTGCTCCTGCCACATCTTTGACTGCTGTCCGATTCTGGCAGATTTGTAGGGGGATAATAACTGTAAACAGTAGATATATATCATTTTTTTTCTTCTCAGGCCAACAATCTCTTGCAATAAGTTGAAGAAGCCTTCTGCGTTGCTTGAGAGGAAAAGCCCCGGATCCACACGCGTTCATAAACTTCAGTCGCCCGGAGCCCACTGAGATGAGATCAGATGTCCTGGATCGCGGCGGGACGCTGTGTACGGTGTGTTCCACAGAGGACATCCGACTGAACCTGTAAACATCCGCCAGAAATCATCAGAAAGTACGACTGCTGGATTTTAGCCACGGGGGAATAAATATGCAGGCAGCACTTTAATGTTGTAAATGGTATGAGTACACCTTGTTTTGACTTGTTCAAGATACAGTACAGAGCAAGCGTTATATTTTATAAACGCTCATGTTTTTCATCTTCGAAACCTTACTTGACTTGAGTACATTACTTCAGAAACACAAGTAGTTGTAGTGCATCTTTTACTGTAAATGATGAGTTTATTGTGCAGAGAAACTGTTGTTCTCTGCACAGTGTAATGATACTGTAGCCCTGTTGCACCGAGCCTGGGGAGCAGCTCCGCCTTCAGGCCACCGCGCGTCTGCTTCAACCTTCATTTACATGCAGCTCATTTACAACAGCAGATAGGTTTCTGAAAGAGACATCAGTTGCCCTGATTACATTTTCTTTCTTTTTTACATCCACATAATACGTTTTAAATTGACTCATCTGCAAAACAGTGTATTATACTTAGAGTATCCACAATTGACATATACACTTTGCTTGAACAATAGTGTGCTATTCATGTTCAGGCAACACAAAGCACTCGGTTTAAGTCGGAGAAAGTTTTACATATGGTAAAAGCAAGTGGTGCCATGTGATCATTTCGGATCCCGTCCTGGTCTGTTCTGTGCTCCTTCCAGAAGAGAAAGAAAGAGGGAGAAAATGATAGTTTCTATTTTTGTTCCACGATGCCGCCCGCCAGCTCTGCATTAATTCAACAGAACACGTCTCCGGCAGCTGTCTGCGTGGATGGAGACCTCGCTTCCATAAAGCAATAACGCTGCACACGGCAGTGGGGTCAGAGTTGTACCAAGGGCAGAGGGAAGGATGATCACGCCGAGCCAGACAGCAGCAGCTACGCCACGCAGGAGCCTCGGCCTGAGCCGCCACGGGCTCCGTCTCCTCTGCAGTAACCTACACGCGCGACGATGCCAAACCAACCCGACCCGACCCGGGAGGCCGAGCAGCTGCTGCGTGTAGGCAGAGCTGCGAGTGTCACTTCGGTCCAGTGAGGTGATTTGGTGGTTGCTCCTCAATACGGTTGACAACACGTTGTGTGATTGTCTTCCACGTGATGGGTCTGGTGATGAACTAGGGAAAAAAACTGAAGCAAGCGAATGAGACAGGCTGTGCTTTATGAAACCTACTGTATGTAACATGTAACCTTCCAGGCTGAGAAATAGCATTTTTCTTCTTTGATCACCGCCAGCAAACGGTCTGACGTCCAAACACGTGAGGCCGACACTGTCACCATTTTATCAATTATTACTTGATGCTTTTGTAAAAACACCAACAACACGTGGAAAAACACTTCATGCCATCGAGAGAGAACTCTTAATTATACATTGGCCCTTCCAGTCGATCCTTCATGACCACTGCTCAGAGTCTGTCTGTGGAGAAGGACAGTGGTGCGTTCATGGCCCTCACGGCGTATGAAAAATGAAAACCGTAAAGCAGATTCATCAGTGCAACTTTCCCCAGACTGCCCGTGAGATTGTAATCATCTCTCCACTCCTGATGACTTTTGCAGCGGGTTTCTGAGATCAAAATGATTGAAAACAAGATCAAATGAACGGGTTTTAATCCGTCACTCAACTCTGGAGAGATTAACACCCTTAAAAAAATAAACATTAAAAAAAGCAAGCAAAACGGAAAGACGCTGTATCAGGCCGTCGTGAATAAAGCAGAGACGGAGAGTGAAAAACAAGGCTGGAAATCAACACATATTCATAAAACATGCCCAGTTGAGACGCTGGCACAGGCTTTGTCAAATCCCCATTTCCTCTGTCCACGTCTAATGGAGCTCCAACAGACTAATTTGAGCCAAATGGGCAGAACAGGAGCAGGAGTATTACTGTAAAGTAAATGGCCATTCCTGGAGGAGCAGCAAGGAGCCGTCCTGTACAAAGCTCAGATTCTTTTAGTCAGTATTTACTGCTGCGTCTAGCACCGGGACCCAGGCGAGTTCTGGGAGCTCGTTTCAATTCTCTGTCTGCATCTCCTCCATTGGGAAGCCATTTCCCCTCCGGCAGAAAACTTGCGGGTCCAATCACAATCGATCATCTGATAGTGGGCGACGCGGCGGGAAGCGACTTTTGTAGACAACCAAGATGGCTGCCGCCGATGAAGGAACATTTCAATTCAAACAGCTTTATTCATCCCAAAGGGCAAAATCATTTGACTTAACGTTCCACATATTTTTTTTCCAATTTCTCCCACAAAAACACTGGTTCACAGCCATTGTGGAATCATCACCACAGACATCTCCTCTCTGCTCTGGCCTGTTGACATCTTCGCGTCGCTCAACAGACGTCACATGATTCGTCTGCGTCGGTTGGTGACGCCTCTTTGAAAGTAGAAAATGAACCGAGAGGTCCCAGACTAGTACGCGTTTGAGTATTAGACCGATTCTGTGCGTCACACGTTAGAAACATTGACTTTTACTGTAGGCCACCCACTCCCTGCTAGAAGACTGCTGACGCCCACAAGCATTTCAAATTAAGAAAGAAAACAGGTTCCCTCCAACAGATCGAGGCTGGCGCGGAAGTGGCATGGACGCTCGAAGGCAGCTGGTAACTCAACGGCATGTTTGCTCACAGTCCGGCGTCAGCATACGAAGCGGCGGGAGAATTTTTTAGTTTAGCACATGTCGGACTTCCATCAATCAGGTGCGAGGCCTGGAAGGGGGGAGACACGGGGGTGATCACCTCCCATCTGAGACACACTTGACTTTGCCAGGTAGAGGAAGCGTTTCGCCCCCCCCCCGCTGACCGAGCCGCGCTCTCCGGGGGAACGACGCTCGTTCCGCCGCAGCACACGGGCTCTTTAACGATTCATCGGACGGGATGAGATTCATTCCTGATGTGACTCTCCCAAGTGGGAGATGGTATCTCACATGTGGGATGTGTCTGTTGTGATGTTGGTGTGTATGACCACGTTGAAGCACATATTTATTCTTGATAGATGTTAATAGTCGAGGACGAATGCATGTCACGCTTAAGTACATGCGACATGAGTGGTTCCATTAGTCCCATTATTAGTATGCGCAGTAGAACCTGAACTTTAATTCTTATTGTTGAAATCCCTTAGAGAAATAATCTGGTCTCTGACATATATAAATAGCAGTGTGCACCTTTGATAGTAGAGTAAAAACTCCACCAATAAAACACTTGAGCATCCACGGTCTCCGGCTGCCTGATTATGTGCTTCGGCTCCATCAGTTGTTCCATCACAACTCCCTGCGACTGTGTGGGTTTTCATCAGGGTACTCCGGCTGCCTCCCACAGTCACAAAGACAAAGACATGCAGGTTCAATGGCAACTCTTCATTTGCTCGTGGGTGTAAATGTGAGCACGAGCGGTTGTTTGTCTCAATACGTCAGCTCTGTCATTGGCCGGTGGCCTGTCGCCTCTCAACCGATGTCCGCTAGGATTGGCTCTAAAAGAAACATTATAGCTAATGATGGATGGAGGCATTTCCAGGACAAAAGCTGGGGGATTATCCACACTTCCTCTTAATGCTGGAGCTCTGAAAGAGAAAGTGAAGAGTGTGGCAGATGCGACTCTTTCTTTTTTTGGACTGGTGAGTTTCATAATTGGCTGACGTGAAATCATAGCTGTATAACTGGACACTCCCGGCTTGTCAAAATTCCTCCACATGCCAAAACCCTGTAGTTGGGAATTTAAAAAGTACATCAGGAGATTGGAGGGTGTTGAACATTAAGGCATGAATCTAACATTTTAATGAGATATTTATCAATAATACTATTGCTCAGTAGTTGACATGGTTACATACGTATGTACACAGTTATTCCATAGCTATTCTGCGCAAGTTGTTTTTTTAAAATCAAAGTTAGAGTAAAATGAATGTAAATGGATAGTAGCAGTAGCAGCAGTGTGGTATCTTGTCCCAGGACCTGTGTCTGTCGGGCGATGATATCAAAGGCACTTTGTTACGAGTTTGTTCCGACTTACTAATGACATTTGCTTGTGAAATTGCTCAAGAGCCTCGGCAACCCACGGACTCCTCCAGAAACCGTCGCACTGGATAAAGCGCTAATCTCTCAAACTTGACTTTTCAAAGTTTTAAATTTTTTTTTTAGAAAGCTTGTGCCTAACCGCAGCCCCTCAGGAGAAGCCCCGCTTCGCTTTTTTCCATTAGTGCAATTAAGGCATGACAGGACAGCTCTCCAGCGTGAAAAAAAGAGAGGTATTTTCATCAAATATGATGTTTTTTTGGGCTGTTTTTCCAACATGCACTGGAGGTACATGGGCGTGATTGGCTACATGAGCCCTTTGGTGTGGGACACAGCGGTGAGTTAAGTCAAAGGATCAGAGAAACAACTGTACGACGATGCACATTTGATGGAAAAAAGAAACACACTGAAATACATCTCTCAGAGCATGATGATACACAGATTGTGTAGAAAAAGCATGTCTCCATTATACACTTGTATACAACACACACATGACCGTATACATGTCCAAGACTTCCTGTGTGCAGCGCGGGGAAGGCGCTCTCATGTGTGCGTTGCGTCACTGTTGCGGTAATCGCGGTCAGAGAGAGACATACTCTACTCCCGACACAGAATGATTTTTTCACTAGCAGACGAGCACAAATCCACCGCCCACCCGGAGCTCTCTTTCCATCCCAATTACTGTGGGAGCATGTGGCGGCGCCGACATGTGAAAGCAGGGTTCCTCCGGGGGCGGGGAGTGGCTTTACAGCGGCCGGCTGGATGGGAGCGGAGCTGGGCTTCATTCCATCACCCAGGCTTGGACGAGTTTGTGTGTGTGTGTGTGTGTGTGTGCACTCCCACCTCTCCAGAAAACACCATTGATCCCCCGAATGCAACACTGCCCACCTCCATACTGCACGAGCACCTTGCAGAATGCCAATTCCCCAAAAAAACCCTTTCAATGAATGCACTGGTCTGTAACCTGGCCGCCACAAATTGGATCGGAACCAGCGGAGGTTTTATTCCTTCTGGCGATGCCTGCAGCCCAGTGATTCACCGCAACAACTGTCAGTCATGGGGAGGAACAGGGGCGCACAATTGGATCAGTTTTTATTTTCCCCTTCTATTATCTCTGCACGCATCTCTTCCGAGCGAAAGCCACTTTTGAAGTCGATTACATCCCGACAACTCTCAGAGTGAAGCCACTTGCCATTAATCAGTATTTTGATTGTGTCACCCCTCTGACATCTGTTGCTGCGGGCCTCGCCACGCTGTACATCAGAGACACACACACACACTAAACCAAGAAAGATCTGCGGTTGGTGTGAAAATACAGAGGGTTTTCAATGAATGAGATGAAAAAGGCGAAAATATTAAGAAACGTATATAGTTTCGAAGCTTTATGCTGAGGATGGATCTCACAACTTACCGGGCCGTGATGTAGCTGCTCCTATTAATTCATGGCCAGCACCGGGCCTGGCATCAAGCCCCCCGGGAACACGGGAGTATATTTTCCCCTTCATCCGGGAGCCGGTGTGTTATTTTTCATCGTGGGTGACATTTCAAAAGTTATCTCCCTCAAAGTTCCAAGTTCACCCATCAAGTGTTGCCCTTACCGAGACAGATTAGGTGACAATTTGTTTAAATGTCATCCTCTCTTCAAATAACACATGAGGGACTTAAGGGACTTGCAGGTGTACGGGAAACTCACCCTGAGCGGACTCACAAACACTGCGTGACGGTTGTAATGAAAAAAATAAATACTGCTCACTCGAATCCTTCCTGCTACAGACCATGAAGGAATTCCCCTAACCCACCGAATACAAGGTCACATATCCCAAACATAAAATACGACCGGTATCTGGGAACATAGGGCCTAATTTTAATGCGGGGGAAATATAATAGTATGAGGGAACATAGGGATGACCCCGTGAACACAAAGACTTTTAGCACATAGCTGTATTGCTCTACAGTACATTGGCTGGGAGCGTTAGCATTGGCTAGCCTGTGTCTTCGGCGATAAGGGATCATGCCAGGCGGAATCGGTGCACACTATATGTCATGTCCACTATCTGGACATGAGGAATTTGTGCTGTAGGGAACTGGACACGAGGTTGAGCACTGTGGGAGCTGAGGAGAACGGGTTCTCAGGATTGTTCACTGTGAGTGACACCTTTTGTGTTGCAGTTGTTTGACCGGATACAGCTGGAGGATGAAGATTCAAACCCAGAACCTTCAAGCTGTGTGGCCACGCCGGCCCCTCCATGAAACAATGTGAATTTATAATTGTTCATTTCAACTGAAAGTCAGAGTCCTGTGTGCCAAGTTCTCCAGACTCCTCAGGGGCTGACGGCGGATTCCCTCCTGATCTGCAGCACCGTGCTGAACGCTGAACCGAATGCAACAGTGTGACCATTTGTACAAAAGTATTGAATGAACTTTATAATGATAACATATTAGGTGGTTTATGCCTGTTGAGTACAACAGTAAACTTTATATATAAATATATATAACTGAAGTGTTTCAGGCATGAATATATAATTTGAATCCTCACAGTATTTCATTGCTGTAGTCTGTGGTTCCTTATTAAACTGGACAGAGGCACCGTATATTTCAGCTTATTAAAATACATTTCAGGTCCGACATGTTTTTTTAAAAAATGTGTGAGTGTGCTGGTGAAAAGTCAGGCCCGTACAAGAACATATATCATCTTTGTAGTAATGAACCCTGCCGTGCCGCGTCCATTGTTCTCTGCGGCTTCTGACGAATGAAACGTACTATATGCCACCTTTGCAGTTGGAGAAAAATAGGATTTACAATATAAATTATTAACATGGATATTTACACTTTGGTTTGTGATGATGAATAACAACAAAAAATGCTAAATTTTCTGGTAGCACCAAAAAAACTCCATGGAGCGCTGCAGTGTTCAATGTAATATTTAATACTAAAGACATTATGAAATCAATTATCTTATGAATAAATATGTATGTATAAACCAATAAAATGTTCATTAAAACCCAATCTCAACTTTTTAAGTCTTATTTAATCATTCTGTTTTTAAACTTAGTTTCATTTGAGTTCTAATGGTATTTTACTTAAGCTCAACAGCTGTTCTCCTTAAACCTCTCAGAGAGAATGTTCTGTTTCAGAAGAAGTAAAATCTCAGAAAAAATTCAGTTGACTTTTGTTACAGTGCTAATAACAAAACAACCCAGCATATCTCGCCAGCATGCTGTGTAACTCAGGTTCTTTTTATCTATTGACTTTGGTTTCCCTGACCTATACATGTGCATGTTAAGAAGCTTTAAAAACCATGTCAGCGTGGAGTTGCATAAATGATCTGCCAAACAGTGATGCAAGAGAATACGGTTGCATTTCGCAATAAGGTAAACACTTCCATTCATGCTTCATGTCAACTGTCACAGAAATAGTTATAGAACATTAAAGTAACTCATAACTAATTGTACAATAAAAGTATGCATTAATACATTTCTGAACATTCATTTATTTGTCTATGAATAAACTAAATTACAAAAAGTCATTGATTATTTGACATTTCAACGGGCACATGCTCATTTGCATTGGTTTACCTCAATATACCAGTGCAGGAGCCAAGGTGTCATGGAGGAGGCTAAATGGAGAAGCTCACTGACTCAGCAAATCCAATAGCTGATAGGAAAAGGGAGAGTGATTTATCCTTTTTTGGGGAGTTTTCAACCTCCTTCGGTAAAGATGTATCTCTATGGTAGTTGGTGTGTGTGTGTGTGTTTAGCGTTTCTTCTTTCTTTAGTCTGAAATCAGCTCATTTGATTTACTATACAAATCATATCACCAGAACATTGCAAATAGTTTCCAGCATAATGAATACAAAATTGTATTGCTCTCTAAAATGTAAATGAATTCATCAATTCTGCCATTCCCAGGGCTTTGTGGTGATATTTATTCCTCTGGCTTGTCTGAATTAAACTGAAGTGACAGTGATACATAATTCCTCACCTCTGTGGAAGTGGGACAAGTTTCATAACGCCTCTGCTAGCATTAGCGTTTTAGATAACTGGCAGTATATCAAGTTAATGGTAAACACAGCCGATGTAATATCTGTTAGTCTGCAGCCTTTGATTTATGGCATATCCCAACTACTACGAAGAACAGGAGCAGAGAGGATCATTGATTTTACTACAACTTGGGTCTTGTTAGGGTTTAGCTGCAATTATTTCCAATGGTAATAACACTGCGCTCACAATCGTTTGGGTTTGAATGATCTTCAGAGATTGCAAGCTGGACCGAAGCTTCCGAAACTTGAGAGGCAGCTTGGCCTTGTAGAGAAGGAGGAGGGACATTTCTTTCAATTTCTTGCATTCCAGCAGAATAGCTTCCATTTATTTTTACATGCACGTTAACTTTTAAGTTTTCTGCTGTATGTATCATCATCTGTTTCCTCAGCCTGGTCTTCCGTCAGCATTAGATGACGCTAAAGTTTTTTTAAATATTTTTTATCTCTTTATTTTTCAAAGGACAAAATAGCCAGCTGGCTTGTTTTTTCCTAACCGTAATTCTTTGGCAACATGTTTTGACCACCATTAATGTCATAAAACATCAGCAAACCAGAATTATTAAAATAAACACACAGGCTATGCAAAGCAGTTGGAAACATTAGTATGATAATACAACAAGACAAATCATATCTCTACATTTATCCATGCAAGCAGCATGAAGCCACAAAAACAGATTAGAACCTCCTTTTGTTTAATAATTGACTTGTCGATATGTTGATCTTGATAAAATGTTAAAGGTGACATATTATGCTCATAGTCAGGTTCATACTTATAATTTGTGTTACCACTTGAAAAGGTTCACATGCTCTAATGTTCAGAAAAGGCATCAGTGTTCTCACACTGCCCATCCCTGCAGCTCCTCACCCTCTGTCTGAAACGCCTGGATTTATTTTTGCCCCGCCTCCCGATAAACCCCAGTCTGCTCTGATTGGCCAGCTGGCCCAGTCTGTTGTGATTGGTCAACCGCTTTCAAAATGTGTAGGAAATGTCACATCCCTTCACCAGAGAAGTGGAGATGCTCAGATTGCAGGCGGGGTTACCCCCAAAAGAGTCCAACTGTGACATCACAGTGGGAGAGAAATCTGAACCAGTGGTTCAGAGCCAGGCTGTAGGGTTTAACCAGCTCACAAAAAAAACGACAGGGTGGTCTTTGTTCACAGTTTGTGGGCCGGCAGGCTCCACAGATACACACACTTATGTGCACAAATACTGAAAAAGGGATTTTTGCATAATATGTCACCTTTAAAAGATGCAGTTACAAGTCAGTAGATTGAATTTCACAATTCGAAAAGAAAGTTTCAGATAATTGATCAAATATATGTAGGTATTCCATATTCAAGCCAAGCAAGACAAACCACCTCCTGACAATGGGCAAAAGACATAAGACAGAAGATAGCAGCAGATAAGACGGTAATGACATAACATAACATAACAACACCTCCTTTGTCCATTTTCAGTTTGATGTTTTCCCAGAAGAAGCAATTTTCTGTCTCGGTGGAACGTTTGGCTCCAAAGCCAGATTGCTTTGGAGGCACTGTACACGAGTTACTGTGGAAATGAGTAGTCGGCTGTTCAGCAACATGTTTCTCTGCAATTTCAAGAGATGACAGGCGAAATACTAATATGCCTGTGATAGCTCCCATCAGTTGCCCTAGGTTAATGAACTGGCACAACAATGGCTGACTTCCAGTCCTTTGGGAACTTCCCTTCTTTAAAGGATACACTGTGTATACAAGATGTTAAACAACTGTGTTCTATGTAAGGACGCAGAGGAAGTATGGTGTCCTGAGCATGTTGGACATTTTTTGCTGCCCGTCCACACAATGACGTCTTTCAGGGACACAGATCCTATAAACAAACCTGTCACACCTTATTTCTATAGTCTTTGGGCCGCGAACCAAGGAAGGATCCATTATATCAGTCTGCATGGCAGCTAGCTAGAATGTTCATTTGATGGCTCTCCACAAATACAAGATTTGTATTAAATCTTCACCAAGGATCTTGTGTTTCTATTGACGTTTGTTTGTCTGTCTGTCTGCAGGATTACTCAAAAACTACTGAACCCATTTCCGATTCCACTTTCTCTGACAAGGCGAAATGGGCTGTTAGCCTTGGCCCTCTGGGAACCTTCTAGTTTAGTTGTGTATTCAAGGGACACGTTTATATGGAGAGACCCATGCAATGTATAGGCAGCACCGTGCATGAACATTAAGGGAGGGGAGGAGCGGATAGCAAAGCGTTTGTTTTGGGCGAGCTCTAGTGGCAACGAATATCATACATTAAAAGAGGCATTGATTATCATATGATGTAGTCCAAACATGTCTTTTGATTCTTAATTCTATATGATTCTTAATTTTGAAGTTTTACACAGAGATGGGTCAAAATTGTATGACTTTCGGTTCAGCGACCTCCCTCAGGCAGAAGACTGATTGGCAAATATCAATCAGAAATGCATCTAGAGGTCCAGTTTGACGAATGTGTGCCGTCATCTTAACTCGGTTACCAAAGTAGTTTGCAGTTTCTACTTCTGCTCTGATCACGGATCAGTTGTCATTAATCTCCCGCAGCTTTGCTGCTTTATTTTGCCATTTCCCCCGTTAACTTCTTGAGATTGTCCCAGATTTGTTTGTGATTTCCCTCGGCCTCACCTATCAGACTTACAAAGAAGTGTACGTGTTTGTTTTAATGAAAAAGCAGCAACCCACCCACCTCTACCCTTTAAGGAGAGAAAATGATTGTTCTTCTGCTCCACTTCCTCAAATGTTTCAAAAGCAAACAATATCTCACAGTAAAATGTAATGTGTTGAATCCAACATACATTAAATTGGATTAATTTAATACATAATATGAACAGGGTTGCAGTTTTATTAGATTATTTAATGTGATGTGACAGTAATGGAAGCGTCACTTTTTTGTTTTACATACTGAAAATATGACATACACAAGAGGACTGTTGTTGGACTAAAGAAATAATTTATTGTAATCTGTGGCTCTGACACAAGGATATAGTCGGCTGTTATGTGTCATGGAAAGCAGGTGCTCACAGATTCATTTCAAACCTGGCCCTGTTCTCCGCTTAGTCTTTGAAGTAACATATCTATCATTCTACATCTGCAGCAGATACGAGTTGTCTTTGTTTCGCCCATACATTTTGAATTGTGATTAGATTCATTGCAGATGGTTTCCATGACTACAAATTAATACTGATCAAAAAATAACCCCCTAGGGAAAATCGCGGTTATGCCACATACGCAGGCCTACGCGAGCACCACATTAATCATATTAATAACTAATGTCACGCGCTTGTGTTTATGTTCTCCTCTTCCGACCCTCCTGTGCGTTCGGAGCACTGGGACACTGGAGGAGGTTCACATGGGAAACTTCAGCAGTCCACAGGAGAGCGGCCTGTGGAAAGAGTTACTGAGGTCCAGATTTCAAGAACTGCGACAGTGGTCACCTACAGCGGCGATCCTGTTGCTGTACATATACATATACATATTTATATAATGAATTAATTACATATGACTCACGGGGAAAATAAGCAAGTAAATGTAGTTTTAGCTTCAACAGGGGAGTAATGTTCTAGACTCCAGATGCCAAAACCAGATTCAAGTATCTGCCTTTTTTTTTTCCGATCACCATATACTGTATATACAGCAAATACAAATACAAAAATGCTCTTCTTACTTCATCATACTTTTTTGTAGCAATGTCTTGAATCTCTGCAGGTACGTTGTAGACTTTACATGATGATTTAAACTACAAAAATGAGACTTGAGTTATATTATATCAGAATCATCCAGTGTTGTGCAGTAGCTTTTCTGTCAAGTGGTCGTGTGATGTATTTACCAATGACGGCTCGCCTGAAAATACCTTGTAAATATGCGGCACGAGCTGTTTGTTTGTGGATTGATGAGGTTCGCTCCATTAAACGCGTACTGATGTTTGGAATAAATGGCTGACAGACGTAGTATCACATTTTCTGTACATATTTACACCTGCAGCAAGTTTTACTGTGGATGTGCATCCCGTCCGTCTCGTCTTCCTGTCCTCACAAATCACCAACTGTTCCTCACAGCATTCGTTTTCACCTCCTTTCCTTGACAGGTTGATTGTGGGTAAGTTGTGCGCACAAGAGTGGCATTGAGAGAGTTTCTCAACTAAATGAGAATATGCAGGACAAGAGCCGCCTACACTGCACAACACCTGGACCTTAAACCAGAGATCATTTTTTAGATGGGAGATTTAGAAGAGAAGAGATGTGGTATTTGTGGGGTCATCCCTCATCCCTATGTTCCCTCAGTCCTATGTTCCCTCATCCCTATGTTCCCTCAGGCCTATGTTACCTCAGTCCTATGTTCCCTCAACCCTATGTTCCCTCAACCCTATGTTCCCTCAGCTCTATGTTCCCTCAGCCCTATGTTCCCTCAGCTCTATGTTCCCTCAGCCCTATGTTCCCTCAGCTCTATGTTCCCTCAGCCCTATGTTCCCTCAGTCCTATGTTCCCTCAGCCCTATGTTCCCTCAGTCCTATGTTCCCTCAACCCTATGTTCCCTCAGGCCTATGTTCCCTCAACCCTATGTTCCCTCATCCCTATGTTCCCTCAGGCCTATGTTCCCTCAGTCCTATGTTCCCCTTATCCCTATGTTCCCTCGGCTCTATGTTCCCTCATCCCTATGTTCCCTCAGTCCTATGTTCCCTCATCCCTATGTTCCCTCAGGCCTATGTTACCTCAGGCCTATGTTCCCTCGGCTCTATGTTCCCTCAGCCCTATGTTCCCTCAGCTCTATGTTCCCTCAGCCCTATGTTCCCTCAGCTCTATGTTCCCTCAGCCCTATGTTCCCTCAGTCCTATGTTCCCTCAGCTCTATGTTCCCTCAGTCCTATGTTCCCTCAGTCCTATGTTCCCTCGGGCCTGTAGGTTTGAAGGAACATAAACACGCTCCCGTATTTTTCTTTGACGTTAATTTGCTATGTTATTTTTGTAGATCCAAAGGTTTTAGCGGATATGAAGAAACATTACTAATAGAGAGGTAGAATTTTTTTTACATACAGTATGTTTAGTCTTATGCAGCTTCTAATGCAAATGCATTTGAATAAGAAATTGCATAACACCACATGCATTAGATCTACTAATTTACAAAAGTATTTTTTTTTTACATTTTTAAAGATTCACAACACCTGTTTCTGTGGTAGTAAACTGAATAACCATGAATTGTGCACTGTTGTTCGAGTCCTACCACAATCTACCCACAACACGTCCTGAAGTTTAAAGTAAATTGGTTCCAGTAAATTGAAGCCAGGCAGCAATTTCATTTCCCCTCAGAACATGCTAAGCATAACCATTTTGACACATACGGGTAATTCCTAGGTAACAAGGTTTTTCCACGAGGACACTCCCGCCGCCGTGTCCCGTGGTGACCCCGTTACGGCACCTTCTTCTGCTTTGATGGTAACCGTGAAACGCTAAGTGGAGTGTTAGAAGAAGTGATTCACTGTTTAAAATAATAGAGATGCGGCAGCCTAATCTCTTCAGACAGGGGTAATCCCAAAAGCCTGCGTGCCTTGTGTTCTTAATCTTCACATGACAGAACGTAGACAACACGAACCAACCTGCAGCCCCCATGAGAAGATTTAGCTGCTTCCTGTAAAGACGTACAGTGAGCTGCACTGTTTGCATCGCGTGGGCAGACCCGGCGTGACGTTACCTGTCACCGCCTCGTCGCCGCTGTTCCGTCGCAGGGCCTGACCTCTGCGTCTCCATTTTTTTCTTCCGCCACAACCCGCAGCTGAGAGGCGAAATGTATTCTCGGCGGTGGTCTCCGGGGAGCGCGTGGAGAACGGGATTACATTCATGAGTACTGGTTTAAGTGACTGGTGCGCCAGCGGCATATGATCTGTGGTTTACGGAAGGTGCTGCTGCTGCTGCTGCTGCTGCTGCTGCTGCTGCGTGGATGGCAATTTGAGATATTGCTTTGTGTTTCAGCCTGACTTTAGCAGCGGCAGATGAGCAGATTGGATTTTATTTGTTTTTGAAATGGCATGGTTTTTGCATTTAGCTGTTACACCTTGGCCTGAAGAGAAAAATATTTGAATGGGTTTGTATTTTGCTGAAAGGGGAGCACACCCAGGCTCATCATCCAGTTGTCAGTAAAAAAAAAGATGGTTGATCTCGGAGCAATCTCCCTGCTCGAGCCATTCAGTCCACTAATGTCTCACAGACATGCGTCACCACACCGGAGCCTCCATGAAATATGTTCAAGGAAATTCCCCCCTGGATAGCTAAACGGCTCTTTGGATTAATTGCCCCCATTTTCTAACAGATGTAATGTATGTATTTAGCTAAGTAGCACGCGTTCCTCGGAGAAATGGCAGCACTGGAACGGTTGGGCTCATGCTCCTGAAGGCAGCACAGGGAGATATGAACGTGTTGTATACTTCAGAGCCAAAATCACAGCAATGACATTAAACATACTCGAGGTGACATCCAATTTTTCCTTAATCACGCTGATTAGTTTTCATCATATATTTATTCATCATCAATATTCCTATCTCATTTCTAATCTCAACTTCTTCCGCCTTGACAATTTGATCATTTTTAGAAGCAGGAAAAATATTACAATAAGGTAATTTTACATATTAAAGGTGCCAAATAGAAAACATCAGTTTCTCATTATTGATATTGCTTTAGTTTTTATATTTCTATAGCTAGGGTTGTATACTACTACTACAACTAATAATAATAATAATAAATTACTAAATAACTTTATTTATAGATCTTTTAATTATTTGAACCAGGATAAAAACATTTCAACACTGCAGGGAGTGTAATTGTTTTACACAAGTACTGTAACGTAGAGAGATGCAGTTTGAGTGAGAGGCCTATGTTTGTACTCAGATGTGTCTTACAGGCAAATATGAATGTTTAATTTTGACAGTTTTTAAATGAATAATGTCAATTTTGTATGGTCTAACATGTTATTGTGTGACTATGTCCCCATAACTACTGTACATATTAAGTATTATAATATGGATCGCTCTGCAGTTCGCATACAAGAAGTCAACACACCTTACTTACTAGTATTGACTGCTAGTAATTATCTTCTCTGTTCCTGGGATTGTTACATAGTTACAATTCATATAAGTGCACGGACCAATAGACTCAAGGACAATAGACTCTTCTTTCCCAGGGCCATTAACACACTGAACACGCATCTATGCATAGAATGGCGGCTACGAAGTTCTGCACCTCACCCACATGTAGCTGTAATCTCATTGAGTCCAATAATCCACCTTTACTGGTGAAGGGACACCCACACCTTTGCACTCTAGCATTTATTAGTGACATTTTTATATCCATCTATATCTATAGATATCTATATGTATAGACATTTATCTATCTATATCTATCCATATAGATAGATTATTGCAGTAATTAAGTCATTTCTATACTGTATGTACTTTGTATGTGTACTGTATGTATACATGCAAATACCCTACTGTGTAAGGAAAAGGATTTAGTTGTGCAATATCACCAAGTACATTTGACCAAGTAATGCACAATGCATTGCTATGAATCAAATGTCACTATATGGAGTAGTGGAAGTAGCCCCCCTCGATCCGCAACACTACAATATTGCTTAAACATTGAGTCATCAGTGACTACAATGTATAACACTGACAAGAGCCACTCTGCTGTATAATTTGGACTAATCATTACCACACACTTACTGTATTTTACAGATATTGAATTAAGACTTGTGATCTAATGACACTAGTGTTGTTATATACGTATGTAAAGCATCCTAATTCCTCCACTTCCTTTGTGTACTTTCAACTAGTTCTAAGACATCCAGATCATTCAAACCCTAAAAACTCAAGAATGTCACTTATTCCTTTTTTTTCCCCCTTTCAAAAAACTAAACAGATTACTTTTTTGAGTGAAGCAGTGAAGGTTGGATTAAACCAAATCTCACACTTGCGCCGTGGAGTCCTCCAGAGAAAGAGCCATTTCAGCCAAAAGCTGGGTTTAATTAATGTCTGTGAAGGCAGCTGCATTCAAAGTGTGCCCCTCCAGCGGGGGGCGTCTCACCTATCTACTGTAGAGACACATCAAGAGCCAAATGAAAGTGTACCACATCAAAAGTGCTACAGCACAAGTGTGCGGCTCCTTTTGACGGGACGCGGTGCGCCTCAAAGAGAATGACTCTCCACAACATAAGGGATTCCGACTCCTCTCCCGTGTTTATGTCCTCCTCATGTTTGATACATGACAGAGGTTGTAGAATATTTATCCCCCTCCTTCAATCCTTCTTCGAGAGAACAAGGCGGAAGGCAGTCGGAGCACGACTCACCACACCGGACTGGCGATAGCGCAACACTTCCAGAGGTCTCCGGGGAAAGAAGGCAGACCATCATTTCTTCTCATGCTCATGTCGTCGTCTCGCTGGTTTACACATTTCCTTTCTGCTCGGTGAATTCTTTGTGATGTTCCTCTCTCCGATGTTTTGCGTGGGTGTATTTGAGTCTTTTGTCTTTTCTTGGTCGATATTATTCATCATCCACTAAATCTTTTAAAGGGCACATATAACGCTATCGGAGATTTCCCATTTCCTTGAGTGTGTCGTGGGTTTTTGTGTTTTGTTAAGTTATAGCTGAGCAGCTCGGCCTCTGAACTCATTAGATTATTATTGTTATTTCCCTTCAAGTCCATCTCCTTTCACTTTGTCTCCATATATATGGAGCAAATACATGAAGCCAAGGGGGACGGGCAAGTTTTTTCACTGGTCATATCACTCCATCATTTCAGCCTCGGGACTGGTTTACCAAGGGCATTAGCATCCTCCAGCATGGTTTTACAGGTAGCATATGCTGCAGAATTGTCTTACACATAAAAAAAAGGACGTAGTCATTGGGTCCGGAAAGTGCCTGAAGCCTGTATTCCCTGGAATCACCAGCAGAAGGCGACTCCCTGTTTGCTAAAAGAAGTCTGTTTCTATAGAAGTCAATGAGAAAATGGTCCGTCCAATTGGTGCACGTTTGCAGGTGTAGGTGGGAACGGAGTGGGCGAGCTCTCAGTCAGAACCCTTGCCCAATTCTGCGTTTTAAAAACAACGGGTGACGTCATAGTGGGTTGCCGCCTTGGTCTTACAGGTATCCTTAGGCTTCTCTAGTAGGGTTTACGGGTAGCATTAGCCTCTTCCAATGAACATATAACATCCCCATACCCATTAGCTTACTGGTAAGTAATAGCAGCCAGCAGGGACCCACATTGTCCTTCAAGTTTGTTGTTAGGAGTTCAGGTTATCCAGCTGTTTTCATTTAATTTTGGATGGCCAGAAAATAGTGCCACCTTTTTTTCCTTTTTGTTTGGAGTTGAACAGGGTGCAGTTTATCACAGAGTGACCCATTACCCCCATTGTCATTTACAACATTGACAGCTTTCTGTTTTGCTGTCTTGCAGTTTATGGAGGAGGATATGAAAAGCATGATTTACATAAAGTCAGCGAAGGGATTCTTTCAAACACAAATCCATCCCCCTGTGGCAACACCTCTGCAGCGACGGTTTGCCAACACAGCGACTGTACATTTTTTTATTGATAAAATAAAATTACGTGTCATTGTTCTTTTGTCGTTGTTTTTTATTCCCATGTGGCAAAAAATGTATTCAAGCAGTGGGACATTTTTCTAGAAATGTCCTCCATACAGTAACTGTGCTAATAGGCACGCCTTGTCAAATGTCAAAGCACCTGCATAATCTGCAGGACATAAAATGTGATTACTGGGTGAACATTTACCATAGAAGGTAATTATACATCTCACATCATTAGAAGATCAATAAAAAATGTGCTAATTAGAAATAATTTCCCCTGCTTTGGATTCTTGCTTTAATTAGAAAAGTGGGTTTTTGCTGGCAATAAACTGAGCTAAAAGAAATTACTTAAATAAGAGATCATATAAACATCAATTACATCAAGGAGATTCAAAAACAAGCTCATTTTTCATCTTTAACCAGCGGCTCCCTTGTTATCTTGTCAGTGGATGTGCCATTACCATTAAGTTGAACGCAGGGAAAAAACATGAAGGAGCAAACAATGAACATGACAAAATGTGAAATTCCCCAGCCTCTCTCAAGGTCTCATTTCCCTGGCAGCTGCTGGGGAGCGGGAAAGATAGATCCTCTATCAACAGCCTTTGGGAGGAGGGTTGCACAGTCTCTCTTTGCCAGGCAATTTGTCTACATTCAGTCGGTCTAAGTCGTATGGAAGCGTTATCCCTCCAGAATGTGTCCAAGAGACAAAATTTCCGACTGTGAAATCAATTTAATATCAAGTATTCAGGCCATTAAAAGCAACCGGGAGTGAATTATGTCCAGAACGACTCACCTCAGACTACTGATTGTGAGGAGGGCTGCCCCGTGTGGGTCCCCTGTCACGCGGACATGTTCACGAGATCCATCACAGCACCAATGATCCACGTGGCTGCTACAGTTTTAGTCACAGGCAGGTAATCTCCAATTCTAATAATACCCTGATTTGACTACATCCTTGCCAACGGCGGATAGAGCTCCATCATCTTACAAATTGGCAGACTCGAGGTGATAAATTACAACGTCTGATTTCACATCCAAAGGCTGACGGACTTAGTTTCACATGCTGTTCTTACACCGCAGCGTTTGGGGCAAGATACGAGCACTTCTCAACAACACTGCAGAATGATACAGCACAAAATGTACAGCACAGCGGATGCATATGAAATATTGATCAAGTGGGCAATAATCCCCTCACGTCCGTGCTGTGTTTGATATTAGTGACATCTGGCGCTACGGTCATAACAGTGTTGGTTCTGCATGGACTACCCAGAGATCACGTTTTTGTTTTTAGGTATGATGGAGTTAGACACTGTTAAAGCAAAGTTGCTTCATGTGTACCAGGTGATTCCAGTCTCTGTTCCAGAGTCGGGCTGCCCTTTGGCGTGGAAGCGTTACATTACAAACTGGGGCATTATCTTTGGAAAGTTTGACAGGCAGACGGAGACTAACAGATTTAGTAAGTAAGAGTGGCCACGCTCTTCAAAAGATAGAATTCAGCTCAACCACAGTTGTACAAAGATGAGCCTGAAGATAGGATTCAAAACATGCCAACGGACGCCAGTTGAGGCAGGAGTCAGAGGAGCAGCAAATCCACTTGAAGCAGCTGGGAACAGAGTACCGGAGAAGGTTTATCCTAAATACTCTGTTGCATTAAAACACAATGATTTAATCATAGTTTGTGTTTTCAGTTTCCTTAATGGCACATATACTGTAGCAGCTTGCACCATCTGTCCTGCCACCAGCCCCCGAGTGGAGCGAGAAGACTCCGGCTGCTCCGGGCCGCGTGGGCCGCTGATCAAACAACAACATCATTAATAGCAGATGACACATCGGTTTGTTGCAGTAGGCCAATTTAACCATGACTAACTCCACTTGGACGCACGCGCCATTCGACCCCTACACACTAACGCGTGATGACATTAAACGTCACAAATAATTCAGATTACATACGTATATAGACTCTATACCCAATTCATTATTTTATTTGATTTAGTGTTTCAGAGACCACTGCAATGCATTAGGGAAAAGGAGAGTGTGTCAGATAGATACAAATCTGCAAAGAAAAGAGCAATACTTAATACTACATAATATTTCTCCTTTAAGATGAGATGCTTCAAATGCAACCCACAGTATTTTTGCATTGATACCGTCAGACAAGGACTCAAACAGTCACCTCTGTTAGCTTTGTCAAGTTTAACCGACTCTGTCAAAATCTGCTTTTGAGGTGAAGAACTGTCCACCACCACTGAGCCATTCAAATGAGAATGGAAGAGGAAGAGGTTGGCGATGTGTTCTAATGAACTGGACATGAGACGAAGTGCACCCACTCGTTTCACTTTCGCCAAAGCGCTTGTCTCTCCCTCATCTGGAGAAATGTTTCACACGAGTGATGAGAGCAGAGGCCTTGTGACGCGAAGGGAAACTGTCAGGAAGCCCAAACCCGTGATTCCTGTTACTATTCCGAGTATGAAAAGCTTTTTTAAACTTCACAGCTGTGACATCGCTATAGTTTAAAAGAGACCACGTGACCTCACACTCTGATAGATTTTAATCATGATTCAATTTCCCCGTGCTCCAAACAGTAGTTTACTTCACTGAGCCTCAGAACCTTTGGGGACAGTTTCCTTAATGTAACCGCTGACTTGTGATCTGACTTGTGTTTCATGTTTTAATCATTTATTTCGGGTCCAGAAATGCTGAATGGCTGAGCCCCCTGCATTGAGGCTAGTCGACGGCGATGGGGTCGCCTTGGTGTTAACGGGGCTCCACGTTGTCCAGGAACATCCTGTTATCACCACTCGCCCACTGGCCCCATTCTATTACAGACATGAAACCTATTGTGAAATACTAGTTATCAATACTTCATTTGACGCTGCAGTCATGAAGTAGAAGTGAAAGGCTCTGTTCCGTGCCGCAGCAGGGTCCCATCACAGAGTCACGTCACGAGAGGAGAGTTGAGCGACACGGATGAGGATTTGGTAAAGACCTTGCAGATGGTTTACGGCCCACTGGTTCACCGACAGACGGCTCAACCTGTTTGAGAGTGAGAGAGCGAATGAGGATGGTCGACTGGAGACAGACTGGACCCAAATGCAAAAAAAGGCAGTGTTCAAAAATTCCCTTTAATGATAGGAAGAAGCACAGAATTGACATGCAAAGGGAATCCAAAAAACACAGGCAGAGGTAATTAACCAAGAGGCAGATTAGCTGGTAACCAAATCCACATCGGAAGGCAAAAAGGTCACACACAGGTAAACTTACTCAGGGAAATGCTAGTACTCGTATGGAACGGCAAACGAAGAGCTGACACAGCAGACAGGGAACAATGGCACACACCTCGAAACAATCATTAAGGGCCATGCTTGTGAATAGGCCAATAAAATCCAGTTAGTCTACTTTGAAATAATTATCATTCTACTATTCTTTTTTTCAGATCTACGAGTGAAGATCTCTTCAGTCCATCAGAAGTGAAACACATCACACATCCTCTCCACTACGCCATCCCACAGCGTACCACATCTCGCGCATCCTTCAGACAGAATTAATATCCCTCAACCCACTGTCCTCACCCTTAAGAGCGTGTTTTATTGCCGTGAACCTGTCCTTCCTTTGCATGGCTAGTTTCAAACATGCCAGTTCCCTTTTTCCTACCTGAGCTTCTAGTGCTGACAACAATCCTGCTGAATACATCTACTAGTATCTGAGAGGTGACAGGAAAGTTGACCAAGATTACAGTGTGTCATTGGCAAGACGTCTTTGTCAGGTTGCATTGACAATCTGATGAAAATCTCTCTCTTAAACATTTGTTTCCATAAAAAGCCACTTTTTTTACTGAGGCAATAAGGTAGATATGGCAGGTCAAAGGTGTTATTGGTATGTATACTAGAATGAACTTCACAATAGTACTTCATTCAAAGTCCACCTCCATTCCCCGACCACAAAATAAATTGGCTAACCTGAGTCATCAGACTGATCTTGTTCAGTCGGATTACCTTTTTAAAGATATCTACAGGATCCAGTTCATATTGAACCTGACGAGTCCTGCACCCACAGGTGCCTCCGATACACTTTGAAATAGTTTTGGAGTCAAACGCAGACCACGAACGAGGAAGGCAGATTAAGGGTGTTTTATAAGCTTTTCACAAAGTGAAGTGTAGCAGCGGTGGATGGCAGGCGACTTGGCTGCTGTTGCTTTGCTGAGGAAGAATCCAGGAGAGCGAACAATCCTGCTGAGAGCTCCTGAGACACGAAGCACAAAACACTGGCAGAGATAAGATCAAACATTTGGCCGAGCGTGATAATACCACTGAAACAATCTGGCGATGGACACATGGAGAGACTCAGGGTGGATTAGGATTGTCCTTCCTATCGTCCACTTTCGCTAAACCACATCATTATGCAACCGCGGATGTTATTGACGCCGTGGTGAAACTACAAGTTTCTGAAGATGTACCATAAAATCTTATCTTCTAGGCGACTTGGCCCCGTGACTTTGGGTTGATTGATGCAGGATAAACATGGACAATAGGGTGAAAAATATGTATTCATTACCAAGGTTGGAATTGAAACAAAAACAATAATCTAGGCTACGAAACTGAAAGGAAAAAGGTTGTCACATTGAGAACGTTTGCTCTCACTCCAGTCCACTCATACTTATCCTCATGGCACCGGTAACTTGCATGATGACTTGTTCATTTTCAGTCATATTCAAACTCTTCTTCTTCTTTGGATTTAATCGTTTACGTTCGTGCATGACGCGTCACGTTAAATATCGCTGCCGTAATGAATTGTGGGGCATCTATTTCTCCTTTCCTTTCGCATAGGAAAGGAAGCATCGAAGCACCTTTTCCTCAGCATCTAGACAATACGGACAGCTCTTATCATGGCTGCCGATGAAATACTTCCGGGTCCTTTCAGGATTTAGGAAAGCTACTTGACAAGTAAATTTGACAATTTGACTGTACCCTCAGCTTTTAAGCATTCTGGTGATGCTGATTATTCCGAGCAGGTGCCCAGGGAGGAAGCCACGCCCACTGCCGCGCACACACACACACACACACACACACACACACACACACACACACACACACACACACACACACACACACACACACACACACACACACACACACACACACACACACACACACACACACACACACACACACACACACACACACACACACCTCAGAAACTCGACCATGACAGAGATGATGCAGAGTCACAGCAGGAGCCGTGACAGCCTCAGCAGCAGAAGATACAGTGCGAGGCTCGCCACACAACGTGCAACTGTTAATACGAGAGCACCGAGCCCAGCAGGGTTTCCCATGGCGCGAGCTCCAGTGGACTCACAACCACGCAGCCAGAGGGAAACCCCACTTTTTTGACAGCTTCCTATTCGCAGGCAAACAAATCCACGCCGTGTTGCAACCACCCAGATCTGCATAACCCCCGTAAACCGACGTTGTGCTGGGAACGAGATCTTTTGTTTGTGCACCTCAGCCAAATGCTGCTGGATTCCCTGATCTCCATATTGATTCACGTCTGCGGGCGAGCAGGTTAATTAAATGTGAATAGCGTGGCAGCGACATCCTACTGAGCACAGAGTTAAAGGCAAGTCGAGTGACTGTATGAGTTGCTACAACAGCGATCGATGCAAAATAACAAGGGAGTATCTGTCATCGCACCTGAAGCGGACCGGATGGCGTGTGATGTGCAGACGAATTAAGCAGCTGCTATAAAAAGGCACTCGGGCTGCATTTGAGGTTCAGTCGTGCATAAGCAATGAGTTGGTGGATGAACAGGAGGAAGATTCTCTGACACCATCACGTTACCTGCGGAAAGTGCCAAGGCGGAGGAAGAGGATTATGAAGGACAGCATGGGAAAGAGTGAACAGCTTCCGCTCTCACTTATGTATTCACAAAGAATAATGTGAGTGTCTGTGAAATTTGAAAAACTGTTGGGTCAGAAAGGAAAACGGACTCCAAACCATGCAGTCAAATTTACATTTGGACATTTGTTCTTTTTCTTGGAGCTCTCGGAGTTTTCTCTCAGTTGGTCTGAAATCTGGGTTTCACATTTTTGCCCAATCATCTGAGAGCAAGCGCTCTTGTTGCGGAGATGGTGAGATTCCCCCCCTAATTTTTTAGCAGTCGAAACAAACAAACTAATATTAATAGTGGATTTAAAACTGCAGACATTTCATGCAGTCGGTGAATCAGCACGAGTCAACTTGATTTGATTGTTGATCATTTGACAAAATACGTGTGTGGATGTGAATTTTTCAGATGCTTGACGTTGGCTTTGAAAGAATTTGGAGCTTATTTTCAGACCGAGCCCTCACACACAATCACTGATTGGTGTCGTTCGTTTGCAGTTACCTGGATCACGAACAAGACTTTTTAGTTCTGTTGGCGCGGCCGCCTGCATGTGAACTGCACCAAGAATCTTCTCTCACCTGTGTCATGATAAACTCATAGTACAACTTCTTCCAGCTGGTTATTTTTATTCATCGGTGAGGATCAGAATTTCGACGGATTCCTCGTCTATCATCTAAAAGTCTAAAGACATGATGATCAAACCACGTAGACTGGTTCCATTGTTAGGGTTACACACCTGCAACAATGTCCACTCACAGTGGAGAGCGTTCAAAACAGATGAAGAACAAGAGTGGTTTTATATTCCGCGCGTTCTTCTTCCCGTCGAAACCTTCCGTGTGACTCGGCGCCTACGTTACCCACAATGCAACTGGGCTGTCAAGAGCTTGTTGCCATGGTGGCATGTACGCGCAACAGTCTCTCACGGACAAAGTATTTGAGTGCTTGTATTGTTTTATATGTATTCAACTGTTAAAATCAAAAAAACTCACGCCTTTATGAAGCATAACTCAAGTGCAACCACCAGGATCATCTCAAAACGGAGTATGATGGACATATGAAGCGTGAAAGGAAGATCTGCTGCATCTTGGATGGAGACAAACTGTGTGATGCACTGAAGCCGAGCGCCGAGGTGTCAGTCACGTGTAGGTTGATTCAACTTCAGTCCTCAGGGTATGTTCCAGCGCACACGCACAGCGTTTTAGTTCGGCTGCATGGTCGTCCGAACCCAACACACAGACACACCGTCGTTGCACGTAAAATGTAAGACATGGACTTGAGGCATGAGAACATTATGCTGAGAATAAACAGGATCACTTTTAGTCCGTTAACAACAGGCTATCCCGATTTCGCTTTAGCCCACGTTTGAAGAGCAGAGCACTTTCCTAGGGACGCTCCATTTACAACCTGAGTCGCAGCGGAGCTGGCACCCAGACAAGGAGAAGAAGGGTTTTCCCCCCCGTGCCGGTTCATCTACCGTGAATCGAGCATCACATAAATGAAGCATAAAAGGCCGGCGACGTTGCCAAGAGACAAGTCGGCTCATGTAGTTTATGTCTGATCCGGTGCAGCCTCCTCACTAGGTGCGAGGGACCAGGGGAGCGGTAACACTGTCACGGCAGATTTTGTGTTTTAAATCATCGCGGCGGCGGCGGTGTGCGCTCCACTGCAAAGTCAGTGAGCAGAAACCTTGGGGCGATTTTTAACGGTGACTTGACTTTTGAAGAACAAGTAAAGAGGAAGGATAGGAGCTTTCTGCAATTAAGTTGTTGTCCCCCTCCCCCCCACAATATCTGGGTCCCCTTTTTTCTCGTCTGCTATTCCAAACAACAGAAAGTATATCTAAGGTTTTCTTATTTACTTCGACGGAATGCTCCCTGTCTTAGTTAAAGGGGCAGTAAGCGATTCTGATGCCCCGTTAAGTGTAGAAATGCTCGACGCCGACTTGAAGCGTGAGACGAGATGCATTTACCTGGATTTTTCTTTTCTTTTTTCCCAGACTTTTCCTCACTGAAGCGTAGCCCAGCCAATCATGCAATTTAAATGGCAAAATACATCAATTGTAGCTGCCCTCCTGAACTACACACAACAGTGTCACACTAGTTCCACATAGCTCCCCATTGTCCGACAACCTGCAGCTCGTTGGTCCGATGTTCCGTGCTTTCCTGACCCAAAGTCGGGCATCTCTGTACAACAAGTTCTGCACTTTGTGTGCATTGAGTCCTCCACTCTGCATGTCCAAAGTTCTGCAATTTGTATACTCACAATCTTGTTCTCAGTACAGTGACATACAAACACCGCCCTCTAACTGTGAAGTGTTTCTAGTCTACCTGGCCAAGTGAAGAGAAAGTGAACTTTTCACCTCCGGTTGGAAAGATTTCTCTCTGCAGAGTTATTAAATTCTCTCTCTCTCTCTCTCTCTCTCTCTCTCTCTCTCTCTCTCTCTCTCTCTCTCTCTCTCTCTCTCTCTCTCTCTCTCTCTCTCTCTCTCTCTCTCTCTCTCTCTCTCTCTCTCTCTCTCTCTCTCTCTCTCTCTCTCTCTCTCTCTCTCTCTCTCTCTCTCTCTCTCTCTCTCTCTCTCTCTCTCTCTCTCTCTCTCTCTCTCTCTCTGCCAAAACTTGTATCTTCATCATAACATCACACCATATGCTTAGCACCATATCTGAGACATTAAGAAAAAAAGCAACGACGCAGGCGAGGGAACGCAAGGTAAATAGGCGCCTTGAACGGTGCTTAAGGAATAAGTCATTAAAGGTGAGATCTTTCTTTTATAGCTCAGCTGCCTGCGGCGGCGAGCTGTAATACAGATGTTAGCTTCTTCACTAATTCTCAGCCTATTACTGTGAGAGCCAGTGGTGCTTTCAGTGACACATCGGATACTTTAGATTCAGCCTCAAAACAAAAGCTGCTGAACTTTTTTTCCCCCTCTGACGTAAAAGTGATAGTACGACGAAGGTTAGGTTTATGGCTTAATGATTCCTTTCTCCTCAAGAGGTCCAAAAAAATGACTGAATCTGCCCAGTAACCCTTTGGAATGAAACAGTTTTTGATTCTGCATATTGTGTCATATTGCAGAATAGTTATTAATGTTTCTTTCTCCTTTCCCCCTTTTACCATAACACAATGGTCCATAACAACACAGATCTTGTGAAAAGATTCATTATGAAAACACTGTCCCCGAACGTTATCACGAGGTTTTTCAGAGACCTTTCAAACAAATCATCACATCATGCTTTGCATAATGTGTACAGGTAAATGTGATTTTAGGATATCACACACAAATACAAACACAGTGTCGACATTACATTGACTTGGATTAATTTCCTGGAGACGTCCTCTAACTGTCACATAACTACTGCGTGCATAACCTCAACATAACCTTAAAACATGTATTACAGTTAAATTGGAAGGATTTACTACAACTACTACTACTAATAATAATAAATTTACTGTACATTATGGGGAGTCCCAAATATGTGAAGGTAATATTTTAGTAATACGTAATATCTGAACCACACAAAATGTATGTATAACCTTCAAGTCTAAATTGGTTGTAAATTCAATATCTGCACTGACGAAGGTTATTTTGCTTAAAAGGAAAGAGGAATAATATTTGTAAAGCCCAATGCCACTAATATTATTATTGCTCCGGCATCTTTTAAAACTGCTCAAGCCACAAAATCATTATCACTATAGTAAAGAATGCTATCATCATTGTCGGCGTGTAAGCCGGTTGGTGCTCACGGCCTCCAGATCCCTGAGGTCTATCAAGCTCGGGGGCCCTGACAGATCAATGGGAGTCTGAGTCTGTGAAATCAAGTAGACTTTCACCATCGCTCCGAGCGCTCCGCAATGAAAGAGGGCGAGCCAGACAGCGACGGGTATGGATTTTTTATCGCACAGCCATTTCATGTCTCATTGCATATATGACATGCAAAGAAGACGAGTGGATGTTTCAATTGAAACCAGATGTGTCTGATCGGGGTAAATGTTGCTTGCTAAGGGAAATCTTTAAGATGTCCCACGCTTCAGGTGAGAGCAGCGCGCGCTTCCTGCCAAGAAGTATCACCATGTGTACTGTAACTGCTAATGGACCGATGAAGATATTCTGATTTGCCTACGCCAGTTGTTGCATGGCTGAGTGTTTGCGATCACAGATTCAATTATCGTACTGTAGAACAGGGGCCACTTTATGACACTGAAATTGAAAGAGGGGCTGTGTAATCTGTTGAGCCTGTACATAAAAGCAACAATAACAGCCTTGATTTATCTTTGTAATTAGCCGCTTCGAACACCGCAACAATAAAAGTGTTCAAACTAAACCCAACAAGCGTCACAGTCCGCTGGAAATGTCAGCGTTTGAGTGCGCTCTCTTCACACGCTCCATTATATTCCCTTTTTTTTTTTATGGAGGCACTCTCGCGACGGAGCAAACACACAGGCCCATTGTGCCACGGGGACCCCGACACATCCACCCAAGGTTAAATTGCCCGTTTTCATTGTCAGTTTTACTTTTTGTGGAGTGCGGCATTGGGGTTGCTTTGGCAGCAGAGCCAGCCATCCAGAGAAAAGTGGGAGTCCATAAGTTTTCTCTGTGCTGTGTGTGATGACTCGCTGCATGTCCTCACTTTAAAACTGCGGAACGACAACCACACCGTCTGCATACGCATTGGCAAAACAACAAGTCAGACTTATGTAGGACGTCTGAGGTTGTTACCTGTCAGGCGCATTTGCGAAACAGTGGTTCATTGACTCGTTCAGCAGACGTGGAGTTACCAGTTATTTACACGGTGTGCTCTCATCCACCGATACCACACATTCAAGTTCAATATTCTCTCTCCTTGTAGCCGTCTTTCTGCTCTCCACCGACTCCGGAGAGAAAACACTTCAGTTGATAAATGCTCCACTATGTGTTTAGTCACCAGTGTTTGGCAAGTCACTTGAAAACTGTAATCAATTACTCATTACCGTGGCGTCCTGCCTCTGACCTGGACTCTGAGTCTCCTGTGGGCCTTTGTTCGATTGCTCCTCCCATGTTTGTTTGGTTCACTTTCCGTCAGCCATTTCGGTTTGTAGTCTTTATCTTCCCCTCCATGTTCTCCCACCTTGCCTGATTCCTTTCCAGGTGTGTCACAGTAGCGGCCCATGGTCATAAATTCTAGCGATGCAGCGGGCACTTAACTGCTAGCCACGCCCACTTTTAATATCATTATATCAAAAATACTTATTAATAGACACACCCACAATAAACACGGCTGAACACAGAAAATGAAATAAATTTGACATGTTTATATAAAATAGGCCTACTACTGTCTGTCACAGTCTCATCCTGTCACCTCAACTGGAACTTAATTGGCACGCTGATCTTTCAGAACTCAGGGATGTCATGTGTTGGACGCTTTTCAAACAGCATCCGCTAATGCATTTAATCTGTCCTGCGATTTTGTATTTGTACAGTATTAGACACATCGGACGCTGCGTTGCCATCTCTGCAGGGAGTCTAAACGTGTGAACCGCGGACTAACTCAAGAAAACAGTAGAGAGCTGCAGAGCAGAGCCGCGAGGCCGGACTTGTGCTGCGTTCCATTATACCTCGGAACTCGGACCCCGCGGTGATTTTTTTCCGACCTCCCTAGTCGGAGGGCGTTCCACTTGGAATTCCGAGTTACGGGATTACACTGGAACCATAAACCCGACTTCCGGGTTATACATTGGAATGCAGGGTCATTCCTGCCCCAATGAGCCTCTATCAGAGCTGATTGCAGTTCCTATCTTTGACCACTAGGCCATGTGACACATCTGCCAGCAACGGCGCTGAGGTCTCAAAAACTGTTGACTAACTTACAGAATAGGTGGCGATATGATCAATGTATGATGTATTAACTTGCCCATATGGACGGGCTGCGCCTGGTGTGTCATTGTCGGCCTTGTATTTAAACCCTGTGTGAACTAGAATTTTTCTGCGTGTGTTTTCCCATGTATGACCACAGTTTGACATTTTATCTGACGATTTGGATTTGTTTACTAGTTTACCTGCCTCTATGACCTCTGCCTGTGCTTTTTGGATATCCATTTGCCCGTCGACTCTGTGTTTCTGCTTTTGTATTAAAATACATTTTGTTTTGTTTTTCATACTTTGCCTTTTGGAGTTTTGGCATTGGGTCCAGTCAGCCTCCAGTCACCCCTAAAGAAATTACTTACAGTACTATTGAAAAAGTAATCACGATTCTAATTACCCCTAAACAACAGTAATCAGTTATTACTCTTGCTCGCATGCAGAGAAACTTCTGCATCATCTGCACGATTAACTCTTGTTACTGGGTTCAAATGCAAACCTTTCTGTTTTTCATTCCAAGGAAAAAAATACAACGTTAGGCTTTGGTGACACATGCACAGCGACTCAAACAGAGAAAAGAAAAAAAGAAGAAGCAGGCTGACACTTTGACAGGTGCACTGCAACCCTTTGTGGCATTGTGAGCCTTCCGATCCCGAGTGGTTACATAGCACTCCCATCCGAATACAAAACCAATCCCCTCATGGCAGCTTGACAAATCACCTATCAATACCCACCCATGTAATTTGCACAAAAGTGAAGCACCACACAGGAGGGATCAGGACGAGTTTCAATGTGGCCCTCTGCGGCTGAGTGGGAGGTTATCGCCCTGCACCCCAGGCTGGCCTTTACCTCTGTGTCTGATGACCCAAAAGAGCCGTTGTGTAGTGT